>NW_027436743.1:0-300000 GCF_047716275.1 Strix uralensis | reverse complement strand
TTTCTTTCGTTCTGAACAAGTGTTACTGTTTTCTGCACAAAAGCGATTCTGCGAAGCAATGTGAACACTTCTGCTTCCCAGGCACAGAGAAGGTGCTAGCAGGGAATTCTCTGCCTGCCTTTCCCCAGTGCTCTGCAAGCTCTCCAGGACAACAGCAAATCTGGGGCTCTGTGCTTTCTTTCGTTCTGAACAAGTGTTACTGTTTTCTGCACAAAAGCGATTCTGCCAAGCAATGTGAACAGGCACAGAGAAGGTGCTAGCAGGGAATTCTCTGCCTGCCTTTCCCCAGTGCTCTGCAAGCTCTCCAGGACAACATAAAATCTGGGGCTCTGTGCTTTCTTTCGTTCTGAACAAGTGTTAGTGTTTTCTGCACAAAAGCGATTCTGCGAAGCAATGTGAACACTTGTGCTTCCCAGGCACAGAGAAGGTGCTAGCAGGGAATTCTCTGCCTGCCTTTCCCCAGTGCTCTGCAAGCTCTCCAGGACAACATAAAATCTGGGGCTCTGTGCTTTCTTTCGTTCTGAACAAGTGTTACTGTTTTCTGCACAAAAGCGATTCTGCCAAGCAATATGAACAGGCACAGAGAAGGTACTAGCAGGGAATTCTCTGCCTGCCTTTCCCCAGTGCTCTTCAAGCTCTCCAGGACAACATAAAATCTGGGGCTCTGTGCTTTCTTTCGTTCTGAACAAGTGTTACTGTTTTCTGCACAAAAGCGATTCTGCGAAGCAATGTGAACACTTGTGCTTCCCAGGCACAGAGAAGGTGCTAGCAGGGAATTCTCTGCCTGCCTTTCCCCAGTGCTCTGCAAGCTCTCCAGGACAACATAAAATCTGGGGCTCTGTGCTTTCTTTCGTTCTGAACAAGTGTTACTGTTTTCTGCACAAAAGCGATTCTGCGAAGCAATGTGAACACTTCTGCTTCCCAGGCACATAGAAGGTGCTAGCAGGGAATTCTCTGCCTGCCTTTCCCCAGTGCTCTGCAAGCTCTCCAGGACAACATAAAATCTGGGGCTCTGTGCTTTCTTTCGTTCTGAACAAGTGTTACTGTTTTCTGCACAAAAGCGATTCCGCAAAGCAATGTGAACACTTGTGCTTCCAAGGCACAGAGAAGGTGCTAGCAGGGAATTCTCTGCCTGCCTTTCCCCAGTGCTCTGCAAGCTCTCCAGGACAACATAAAATCTGGGGCTCTGTGCTTTCTTTCGTTCTGAACAAGTGTTAGTGTTTTCTGCACAAAAGCGATTCTGCGAAGCAATGTGAACACTTGTGCTTCCCAGGCACAGAGAAGGTGCTAGCAGGGAATTCTCTGCCTGCATTTCCCCAGTGCTCTGCAAGCTCTCCAGGACAACATAAAATCTGGGGCTCTGTGCTTTCTTTCGTTCTGAACAAGTGTTACTGTTTTCTGCACAAAAGCGATTCTGCGAAGCAATATGAACAGGCACAGAGAAGGTACTAGCAGGGAATTCTCTGCCTGCCTTTCCCCAGTGCTCTGCAAGCTCTCCAGGACAACAGCAAATCTGGGGCTCTGTGCTTTCTTTCGTTCTGAACAAGTGTTAGTGTTTTCTGCACAAAAGCGATTCTGCGAAGCAATGTGAACACTTGTGCTTCCCAGGCACAGAGAAGGTGCTAGCAGGGAATTCTCTGCCTGCCTTTCCCCAGTGCTCTGCAAGCTCTCCAGGACAACATAAAATCTGTTGCTCTGTGCTTTCTTTCGTTCTGAACAAGTGTTAGTGTTTTCTGCACAAAAGCGATTCTGCGAAGCAATGTGAACACTTGTGCTTCCCAGGCACAGAGAAGGTGCTAGCAGGGAATTCTCTGCCTGCCTTTCCCCAGTGCTCTGCAAGCTCTCCAGGACAACATAAAATCTGGGGCTCTGTGCTTTCTTTCGTTCTGAACAAGTGTTACTGTTTTCTGCACAAAAGCGATTCTGCGAAGCAATGTGAACACTTCTGCTTCCCAGGCACAGAGAAGGTGCTAGCAGGGAATTCTCTGCCTGCCTTTCCCCAGTGCTCTGCAAGCTCTCCAGGACAACAGCAAATCTGGGGCTCTGTGCTTTCTTTCGTTCTGAACAAGTGTTACTGTTTTCTGCACAAAAGCGATTCTGCCAAGCAATGTGAACAGGCACAGAGAAGGTGCTAGCAGGGAATTCTCTGCCTGCCTTTCCCCAGTGCTCTGCAAGCTCTCCAGGACAACATAAAATCTGGGGCTCTGTGCTTTCTTTCGTTCTGAACAAGTGTTAGTGTTTTCTGCACAAAAGCGATTCTGCGAAGCAATGTGAACACTTGTGCTTCCCAGGCACAGAGAAGGTGCTAGCAGGGAATTCTCTGCCTGCCTTTCCCCAGTGCTCTGCAAGCTCTCCAGGACAACATAAAATCTGGGGCTCTGTGCTTTCTTTCGTTCTGAACAAGTGTTACTGTTTTCTGCACAAAAGCGATTCTGCGAAGCAATGTGAACACTTGTGCTTCCCAGGCACAGAGAAGGTGCTAGCAGGGAATTCTCTGCCTGCCTTTCCCCAGTGCTCTGCAAGCTCTCCAGGACAACATAAAATCTGGGGCTCTGTGCTTTCTTTCGTTCTGAACAAGTGTTACTGTTTTCTGCACAAAAGCGATTCTGCGAAGCAATGTGAACACTTGTGCTTCCCAGGCACAGAGAAGGTGCTAGCAGGGAATTCTCTGCCTGCCTTTCCCCAGTGCTCTGCAAGCTCTCCAGGACAACATAAAATCTGGGGCTCTGTGCTTTCTTTCGTTCTGAACAAGTGTTACTGTTTTCTGCACAAAAGCGATTCTGCGAAGCAATGTGAACACTTGTGCTTCCCAGGCACAGAGAAGGTGCTAGCAGGGAATTCTCTGCCTGCCTTTCCCCAGTGCTCTGCAGGCTATCCAGGACAACATAAAATCTGGGGCTCTGTGCTTTCTTTCGTTCTGAACAAGTGTTAGTGTTTTCTGCACAAAAGCGATTCCGCGAAGCAATGTGAACACTTGTGCTTCCCAGGCACAGAGAAGGTGCTAGCAGGGAATTCTCTGCCTGCCTTTCCCCAGTGCTCTGCAAGCTCTCCAGGACAACATAAAATCTGGGGCTCTGTGCTTTCTTTCGTTCTGAACAAGTGTTACTGTTTTCTGCACAAAAGCGATTCTGCGAAGCAATGTGAACACTTGTGCTTCCCAGGCACAGAGAAGGTGCTAGCAGGGAATTCTCTGCCTGCCTTTCCCCAGTGCTCTGCAAGCTCTCCAGGACAACATAAAATCTGGGGCTCTGTGCTTTCTTTCGTTCTGAACAAGTGTTACTGTTTTCTGCACAAAAGCGATTCTGCGAAGCAATATGAACAGGCACAGAGAAGGTACTAGCAGGGAATTCTCTGCCTGCCTTTCCCCAGTGCTCTGCAAGCTCTCCAGGACAACATAAAATCTGGGGCTCTGTGCTTTCTTTCGTTCTGAACAAGTGTTACTGTTTTCTACACAAAAGCGATTCTGCGAAGCAATGTGAACACTTCTGCTTCCCAGGCACAGAGAAGGTGCTAGCAGGGAATTCTCTGCCTGCCTTTCCCCAGTGCTCTGCAAGCTCTCCAGGACAACAGCAAATCTGGGGCTCTGTGCTTTCTTTCGTTCTGAACAAGTGTTACTGTTTTCTACACAAAAGCGATTCTGCGAAGCAATGTGAAAACTTCTGCTTCCCAGGCACACAGAAGGTGCTAGCAGGGAATTCTCTGCCTGCCTTTCCCCAGTGCTCTGCAAGCTCTCCAGGACAACATAAAATCTGGGGCTCTGTGCTTTCTTTCGTTCTGAACAAGTGTTACTGTTTTCTGCACAAAAGCCTTTCTGCCAAGCAATGTGAACACTTGTGCTTCCCAGGCACAGAGAAGGTGCTAGCAGGGAATTCTCTGCCTGCCTTTCCCCAGTGCTCTGCAAGCTCTCCAGGACAACATAAAATCTGTTGCTCTGTGCTTTCTTTCGTTCTGAACAAGTGTTACTGTTTTCTGCACAAAAGCGATTCTGCGAAGCAATGTGAACACTTGTGCTTCCCAGGCACAGAGAAGGTGCTAGCAGGGAATTCTCTGCCTGCCTTTCCCCAGTGCTCTGCAAGCTCTCCAGGACAACATAAAATCTGGGGCTCTGTGCTTTCTTTCGTTCTGAACAAGTGTTACTGTTTTCTGCACAAAAGCGATTCCGCGAAGCAATGTGAACACTTGTGCTTCCCAGGCACAGAGAAGGTGCTAGCAGGGAATTCTCTGCCTGCCTTTCCCCAGTGCTCTGCAAGCTCTCCAGGACAACATAAAATCTGGGGCTCTGTGCTTTCTTTCGTTCTGAACAAGTGTTACTGTTTTCTGCACAAAAGCGATTCTGCGAAGCAATGTGAACACTTGTGCTTCCCAGGCACAGAGAAGGTGCTAGCAGGGAATTCTCTGCCTGCCTTTCCCCAGTGCTCTGCAAGCTCTCCAGGACAACATAAAATCTGGGGCTCTGTGCTTTCTTTCGTTCTGAACAAGTGTTACTGTTTTCTGCACAAAAGCGATTCTGCGAAGCAATATGAACAGGCACAGAGAAGGTACTAGCAGGGAATTCTCTGCCTGCCTTTCCCCAGTGCTCTTCAAGCTCTCCAGGACAACATAAAATCTGGGGCTCTGTGCTTTCTTTCGTTCTGAACAAGTGTTAGTGTTTTCTGCACAAAAGCGATTCTGCGAAGCAATGTGAACACTTGTGCTTCCCAGGCACAGAGAAGGTGCTAGCAGGGAATTCTCTGCCTGCCTTTCCCCAGTGCTCTGCAAGCTCTCCAGGACAACATAAAATCTGGGGCTCTGTGCTTTCTTTCGTTCTGAACAAGTGTTACTGTTTTCTGCACAAAAGCGATTCTGCGAAGCAATGTGAACACTTGTGCTTCCCAGGCACAGAGAAGGTGCTAGCAGGGAATTCTCTGCCTGCCTTTCCCCAGTGCTCTGCAAGCTCTCCAGGACAACATAAAATCTGGGGCTCTGTGCTTTCTTTCGTTCTGAACAAGTGTTAGTGTTTTCTGCACAAAAGCGATTCTGCGAAGCAATGTGAACACTTGTGCTTCCCAGGCACAGAGAAGGTGCTAGCAGGGAATTCTCTGCCTGCCTTTCCCCAGTGCTCTGCAAGCTCTCCAGGACAACAGCAAATCTGGGGCTCTGTGCTTTCTTTCGTTCTGAACAAGTGTTACTGTTTTCTGCACAAAAGCGTTTCTGCGAAGCAATATGAACAGGCACAGAGAAGGTACTAGCAGGGAATTCTCTGCCTGCCTTTCCCCAGTGCTCTGCAAGCTCTCCAGGACAACAGCAAATCTGGGGCTCTGTGCTTTCTTTCGTTCTGAACAAGTGTTAGTGTTTTCTGCACAAAAGCGATTCTGCGAAGCAATGTGAACACTTGTGCTTCCCAGGCACAGAGAAGGTGCTAGCAGGGAATTCTCTGCCTGCCTTTCCCCAGTGCTCTGCAAGCTCTCCAGGACAACATAAAATCTGGGGCTCTGTGCTTTCTTTCGTTCTGAACAAGTGTTACTGTTTTCTGCACAAAAGCCTTTCTGCCAAGCAATGTGAACACTTGTGCTTCCCAGGCACACAGAAGGTGCTAGCAGGGAATTCTCTGCCTGCCTTTCCCCAGTGCTCTGCAAGCTCTCCAGGACAACATAAAATCTGGGGCTCTGTGCTTTCTTTCGTTCTGAACAAGTGTTACTGTTTTCTGCACAAAAGCGATTCTGCGAAGCAATGTGAACACTTCTGCTTCCCAGGCACAGAGAAGGTGCTAGCAGGGAATTCTCTGCCTGCCTTTCCCCAGTGCTCTGCAAGCTCTCCAGGACAACAGCAAATCTGGGGCTCTGTGCTTTCTTTCGTTCTGAACAAGTGTTACTGTTTTCTGCACAAAAGCGATTCTGCCAAGCAATGTGAACAGGCACAGAGAAGGTGCTAGCAGGGAATTCTCTGCCTGCCTTTCCCCAGTGCTCTGCAAGCTCTCCAGGACAACATAAAATCTGGGGCTCTGTGCTTTCTTTCGTTCTGAACAAGTGTTACTGTTTTCTGCACAAAAGCGATTCTGCGAAGCAATGTGAACACTTGTGCTTCCCAGGCACAGAGAAGGTGCTAGCAGGGAATTCTCTGCCTGCCTTTCCCCAGTGCTCTGCAAGCTCTCCAGGACAACAGCAAATCTGGGGCTCTGTGCTTTCTTTCGTTCTGAACAAGTGTTACTGTTTTCTACACAAAAGTGATTCTGCTAAGCAATGTGAACACTTGTGCTTCCCAGGCACAGAGAAGGTGCTAGCAGGGAATTCTCTGCCTGCCTTTCCCCAGTGCTCTGCAAGCTCTCCAGGACAACATAAAATCTGGGGCTCTGTGCTTTCTTTCGTTCTGAACAAGTGTTACTGTTTTCTGCACAAAAGCGATTCTGCGAAGCAATGTGAACACTTCTGCTTCCCAGGCACAGAGAAGGTGCTAGCAGGGAATTCTCTGCCTGCCTTTCCCCAGTGCTCTGCAAGCTCTCCAGGACAACAGCAAATCTGGGGCTCTGTGCTTTCTTTCGTTCTGAACAAGTGTTACTGTTTTCTGCACAAAAGCGATTCTGCGAAGCAATGTGAACAGGCACAGAGAAGGTGCTAGCAGGGAATTCTCTGCCTGCCTTTCCCCAGTGCTCTGCAAGCTCTCCAGGACAACATAAAATCTGTTGCTCTGTGCTTTCTTTCGTTCTGAACAAGTGTTACTGTTTTCTGCACAAAAGCGATTCTGCGAAGCAATGTGAACACTTCTGCTTCCCAGGCACAGAGAAGGTGCTAGCAGGGAATTCTCTGCCTGCCTTTCCCCAGTGCTCTGCAAGCTCTCCAGGACAACAGCAAATCTGGGGCTCTGTGCTTTCTTTCGTTCTGAACAAGTGTTACTGTTTTCTACACAAAAGCGATTCTGCGAAGCAATGTGAACACTTCTGCTTCCCAGGCACACAGAAGGTGCTAGCAGGGAATTCTCTGCCTGCCTTTCCCCAGTGCTCTGCAAGCTCTCCAGGACAACATAAAATCTGTTGCTCTGTGCTTTCTTTCGTTCTGAACAAGTGTTACTGTTTTCTGCACAAAAGCCTTTCTGCCAAGCAATGTGAACACTTGTGCTTCCCAGGCACAGAGAAGGTGCTAGCAGGGAATTCTCTGCCTGCCTTTCCCCAGTGCTCTGCAAGCTCTCCAGGACAACATAAAATCTGTTGCTCTGTGCTTTCTTTCGTTCTGAACAAGTGTTACTGTTTTCTGCACAAAAGCGATTCTGCAAAGCAATGTGAACACTTGTGCTTCCCAGGCACAGAGAAGGTGCTAGCAGGGAATTCTCTGCCTGCCTTTCCCCAGTGCTCTGCAAGCTCTCCAGGACAACATAAAATCTGGGGCTCTGTGCTTTCTTTCGTTCTGAACAAGTGTTACTGTTTTCTGCAAAAAAGCCTTTCTGCGAAGCAATGTGAACACTTCTGCTTCCCAGGCACAGAGAAGGTGCTAGCAGGGAATTCTCTGCCTGCCTTTCCCCAGTGCTCTGCAAGCTCTCCAGGACAACATAAAATCTGGGGCTCTGTGCTTTCTTTCATTCTGAACAAGTGTTACTGTTTTCTGCACAAAAGCGATTCTGCGAAGCAATGTGAACACTTGTGCTTCCCAGGCACAGAGAAGGTGCTAGCAGGGAATTCTCTGCCTGCCTTTCCCCAGTGCTCTGCAAGCTCTCCAGGACAACATAAAATCTGGGGCTCTGTGCTTTCTTTCGTTCTGAACAAGTGTTTCTGTTTTCTGCACAAAAGCGATTCCGCGAAGCAATGTGAACACTTGTGCTTCCCAGGCACAGAGAAGGTGCTAGCAGGGAATTCTCTGCCTGCCTTTCCCCAGTGCTCTGCAAGCTCTCCAGGACAACATAAAATCTGGGGCTCTGTGCTTTCTTTCGTTCTGAACAAGTGTTACTGTTTTCTGCACAAAAGCGATTCTGCGAAGCAATGTGAACACTTGTGCTTCCCAGGCACAGAGAAGGTGCTAGCAGGGAATTCTCTGCCTGCCTTTCCCCAGTGCTCTGCAAGCTCTCCAGGACAACATAAAATCTGGGGCTCTGTGCTTTCTTTCGTTCTGAACAAGTGTTACTGTTTTCTGCACAAAAGCGATTCTGCGAAGCAATATGAACAGGCACAGAGAAGGTACTAGCAGGGAATTCTCTGCCTGCCTTTCCCCAGTGCTCTTCAAGCTCTCCAGGACAACATAAAATCTGGGGCTCTGTGCTTTCTTTCGTTCTGAACAAGTGTTAGTGTTTTCTGCACAAAAGCGATTCTGCGAAGCAATGTGAACACTTGTGCTTCCCAGGCACAGAGAAGGTGCTAGCAGGGAATTCTCTGCCTGCCTTTCCCCAGTGCTCTGCAAGCTCTCCAGGACAACATAAAATCTGGGGCTCTGTGCTTTCTTTCGTTCTGAACAAGTGTTACTGTTTTCTGCACAAAAGCGATTCTGCGAAGCAATGTGAACACTTCTGCTTCCCAGGCACAGAGAAGGTGCTAGCAGGGAATTCTCTGCCTGCCTTTCCCCAGTGCTCTGCAAGCTCTCCAGGACAACATAAAATCTGGGGCTCTGTGCTTTCTTTCGTTCTGAACAAGTGTTAGTGTTTTCTGCACAAAAGCGATTCTGCGAAGCAATGTGAACACTTGTGCTTCCCAGGCACAGAGAAGGTGCTAGCAGGGAATTCTCTGCCTGCCTTTCCCCAGTGCTCTGCAAGCTCTCCAGGACAACAGCAAATCTGGGGCTCTGTGCTTTCTTTCGTTCTGAACAAGTGTTACTGTTTTCTGCACAAAAGCGATTCTGCGAAGCAATATGAACAGGCACACAGAAGGTACTAGCAGGGAATTCTCTGCCTGCCTTTCCCCAGTGCTCTGCAAGCTCTCCAGGACAACAGCAAATCTGGGGCTCTGTGCTTTCTTTCGTTCTGAACAAGTGTTAGTGTTTTCTGCACAAAAGCGATTCTGCGAAGCAATGTGAACACTTGTGCTTCCCAGGCACAGAGAAGGTGCTAGCAGGGAATTCTCTGCCTGCCTTTCCCCAGTGCTCTGCAAGCTCTCCAGGACAACATAAAATCTGGGGCTCTGTGCTTTCTTTCGTTCTGAACAAGTGTTACTGTTTTCTGCACAAAAGCGATTCTGCGAAGCAATGTGAACACTTGTGCTTCCCAGGCACACAGAAGGTGCTAGCAGGGAATTCTCTGCCTGCCTTTCCCCAGTGCTCTGCAAGCTCTCCAGGACAACATAAAATCTGGGGCTCTGTGCTTTCTTTCGTTCTGAACAAGTGTTACTGTTTTCTGCACAAAAGCGATTCTGCGAAGCAATGTGAACACTTCTGCTTCCCAGGCACAGAGAAGGTGCTAGCAGGGAATTCTCTGCCTGCCTTTCCCCAGTGCTCTGCAAGCTCTCCAGGACAACAGCAAATCTGGGGCTCTGTGCTTTCTTTCGTTCTGAACAAGTGTTACTGTTTTCTGCACAAAAGCGATTCTGCGAAGCAATGTGAACACTTCTGCTTCCCAGGCACAGAGAAGGTGCTAGCAGGGAATTCTCTGCCTGCCTTTCCCCAGTGCTCTGCAAGCTCTCCAGGACAACAGCAAATCTGGGGCTCTGTGCTTTCTTTCGTTCTGAACAAGTGTTACTGTTTTCTGCACAAAAGCCTTTCTGCCAAGCAATGTGAACACTTGTGCTTCCCAGGCACAGAGAAGGTGCTAGCAGGGAATTCTCTGCCTGCCTTTCCCCAGTGCTCTGCAAGCTCTCCAGGACAACATAAAATCTGTTGCTCTGTGCTTTCTTTCGTTCTGAACAAGTGTTACTGTTTTCTGCACAAAAGCGATTCTGCAAAGCAATGTGAACACTTGTGCTTCCCAGGCACAGAGAAGGTGCTAGCAGGGAATTCTCTGCCTGCCTTTCCCCAGTGCTCTGCAAGCTCTCCAGGACAACATAAAATCTGGGGCTCTGTGCTTTCTTTCGTTCTGAACAAGTGTTACTGTTTTCTGCAAAAAAGCCTTTCTGCGAAGCAATGTGAACACTTGTGCTTCCCAGGCACAGAGAAGGTGCTAGCAGGGAATTCTCTGCCTGCCTTTCCCCAGTGCTCTGCAAGCTCTCCAGGACAACATAAAATCTGGGGCTCTGTGCTTTCTTTCATTCTGAACAAGTGTTACTGTTTTCTGCACAAAAGCGATTCTGCGAAGCAATGTGAACACTTGTGCTTCCCAGGCACAGAGAAGGTGCTAGCAGGGAATTCTCTGCCTGCCTTTCCCCAGTGCTCTGCAAGCTCTCCAGGACAACATAAAATCTGGGGCTCTGTGCTTTCTTTCGTTCTGAACAAGTGTTTCTGTTTTCTGCACAAAAGCGATTCCGCGAAGCAATGTGAACACTTGTGCTTCCCAGGCACAGAGAAGGTGCTAGCAGGGAATTCTCTGCCTGCCTTTCCCCAGTGCTCTGCAAGCTCTCCAGGACAACATAAAATCTGGGGCTCTGTGCTTTCTTTCGTTCTGAACAAGTGTTACTGTTTTCTGCACAAAAGCGATTCTGCGAAGCAATGTGAACACTTGTGCTTCCCAGGCACAGAGAAGGTGCTAGCAGGGAATTCTCTGCCTGCCTTTCCCCAGTGCTCTGCAAGCTCTCCAGGACAACATAAAATCTGGGGCTCTGTGCTTTCTTTCGTTCTGAACAAGTGTTACTGTTTTCTGCACAAAAGCGATTCTGCGAAGCAATATGAACAGGCACAGAGAAGGTACTAGCAGGGAATTCTCTGCCTGCCTTTCCCCAGTGCTCTTCAAGCTCTCCAGGACAACATAAAATCTGGGGCTCTGTGCTTTCTTTCGTTCTGAACAAGTGTTAGTGTTTTCTGCACAAAAGCGATTCTGCGAAGCAATGTGAACACTTGTGCTTCCCAGGCACAGAGAAGGTGCTAGCAGGGAATTCTCTGCCTGCCTTTCCCCAGTGCTCTGCAAGCTCTCCAGGACAACATAAAATCTGGGGCTCTGTGCTTTCTTTCGTTCTGAACAAGTGTTACTGTTTTCTGCACAAAAGCGATTCTGCGAAGCAATGTGAACACTTCTGCTTCCCAGGCACAGAGAAGGTGCTAGCAGGGAATTCTCTGCCTGCCTTTCCCCAGTGCTCTGCAAGCTCTCCAGGACAACATAAAATCTGGGGCTCTGTGCTTTCTTTCGTTCTGAACAAGTGTTAGTGTTTTCTGCACAAAAGCGATTCTGCGAAGCAATGTGAACACTTGTGCTTCCCAGGCACAGAGAAGGTGCTAGCAGGGAATTCTCTGCCTGCCTTTCCCCAGTGCTCTGCAAGCTCTCCAGGACAACAGCAAATCTGGGGCTCTGTGCTTTCTTTCGTTCTGAACAAGTGTTACTGTTTTCTGCACAAAAGCGATTCTGCGAAGCAATATGAACAGGCACACAGAAGGTACTAGCAGGGAATTCTCTGCCTGCCTTTCCCCAGTGCTCTGCAAGCTCTCCAGGACAACAGCAAATCTGGGGCTCTGTGCTTTCTTTCGTTCTGAACAAGTGTTAGTGTTTTCTGCACAAAAGCGATTCTGCGAAGCAATGTGAACACTTGTGCTTCCCAGGCACAGAGAAGGTGCTAGCAGGGAATTCTCTGCCTGCCTTTCCCCAGTGCTCTGCAAGCTCTCCAGGACAACATAAAATCTGGGGCTCTGTGCTTTCTTTCGTTCTGAACAAGTGTTACTGTTTTCTGCACAAAAGCGATTCTGCGAAGCAATGTGAACACTTGTGCTTCCCAGGCACACAGAAGGTGCTAGCAGGGAATTCTCTGCCTGCCTTTCCCCAGTGCTCTGCAAGCTCTCCAGGACAACATAAAATCTGGGGCTCTGTGCTTTCTTTCGTTCTGAACAAGTGTTACTGTTTTCTGCACAAAAGCGATTCTGCGAAGCAATGTGAACACTTCTGCTTCCCAGGCACAGAGAAGGTGCTAGCAGGGAATTCTCTGCCTGCCTTTCCCCAGTGCTCTGCAAGCTCTCCAGGACAACAGCAAATCTGGGGCTCTGTGCTTTCTTTCGTTCTGAACAAGTGTTACTGTTTTCTGCACAAAAGCGATTCTGCCAAGCAATGTGAACAGGCACAGAGAAGGTGCTAGCAGGGAATTCTCTGCCTGCCTTTCCCCAGTGCTCTGCAAGCTCTCCAGGACAACATAAAATCTGGGGCTCTGTGCTTTCTTTCGTTCTGAACAAGTGTTACTGTTTTCTGCACAAAAGCGATTCTGCGAAGCAATGTGAACACTTGTGCTTCCCAGGCACAGAGAAGGTGCTAGCAGGGAATTCTCTGCCTGCCTTTCCCCAGTGCTCTGCAAGCTCTCCAGGACAACAGCAAATCTGGGGCTCTGTGCTTTCTTTCGTTCTGAACAAGTGTTACTGTTTTCTACACAAAAGTGATTCTGCTAAGCAATGTGAACACTTGTGCTTCCCAGGCACAGAGAAGGTGCTAGCAGGGAATTCTCTGCCTGCCTTTCCCCAGTGCTCTGCAAGCTCTCCAGGACAACATAAAATCTGGGGCTCTGTGCTTTCTTTCGTTCTGAACAAGTGTTACTGTTTTCTGCACAAAAGCGATTCTGCGAAGCAATGTGAACACTTCTGCTTCCCAGGCACAGAGAAGGTGCTAGCAGGGAATTCTCTGCCTGCCTTTCCCCAGTGCTCTGCAAGCTCTCCAGGACAACAGCAAATCTGGGGCTCTGTGCTTTCTTTCGTTCTGAACAAGTGTTACTGTTTTCTGCACAAAAGCGATTCTGCGAAGCAATGTGAACAGGCACAGAGAAGGTGCTAGCAGGGAATTCTCTGCCTGCCTTTCCCCAGTGCTCTGCAAGCTCTCCAGGACAACAGCAAATCTGGGGCTCTGTGCTTTCTTTCGTTCTGAACAAGTGTTACTGTTTTCTGCACAAAAGCGATTCTGCGAAGCAATGTGAACACTTGTGCTTCCCAGGCACAGAGAAGGTGCTAGCAGGGAATTCTCTGCCTGCCTTTCCCCAGTGCTCTGCAAGCTCTCCAGGACAACATAAAATCTGTTGCTCTGTGCTTTCTTTCATTCTGAACAAGTGTTACTGTTTTCTGCACAAAAGCCTTTCTGCCAAGCAATGTGAACACTTGTGCTTCCCAGGCACAGAGAAGGTGCTAGCAGGGAATTCTCTGCCTGCCTTTCCCCAGTGCTCTGCAAGCTCTCCAGGACAACATAAAATCTGTTGCTCTGTGCTTTCTTTCGTTCTGAACAAGTGTTACTGTTTTCTGCACAAAAGCGATTCTGCGAAGCAATGTGAACACTTGTGCTTCCCAGGCACAGAGAAGGTGCTAGCAGGGAATTCTCTGCCTGCCTTTCCCCAGTGCTCTGCAAGCTCTCCAGGACAACATAAAATCTGGGGCTCTGTGCTTTCTTTCGTTCTGAACAAGTGTTACTGTTTTCTGCAAAAAAGCCTTTCTGCGAAGCAATGTGAACACTTCTGCTTCCCAGGCACAGAGAAGGTGCTAGCAGGGAATTCTCTGCCTGCCTTTCCCCAGTGCTCTGCAAGCTCTCCAGGACAACATAAAATCTGGGGCTCTGTGCTTTCTTTCATTCTGAACAAGTGTTACTGTTTTCTGCACAAAAGCGATTCTGCGAAGCAATGTGAACACTTCTGCTTCCCAGGCACAGAGAAGGTGCTAGCAGGGAATTCTCTGCCTGCCTTTCCCCAGTGCTCTGCAAGCTCTCCAGGACAACATAAAATCTGGGGCTCTGTGCTTTCTTTCGTTCTGAACAAGTGTTAGTGTTTTCTGCACAAAAGCGATTCTGCCAAGCAATGTGAACACTTGTGCTTCCCAGGCACAGAGAAGGTGCTAGCAGGGAATTCTCTGCCTGCCTTTCCCCAGTGCTCTGCAAGCTCTCCAGGACAACAGCAAATCTGGGGCTCTGTGCTTTCTTTCGTTCTGAACAAGTGTTACTGTTTTCTGCACAAAAGCGATTCTGCGAAGCAATATGAACAGGCACAGAGAAGGTACTAGCAGGGAATTCTCTGCCTGCCTTTCCCCAGTGCTCTGCAAGCTCTCCAGGACAACAGCAAATCTGGGGCTCTGTGCTTTCTTTCGTTCTGAACAAGTGTTAGTGTTTTCTGCACAAAAGCGATTCTGCGAAGCAATGTGAACACTTGTGCTTCCCAGGCACAGAGAAGGTGCTAGCAGGGAATTCTCTGCCTGCCTTTCCCCAGTGCTCTGCAAGCTCTCCAGGACAACATAAAATCTGGGGCTCTGTGCTTTCTTTCGTTCTGAACAAGTGTTACTGTTTTCTGCACAAAAGCGATTCTGCGAAGCAATGTGAACACTTGTGCTTCCCAGGCACACAGAAGGTGCTAGCAGGGAATTCTCTGCCTGCCTTTCCCCAGTGCTCTGCAAGCTCTCCAGGACAACATAAAATCTGGGGCTCTGTGCTTTCTTTCGTTCTGAACAAGTGTTACTGTTTTCTGCACAAAAGCGATTCTGCGAAGCAATGTGAACACTTCTGCTTCCCAGGCACAGAGAAGGTGCTAGCAGGGAATTCTCTGCCTGCCTTTCCCCAGTGCTCTGCAAGCTCTCCAGGACAACAGCAAATCTGGGGCTCTGTGCTTTCTTTCGTTCTGAACAAGTGTTACTGTTTTCTGCACAAAAGCGATTCTGCGAAGCAATGTGAACTGGCACAGAGAAGGTGCTAGCAGGGAATTCTCTGCCTGCCTTTCCCCAGTGCTCTGCAAGCTCTCCAGGACAACATAAAATCTGGGGCTCTGTGCTTTCTTTCGTTCTGAACAAGTGTTAGTGTTTTCTGCACAAAAGCGATTCTGCGAAGCAATGTGAACACTTGTGCTTCCCAGGCACAGAGAAGGTGCTAGCAGGGAATTCTCTGCCTGCCTTTCCCCAGTGCTCTGCAAGCTCTCCAGGACAACAGCAAATCTGGGGCTCTGTGCTTTCTTTCGTTCTGAACAAGTGTTACTGTTTTCTACACAAAAGTGATTCTGCTAAGCAATGTGAACACTTGTGCTTCCCAGGCACAGAGAAGGTGCTAGCAGGGAATTCTCTGCCTGCCTTTCCCCAGTGCTCTGCAAGCTCTCCAGGACAACATAAAATCTGGGGCTCTGTGCTTTCTTTCGTTCTGAACAAGTGTTACTGTTTTCTGCACAAAAGCGATTCTGCGAAGCAATGTGAACACTTCTGCTTCCCAGGCACAGAGAAGGTGCTAGCAGGGAATTCTCTGCCTGCCTTTCCCCAGTGCTCTGCAAGCTCTCCAGGACAACAGCAAATCTGGGGCTCTGTGCTTTCTTTCGTTCTGAACAAGTGTTACTGTTTTCTGCACAAAAGCGATTCTGCGAAGCAATGTGAACAGGCACAGAGAAGGTGCTAGCAGGGAATTCTCTGCCTGCCTTTCCCCAGTGCTCTGCAAGCTCTCCAGGACAACATAAAATCTGGGGCTCTGTGCTTTCTTTCGTTCTGAACAAGTGTTAGTGTTTTCTGCACAAAAGCGATTCTGCGAAGCAATGTGAACACTTCTGCTTCCCAGGCACAGAGAAGGTGCTAGCAGGGAATTCTCTGCCTGCCTTTCCCCAGTGCTCTGCAAGCTCTCCAGGACAACATAAAATCTGGGGCTCTGTGCTTTCTTTCGTTCTGAACAAGTGTTACTCTTTTCTGCACAAAAGCGATTCTGCGAAGCAATGTGAACAGGCACAGAGAAGGTGCTAGCAGGGAATTCTCTGCCTGCCTTTCCCCAGTGCTCTGCAAGCTCTCCAGGACAACATAAAATCTGGGGCTCTGTGCTTTCTTTCGTTCTGAACAAGTGTTACTGTTTTCTGCACAAAAGCGATTCTGCGAAGCAATGTGAACACTTGTGCTTCCCAGGCACAGAGAAGGTGCTAGCAGGGAATTCTCTGCCTGCCTTTCCCCAGTGCTCTGCAAGCTCTCCAGGACAACATAAAATCTGGGGCTCTGTGCTTTCTTTCGTTCTGAACAAGTGTTACTGTTTTCTGCACAAAAGCGATTCTGCGAAGCAATGTGAACACTTCTGCTTTCCAGGCACAGAGAAGGTGCTAGCAGGGAATTCTCTGCCTGCCTTTCCCCAGTGCTCTGCAAGCTCTCCAGGACAACAGCAAATCTGGGGCTCTGTGCTTTCTTTCGTTCTGAACAAGTGTTACTGTTTTCTGCACAAAAGCGATTCTGCGAAGCAATGTGAACACTTGTGCTTCCCAGGCACAGAGAAGGTGCTAGCAGGGAATTCTCTGCCTGCCTTTCCCCAGTGCTCTGCAAGCTCTCCAGGACAACATAAAATCTGGGGCTCTGTGCTTTCTTTCGTTCTGAACAAGTGTTACTGTTTTCTGCACAAAAGCGATTCTGCCAAGCAATGTGAACAGGCACAGAGAAGGTGCTAGCAGGGAATTCTCTGCCTGCCTTTCCCCAGTGCTCTGCAAGCTCTCCAGGACAACATAAAATCTGGGGCTCTGTGCTTTCTTTCGTTCTGAACAAGTGTTACTGTTTTCTGCACAAAAGCGATTCTGCGAAGCAATGTGAACACTTGTGCTTCCCAGGCACAGAGAAGGTGCTAGCAGGGAATTCTCTGCCTGCCTTTCCCCAGTGCTCTGCAAGCTCTCCAGGACAACAGCAAATCTGGGGCTCTGTGCTTTCTTTCGTTCTGAACAAGTGTTACTGTTTTCTACACAAAAGTGATTCTGCTAAGCAATGTGAACACTTGTGCTTCCCAGGCACAGAGAAGGTGCTAGCAGGGAATTCTCTGCCTGCCTTTCCCCAGTGCTCTGCAAGCTCTCCAGGACAACATAAAATCTGGGGCTCTGTGCTTTCTTTCGTTCTGAACAAGTGTTACTGTTTTCTGCACAAAAGCGATTCTGCGAAGCAATGTGAACACTTCTGCTTCCCAGGCACAGAGAAGGTGCTAGCAGGGAATTCTCTGCCTGCCTTTCCCCAGTGCTCTGCAAGCTCTCCAGGACAACAGCAAATCTGGGGCTCTGTGCTTTCTTTCGTTCTGAACAAGTGTTACTGTTTTCTGCACAAAAGCGATTCTGCGAAGCAATGTGAACAGGCACAGAGAAGGTGCTAGCAGGGAATTCTCTGCCTGCCTTTCCCCAGTGCTCTGCAAGCTCTCCAGGACAACATAAAATCTGTTGCTCTGTGCTTTCTTTCGTTCTGAACAAGTGTTACTGTTTTCTGCACAAAAGCGATTCTGCGAAGCAATGTGAACACTTCTGCTTCCCAGGCACAGAGAAGGTGCTAGCAGGGAATTCTCTGCCTGCCTTTCCCCAGTGCTCTGCAAGCTCTCCAGGACAACATAAAATCTGGGGCTCTGTGCTTTCTTTCGTTCTGAACAAGTGTTACTGTTTTCTGCACAAAAGCGATTCTGCGAAGCAATGTGAACAGGCACAGAGAAGGTGCTAGCAGGGAATTCTCTGCCTGCCTTTCCCCAGTGCTCTGCAAGCTCTCCAGGACAACATAAAATCTGGGGCTCTGTGCTTTCTTTCGTTCTGAACAAGTGTTACTGTTTTCTGCACAAAAGCGATTCTGCGAAGCAATGTGAACACTTGTGCTTCCCAGGCACAGAGAAGGTGCTAGCAGGGAATTCTCTGCCTGCCTTTCCCCAGTGCTCTGCAAGCTCTCCAGGACAACATAAAATCTGGGGCTCTGTGCTTTCTTTCGTTCTGAACAAGTGTTACTGTTTTCTGCACAAAAGCGATTCTGCGAAGCAATGTGAACACTTCTGCTTCCCAGGCACAGAGAAGGTGCTAGCAGGGAATTCTCTGCCTGCCTTTCCCCAGTGCTCTGCAAGCTCTCCAGGACAACATAAAATCTGGGGCTCTGTGCTTTCTTTCGTTCTGAACAAGTGTTACTGTTTTCTGCACAAAAGCGATTCTGCGAAGCAATGTGAACACTTGTGCTTCCCAGGCACAGAGAAGGTGCTAGCAGGGAATTCTCTGCCTGCCTTTCCCCAGTGCTCTGCAAGCTCTCCAGGACAACATAAAATCTGGGGCTCTGTGCTTTCTTTCGTTCTGAACAAGTGTTACTGTTTTCTGCACAAAAGCCTTTCTGCCAAGCAATGTGAACACTTGTGCTTCCCAGGCACAGAGAAGGTGCTAGCAGGAAATTCTCTGCCTGCCTTTCCCCAGTGCTCTGCAAGCTCTCCAGGACAACATAAAATCTGGGGCTCTGTGCTTTCTTTCGTTCTGAACAAGTGTTACTGTTTTCTGCACAAAAGCGATTCTGCGAAGCAATGTGAACACTTGTGCTTCCCAGGCACAGAGAAGGTGCTAGCAGGGAATTCTCTGCCTGCCTTTCCCCAGTGCTCTGCAAGCTCTCCAGGACAACATAAAATCTGGGGCTCTGTGCTTTCTTTCGTTCTGAACAAGTGTTACTGTTTTCTGCACAAAAGCCTTTCTGCGAAGCAATGTGAACACTTGTGCTTCCCAGGCACAGAGAAGGTGCTAGCAGGGAATTCTCTGCCTGCCTTTCCCCAGTGCTCTGCAAGCTCTCCAGGACAACATAAAATCTGGGGCTCTGTGCTTTCTTTCATTCTGAACAAGTGTTACTGTTTTCTGCACAAAAGCGATTCTGCGAAGCAATGTGAACACTTGTGCTTCCCAGGCACAGAGAAGGTGCTAGCAGGGAATTCTCTGCCTGCCTTTCCCCAGTGCTCTGCAAGCTCTCCAGGACAACATAAAATCTGGGGCTCTGTGCTTTCTTTCGTTCTGAACAAGTGTTACTGTTTTCTGCACAAAAGCGATTCCGCGAAGCAATGTGAACACTTGTGCTTCCCAGGCACAGAGAAGGTGCTAGCAGGGAATTCTCTGCCTGCCTTTCCCCAGTGCTCTGCAAGCTCTCCAGGACAACAGCAAATCTGGGGCTCTGTGCTTTCTTTCGTTCTGAACAAGTGTTACTGTTTTCTGCACAAAAGCGATTCTGCGAAGCAATGTGAACACTTGTGCTTCCCAGGCACAGAGAAGGTGCTAGCAGGGAATTCTCTGCCTGCCTTTCCCCAGTGCTCTGCAAGCTCTCCAGGACAACATAAAATCTGGGGCTCTGTGCTTTCTTTCGTTCTGAACAAGTGTTACTGTTTTCTGCACAAAAGCGATTCTGCCAAGCAATATGAACAGGCACAGAGAAGGTACTAGCAGGGAATTCTCTGCCTGCCTTTCCCCAGTGCTCTTCAAGCTCTCCAGGACAACATAAAATCTGGGGCTCTGTGCTTTCTTTCGTTCTGAACAAGTGTTACTGTTTTCTGCACAAAAGCGATTCTGCGAAGCAATGTGAACACTTGTGCTTCCCAGGCACAGAGAAGGTGCTAGCAGGGAATTCTCTGCCTGCCTTTCCCCAGTGCTCTGCAAGCTCTCCAGGACAACATAAAATCTGGGGCTCTGTGCTTTCTTTCGTTCTGAACAAGTGTTACTGTTTTCTGCACAAAAGCGATTCTGCGAAGCAATGTGAACACTTCTGCTTCCCAGGCACATAGAAGGTGCTAGCAGGGAATTCTCTGCCTGCCTTTCCCCAGTGCTCTGCAAGCTCTCCAGGACAACATAAAATCTGGGGCTCTGTGCTTTCTTTCGTTCTGAACAAGTGTTACTGTTTTCTGCACAAAAGCGATTCCGCAAAGCAATGTGAACACTTGTGCTTCCCAGGCACAGAGAAGGTGCTAGCAGGGAATTCTCTGCCTGCCTTTCCCCAGTGCTCTGCAAGCTCTCCAGGACAACATAAAATCTGGGGCTCTGTGCTTTCTTTCGTTCTGAACAAGTGTTAGTGTTTTCTGCACAAAAGCGATTCTGCGAAGCAATGTGAACACTTGTGCTTCCCAGGCACAGAGAAGGTGCTAGCAGGGAATTCTCTGCCTGCATTTCCCCAGTGCTCTGCAAGCTCTCCAGGACAACATAAAATCTGGGGCTCTGTGCTTTCTTTCGTTCTGAACAAGTGTTACTGTTTTCTGCACAAAAGCGATTCTGCGAAGCAATATGAACAGGCACAGAGAAGGTACTAGCAGGGAATTCTCTGCCTGCCTTTCCCCAGTGCTCTGCAAGCTCTCCAGGACAACAGCAAATCTGGGGCTCTGTGCTTTCTTTCGTTCTGAACAAGTGTTAGTGTTTTCTGCACAAAAGCGATTCTGCGAAGCAATGTGAACACTTGTGCTTCCCAGGCACAGAGAAGGTGCTAGCAGGGAATTCTCTGCCTGCCTTTCCCCAGTGCTCTGCAAGCTCTCCAGGACAACATAAAATCTGGGGCTCTGTGCTTTCTTTCGTTCTGAACAAGTGTTACTGTTTTCTGCACAAAAGCGATTCTGCGAAGCAATGTGAACACTTCTGCTTTCCAGGCACAGAGAAGGTGCTAGCAGGGAATTCTCTGCCTGCCTTTCCCCAGTGCTCTGCAAGCTCTCCAGGACAACAGCAAATCTGGGGCTCTGTGCTTTCTTTCGTTCTGAACAAGTGTTACTGTTTTCTGCACAAAAGCGATTCTGCCAAGCAATGTGAACAGGCACAGAGAAGGTGCTAGCAGGGAATTCTCTGCCTGCCTTTCCCCAGTGCTCTGCAAGCTCTCCAGGACAACATAAAATCTGGGGCTCTGTGCTTTCTTTCGTTCTGAACAAGTGTTACTGTTTTCTGCACAAAAGCGATTCTGCGAAGCAATGTGAACACTTGTGCTTCCCAGGCACAGAGAAGGTGCTAGCAGGGAATTCTCTGCCTGCCTTTCCCCAGTGCTCTGCAAGCTCTCCAGGACAACATAAAATCTGGGGCTCTGTGCTTTCTTTCGTTCTGAACAAGTGTTACTGTTTTCTGCACAAAAGCCTTTCTGCCAAGCAATGTGAACACTTGTGCTTCCCAGGCACAGAGAAGGTGCTAGCAGGGAATTCTCTGCCTGCCTTTCCCCAGTGCTCTGCAAGCTCTCCAGGACAACATAAAATCTGGGGCTCTGTGCTTTCTTTCGTTCTGAACAAGTGTTACTGTTTTCTGCACAAAAGCGATTCTGCGAAGCAATATGAACAGGCACAGAGAAGGTACTAGCAGGGAATTCTCTGCCTGCCTTTCCCCAGTGCTCTGCAAGCTCTCCAGGACAACATAAAATCTGGGGCTCTGTGCTTTCTTTCGTTCTGAACAAGTGTTACTGTTTTCTACACAAAAGCGATTCTGCGAAGCAATGTGAACACTTCTGCTTCCCAGGCACAGAGAAGGTGCTAGCAGGGAATTCTCTGCCTGCCTTTCCCCAGTGCTCTGCAAGCTCTCCAGGACAACAGCAAATCTGGGGCTCTGTGCTTTCTTTCGTTCTGAACAAGTGTTACTGTTTTCTACACAAAAGCGATTCTGCGAAGCAATGTGAACACTTCTGCTTCCCAGGCACACAGAAGGTGCTAGCAGGGAATTCTCTGCCTGCCTTTCCCCAGTGCTCTGCAAGCTCTCCAGGACAACATAAAATCTGGGGCTCTGTGCTTTCTTTCGTTCTGAACAAGTGTTACTGTTTTCTGCACAAAAGCGATTCTGCGAAGCAATGTGAACACTTGTGCTTCCCAGGCACAGAGAAGGTGCTAGCAGGGAATTCTCTGCCTGCCTTTCCCCAGTGCTCTGCAAGCTCTCCAGGACAACATAAAATCTGTTGCTCTGTGCTTTCTTTCGTTCTGAACAAGTGTTACTGTTTTCTGCACAAAAGCGATTCTGCGAAGCAATGTGAACACTTGTGCTTCCCAGGCACAGAGAAGGTGCTAGCAGGGAATTCTCTGCCTGCCTTTCCCCAGTGCTCTGCAAGCTCTCCAGGACAACATAAAATCTGGGGCTCTGTGCTTTCTTTCGTTCTGAACAAGTGTTACTGTTTTCTGCAAAAAAGCCTTTCTGCGAAGCAATGTGAACACTTGTGCTTCCCAGGCACAGAGAAGGTGCTAGCAGGGAATTCTCTGCCTGCCTTTCCCCAGTGCTCTGCAAGCTCTCCAGGACAACATAAAATCTGGGGCTCTGTGCTTTCTTTCATTCTGAACAAGTGTTACTGTTTTCTGCACAAAAGCGATTCTGCGAAGCAATGTGAACACTTGTGCTTCCCAGGCACAGAGAAGGTGCTAGCAGGGAATTCTCTGCCTGCCTTTCCCCAGTGCTCTGCAAGCTCTCCAGGACAACATAAAATCTGGGGCTCTGTGCTTTCTTTCGTTCTGAACAAGTGTTTCTGTTTTCTGCACAAAAGCGATTCCGCGAAGCAATGTGAACACTTGTGCTTCCCAGGCACAGAGAAGGTGCTAGCAGGGAATTCTCTGCCTGCCTTTCCCCAGTGCTCTGCAAGCTCTCCAGGACAACATAAAATCTGGGGCTCTGTGCTTTCTTTCGTTCTGAACAAGTGTTACTGTTTTCTGCACAAAAGCGATTCTGCGAAGCAATGTGAACACTTGTGCTTCCCAGGCACAGAGAAGGTGCTAGCAGGGAATTCTCTGCCTGCCTTTCCCCAGTGCTCTGCAAGCTCTCCAGGACAACATAAAATCTGGGGCTCTGTGCTTTCTTTCGTTCTGAACAAGTGTTACTGTTTTCTGCACAAAAGCGATTCTGCGAAGCAATATGAACAGGCACAGAGAAGGTACTAGCAGGGAATTCTCTGCCTGCCTTTCCCCAGTGCTCTTCAAGCTCTCCAGGACAACATAAAATCTGGGGCTCTGTGCTTTCTTTCGTTCTGAACAAGTGTTAGTGTTTTCTGCACAAAAGCGATTCTGCGAAGCAATGTGAACACTTGTGCTTCCCAGGCACAGAGAAGGTGCTAGCAGGGAATTCTCTGCCTGCCTTTCCCCAGTGCTCTGCAAGCTCTCCAGGACAACATAAAATCTGGGGCTCTGTGCTTTCTTTCGTTCTGAACAAGTGTTACTGTTTTCTGCACAAAAGCGATTCTGCGAAGCAATGTGAACACTTGTGCTTCCCAGGCACAGAGAAGGTGCTAGCAGGGAATTCTCTGCCTGCCTTTCCCCAGTGCTCTGCAAGCTCTCCAGGACAACAGCAAATCTGGGGCTCTGTGCTTTCTTTCGTTCTGAACAAGTGTTACTGTTTTCTGCACAAAAGCGATTCTGCGAAGCAATATGAACAGGCACAGAGAAGGTACTAGCAGGGAATTCTCTGCCTGCCTTTCCCCAGTGCTCTGCAAGCTCTCCAGGACAACAGCAAATCTGGGGCTCTGTGCTTTCTTTCGTTCTGAACAAGTGTTAGTGTTTTCTGCACAAAAGCGATTCTGCGAAGCAATGTGAACACTTGTGCTTCCCAGGCACACAGAAGGTGCTAGCAGGGAATTCTCTGCCTGCCTTTCCCCAGTGCTCTGCAAGCTCTCCAGGACAACATAAAATCTGGGGCTCTGTGCTTTCTTTCGTTCTGAACAAGTGTTACTGTTTTCTGCACAAAAGCGATTCTGCGAAGCAATGTGAACACTTCTGCTTCCCAGGCACAGAGAAGGTGCTAGCAGGGAATTCTCTGCCTGCCTTTCCCCAGTGCTCTGCAAGCTCTCCAGGACAACAGCAAATCTGGGGCTCTGTGCTTTCTTTCGTTCTGAACAAGTGTTACTGTTTTCTGCACAAAAGCGATTCTGCCAAGCAATGTGAACAGGCACAGAGAAGGTGCTAGCAGGGAATTCTCTGCCTGCCTTTCCCCAGTGCTCTGCAAGCTCTCCAGGACAACATAAAATCTGGGGCTCTGTGCTTTCTTTCGTTCTGAACAAGTGTTACTGTTTTCTGCACAAAAGCGATTCTGCGAAGCAATGTGAACACTTGTGCTTCCCAGGCACAGAGAAGGTGCTAGCAGGGAATTCTCTGCCTGCCTTTCCCCAGTGCTCTGCAAGCTCTCCAGGACAACAGCAAATCTGGGGCTCTGTGCTTTCTTTCGTTCTGAACAAGTGTTACTGTTTTCTACACAAAAGCGATTCTGCTAAGCAATGTGAACACTTGTGCTTCCCAGGCACAGAGAAGGTGCTAGCAGGGAATTCTCTGCCTGCCTTTCCCCAGTGCTCTGCAAGCTCTCCAGGACAACATAAAATCTGGGGCTCTGTGCTTTCTTTCGTTCTGAACAAGTGTTACTGTTTTCTGCACAAAAGCGATTCTGCGAAGCAATGTGAACACTTCTGCTTCCCAGGCACAGAGAAGGTGCTAGCAGGGAATTCTCTGCCTGCCTTTCCCCAGTGCTCTGCAAGCTCTCCAGGACAACAGCAAATCTGGGGCTCTGTGCTTTCTTTCGTTCTGAACAAGTGTTACTGTTTTCTGCACAAAAGCGATTCTGCGAAGCAATGTGAACAGGCACAGAGAAGGTGCTAGCAGGGAATACTCTGCCTGCCTTTCCCCAGTGCTCTGCAAGCTCTCCAGGACAACATAAAATCTGTTGCTCTGTGCTTTCTTTCGTTCTGAACAAGTGTTACTGTTTTCTGCACAAAAGCGATTCTGCGAAGCAATGTGAACACTTCTGCTTCCCAGGCACAGAGAAGGTGCTAGCAGGGAATTCTCTGCCTGCCTTTCCCCAGTGCTCTGCAAGCTCTCCAGGACAACATAAAATCTGGGGCTCTGTGCTTTCTTTCGTTCTGAACAAGTGTTACTGTTTTCTGCACAAAAGCGATTCTGCTAAGCAATGTGAACAGGCACAGAGAAGGTGCTAGCAGGGAATTCTCTGCCTGCCTTTCCCCAGTGCTCTGCAAGCTCTCCAGGACAACATAAAATCTGTTGCTCTGTGCTTTCTTTCGTTCTGAACAAGTGTTACTGTTTTCTGCACAAAAGCGATTCTGCGAAGCAATGTGAACACTTGTGCTTCCCAGGCACAGAGAAGGTGCTAGCAGGGAATTCTCTGCCTGCCTTTCCCCAGTGCTCTGCAAGCTCTCCAGGACAACATAAAATCTGGGGCTCTGTGCTTTCTTTCGTTCTGAACAAGTGTTACTGTTTTCTGCACAAAAGCGATTCTGCGAAGCAATGTGAACACTTGTGCTTCCCAGGCACAGAGAAGGTGCTAGCAGGGAATTCTCTGCCTGCCTTTCCCCAGTGCTCTGCAAGCTCTCCAGGACAACATAAAATCTGGGGCTCTGTGCTTTCTTTCGTTCTGAACAAGTGTTACTGTTTTCTGCACAAAAGCGATTCTGCTAAGCAATGTGAACACTTGTGCTTCCCAGGCACAGAGAAGGTGCTAGCAGGGAATTCTCTGCCTGCCTTTCCCCAGTGCTCTGCAAGCTCTCCAGGACAACATAAAATCTGGGGCTCTGTGCTTTCTTTCGTTCTGAACAAGTGTTACTGTTTTCTGCACAAAAGCGATTCTGCGAAGCAATGTGAACACTTGTGCTTCCCAGGCACAGAGAAGGTGCTAGCAGGGAATTCTCTGCCTGCCTTTCCCCAGTGCTCTGCAAGCTCTCCAGGACAACATAAAATCTGGGGCTCTGTGCTTTCTTTCGTTCTGAACAAGTGTTACTGTTTTCTGCACAAAAGCGATTCTGCGAAGCAATGTGAACACTTCTGCTTCCCAGGCACAGAGAAGGTGCTAGCAGGGAATTCTCTGCCTGCCTTTCCCCAGTGCTCTGCAAGCTCTCCAGGACAACAGCAAATCTGGGGCTCTGTGCTTTCTTTCGTTCTGAACAAGTGTTACTGTTTTCTGCACAAAAGCGATTCTGCCAAGCAATGTGAACAGGCACAGAGAAGGTGCTAGCAGGGAATTCTCTGCCTGCCTTTCCCCAGTGCTCTGCAAGCTCTCCAGGACAACATAAAATCTGGGGCTCTGTGCTTTCTTTCGTTCTGAACAAGTGTTAGTGTTTTCTGCACAAAAGCGATTCTGCGAAGCAATGTGAACACTTGTGCTTCCCAGGCACAGAGAAGGTGCTAGCAGGGAATTCTCTGCCTGCCTTTCCCCAGTGCTCTGCAAGCTCTCCAGGACAACATAAAATCTGGGGCTCTGTGCTTTCTTTCGTTCTGAACAAGTGTTACTGTTTTCTGCACAAAAGCGATTCTGCGAAGCAATGTGAACACTTGTGCTTCCCAGGCACAGAGAAGGTGCTAGCAGGGAATTCTCTGCCTGCCTTTCCCCAGTGCTCTGCAAGCTCTCCAGGACAACATAAAATCTGGGGCTCTGTGCTTTCTTTCGTTCTGAACAAGTGTTACTGTTTTCTGCACAAAAGCGATTCTGCGAAGCAATGTGAACACTTGTGCTTCCCAGGCACAGAGAAGGTGCTAGCAGGGAATTCTCTGCCTGCCTTTCCCCAGTGCTCTGCAAGCTCTCCAGGACAACATAAAATCTGGGGCTCTGTGCTTTCTTTCGTTCTGAACAAGTGTTACTGTTTTCTGCACAAAAGCGATTCTGCGAAGCAATGTGAACACTTGTGCTTCCCAGGCACAGAGAAGGTGCTAGCAGGGAATTCTCTGCCTGCCTTTCCCCAGTGCTCTGCAGGCTCTCCAGGACAACATAAAATCTGGGGCTCTGTGCTTTCTTTCGTTCTGAACAAGTGTTACTGTTTTCTGCACAAAAGCGATTCTGCGAAGCAATGTGAACACTTGTGCTTCCCAGGCACAGAGAAGGTGCTAGCAGGGAATTCTCTGCCTGCCTTTCCCCAGTGCTCTGCAAGCTCTCCAGGACAACAGCAAATCTGGGGCTCTGTGCTTTCTTTCGTTCTGAACAAGTGTTACTGTTTTCTGCACAAAAGCGATTCTGCGAAGCAATGTGAACACTTGTGCTTCCCAGGCACAGAGAAGGTGCTAGCAGGGAATTCTCTGCCTGCCTTTCCCCAGTGCTCTGCAAGCTCTCCAGGACAACATAAAATCTGGGGCTCTGTGCTTTCTTTCGTTCTGAACAAGTGTTACTGTTTTCTGCACAAAAGCGATTCTGCGAAGCAATATGAACAGGCACAGAGAAGGTACTAGCAGGGAATTCTCTGCCTGCCTTTCCCCAGTGCTCTGCAAGCTCTCCAGGACAACATAAAATCTGGGGCTCTGTGCTTTCTTTCGTTCTGAACAAGTGTTACTGTTTTCTACACAAAAGCGATTCTGCGAAGCAATGTGAACACTTCTGCTTCCCAGGCACAGAGAAGGTGCTAGCAGGGAATTCTCTGCCTGCCTTTCCCCAGTGCTCTGCAAGCTCTCCAGGACAACAGCAAATCTGGGGCTCTGTGCTTTCTTTCGTTCTGAACAAGTGTTACTGTTTTCTACACAAAAGCGATTCTGCGAAGCAATGTGAACACTTCTGCTTCCCAGGCACAGAGAAGGTGCTAGCAGGGAATTCTCTGCCTGCCTTTCCCCAGTGCTCTGCAAGCTCTCCAGGACAACATAAAATCTGGGGCTCTGTGCTTTCTTTCGTTCTGAACAAGTGTTACTGTTTTCTGCACAAAAGCCTTTCTGTCAAGCAATGTGAACACTTGTGCTTCCCAGGCACAGAGAAGGTGCTAGCAGGGAATTCTCTGCCTGCCTTTCCCCAGTGCTCTGCAAGCTCTCCAGGACAACATAAAATCTGGGGCTCTGTGCTTTCTTTCGTTCTGAACAAGTGTTACTGTTTTCTGCACAAAAGCGATTCTGCGAAGCAATGTGAACACTTGTGCTTCCCAGGCACAGAGAAGGTGCTAGCAGGGAATTCTCTGCCTGCCTTTCCCCAGTGCTCTGCAAGCTCTCCAGGACAACATAAAATCTGGGGCTCTGTGCTTTCTTTCGTTCTGAACAAGTGTTACTGTTTTCTGCAAAAAAGCCTTTCTGCGAAGCAATGTGAACACTTCTGCTTCCCAGGCACAGAGAAGGTGCTAGCAGGGAATTCTCTGCCTGCCTTTCCCCAGTGCTCTGCAAGCTCTCCAGGACAACATAAAATCTGGGGCTCTGTGCTTTCTTTCATTCTGAACAAGTGTTACTGTTTTCTGCACAAAAGCGATTCTGCGAAGCAATGTGAACACTTGTGCTTCCCAGGCACAGAGAAGGTGCTAGCAGGGAATTCTCTGCCTGCCTTTCCCCAGTGCTCTGCAAGCTCTCCAGGACAACATAAAATCTGGGGCTCTGTGCTTTCTTTCGTTCTGAACAAGTGTTACTGTTTTCTGCACAAAAGCGATTCCGCGAAGCAATGTGAACACTTGTGCTTCCCAGGCACAGAGAAGGTGCTAGCAGGGAATTCTCTGCCTGCCTTTCCCCAGTGCTCTGCAAGCTCTCCAGTACAACATAAAATCTGGGGCTCTGTGCTTTCTTTCGTTCTGAACAAGTGTTACTGTTTTCTGCACAAAAGCGATTCTGCGAAGCAATGTGAACACTTGTGCTTCCCAGGCACAGAGAAGGTGCTAGCAGGGAATTCTCTGCCTGCCTTTCCCCAGTGCTCTGCAAGCTCTCCAGGACAACATAAAATCTGGGGCTCTGTGCTTTCTTTCGTTCTGAACAAGTGTTACTGTTTTCTGCACAAAAGCGATTCTGCGAAGCATTATGAACAGGCACAGAGAAGGTACTAGCAGGGAATTCTCTGCCTGCCTTTCCCCAGTGCTCTTCAAGCTCTCCAGGACAACATAAAATCTGGGGCTCTGTGCTTTCTTTCGTTCTGAACAAGTGTTAGTGTTTTCTGCACAAAAGCGATTCTGCGAAGCAATGTGAACACTTGTGCTTCCCAGGCACAGAGAAGGTGCTAGCAGGGAATTCTCTGCCTGCCTTTCCCCAGTGCTCTGCAAGCTCTCCAGGACAACATAAAATCTGGGGCTCTGTGCTTTCTTTCGTTCTGAACAAGTGTTACTGTTTTCTGCACAAAAGCGATTCTGCGAAGCAATGTGAACACTTCTGCTTCCCAGGCACAGAGAAGGTGCTAGCAGGGAATTCTCTGCCTGCCTTTCCCCAGTGCTCTGCAAGCTCTCCAGGACAACATAAAATCTGGGGCTCTGTGCTTTCTTTCGTTCTGAACAAGTGTTAGTGTTTTCTGCACAAAAGCGATTCTGCGAAGCAATGTGAACACTTGTGCTTCCCAGGCACAGAGAAGGTGCTAGCAGGGAATTCTCTGCCTGCCTTTCCCCAGTGCTCTGCAAGCTCTCCAGGACAACAGCAAATCTGGGGCTCTGTGCTTTCTTTCGTTCTGAACAAGTGTTACTGTTTTCTGCACAAAAGCGATTCTGCGAAGCAATATGAACAGGCACAGAGAAGGTACTAGCAGGGAATTCTCTGCCTGCCTTTCCCCAGTGCTCTGCAAGCTCTCCAGGACAACAGCAAATCTGGGGCTCTGTGCTTTCTTTCGTTCTGAACAAGTGTTAGTGTTTTCTGCACAAAAGCGATTCTGCGAAGCAATGTGAACACTTGTGCTTCCCAGGCACAGAGAAGGTGCTAGCAGGGAATTCTCTGCCTGCCTTTCCCCAGTGCTCTGCAAGCTCTCCAGGACAACATAAAATCTGGGGCTCTGTGCTTTCTTTCGTTCTGAACAAGTGTTACTGTTTTCTGCACAAAAGCGATTCTGCGAAGCAATGTGAACACTTGTGCTTCCCAGGCACACAGAAGGTGCTAGCAGGGAATTCTCTGCCTGCCTTTCCCCAGTGCTCTGCAAGCTCTCCAGGACAACATAAAATCTGGGGCTCTGTGCTTTCTTTCGTTCTGAACAAGTGTTACTGTTTTCTGCACAAAAGCGATTCTGCGAAGCAATGTGAACACTTCTGCTTCCCAGGCACAGAGAAGGTGCTAGCAGGGAATTCTCTGCCTGCCTTTCCCCAGTGCTCTGCAAGCTCTCCAGGACAACAGCAAATCTGGGGCTCTGTGCTTTCTTTCGTTCTGAACAAGTGTTACTGTTTTCTACACAAAAGCGATTCTGCTAAGCAATGTGAACACTTGTGCTTCCCAGGCACAGAGAAGGTGCTAGCAGGGAATTCTCTGCCTGCCTTTCCCCAGTGCTCTGCAAGCTCTCCAGGACAACATAAAATCTGGGGCTCTGTGCTTTCTTTCGTTCTGAACAAGTGTTACTGTTTTCTGCACAAAAGCGATTCTGCGAAGCAATGTGAACACTTCTGCTTCCCAGGCACAGAGAAGGTGCTAGCAGGGAATTCTCTGCCTGCCTTTCCCCAGTGCTCTGCAAGCTCTCCAGGACAACAGCAAATCTGGGGCTCTGTGCTTTCTTTCGTACTGAACAAGTGTTACTGTTTTCTGCACAAAAGCGATTCTGCGAAGCAATGTGAACAGGCACAGAGAAGGTGCTAGCAGGGAATTCTCTGCCTGCCTTTCCCCAGTGCTCTGCAAGCTCTCCAGGACAACATAAAATCTGTTGCTCTGTGCTTTCTTTCGTTCTGAACAAGTGTTACTGTTTTCTGCACAAAAGCGATTCTGCGAAGCAATGTGAACACTTCTGCTTCCCAGGCACAGAGAAGGTGCTAGCAGGGAATTCTCTGCCTGCCTTTCCCCAGTGCTCTGCAAGCTCTCCAGGACAACATAAAATCTGGGGCTCTGTGCTTTCTTTCGTTCTGAACAAGTGTTACTGTTTTCTGCACAAAAGCGATTCTGCTAAGCAATGTGAACAGGCACAGAGAAGGTGCTAGCAGGGAATTCTCTGCCTGCCTTTCCCCAGTGCTCTGCAAGCTCTCCAGGACAACAGCAAATCTGGGGCTCTGTGCTTTCTTTCGTTCTGAACAAGTGTTACTGTTTTCTGCACAAAAGCGATTCTGCGAAGCAATGTGAACACTTGTGCTTCCCAAGCACAGAGAAGGTGCTAGCAGGGAATTCTCTGCCTGCCTTTCCCCAGTGCTCTGCAAGCTCTCCAGGACAACATAAAATCTGGGGCTCTGTGCTTTCTTTCGTTCTGAACAAGTGTTACTGTTTTCTGCACAAAAGCGATTCTGCGAAGCAATGTGAACACTTCTGCTTCCCAGGCACAGAGAAGGTGCTAGCAGGGAATTCTCTGCCTGCCTTTCCCCAGTGCTCTGCAAGCTCTCCAGGACAACATAAAATCTGGGGCTCTGTGCTTTCTTTCGTTCTGAACAAGTGTTACTGTTTTCTGCACAAAAGCGATTCTGCGAAGCAATGTGAACACTTGTGCTTCCCAGGCACACAGAAGGTGCTAGCAGGGAATTCTCTGCCTGCCTTTCCCCAGTGCTCTGCAAGCTCTCCAGGACAACATAAAATCTGGGGCTCTGTGCTTTCTTTCGTTCTGAACAAGTGTTACTGTTTTCTGCACAAAAGCGATTCTGCGAAGCAATGTGAACACTTCTGCTTCCCAGGCACAGAGAAGGTGCTAGCAGGGAATTCTCTGCCTGCCTTTCCCCAGTGCTCTGCAAGCTCTCCAGGACAACAGCAAATCTGGGGCTCTGTGCTTTCTTTCGTTCTGAACAAGTGTTACTGTTTTCTACACAAAAGCGATTCTGCTAAGCAATGTGAACACTTGTGCTTCCCAGGCACAGAGAAGGTGCTAGCAGGGAATTCTCTGCCTGCCTTTCCCCAGTGCTCTGCAAGCTCTCCAGGACAACATAAAATCTGGGGCTCTGTGCTTTCTTTCGTTCTGAACAAGTGTTACTGTTTTCTGCACAAAAGCGATTCTGCGAAGCAATGTGAACACTTCTGCTTCCCAGGCACAGAGAAGGTGCTAGCAGGGAATTCTCTGCCTGCCTTTCCCCAGTGCTCTGCAAGCTCTCCAGGACAACAGCAAATCTGGGGCTCTGTGCTTTCTTTCGTACTGAACAAGTGTTACTGTTTTCTGCACAAAAGCGATTCTGCGAAGCAATGTGAACAGGCACAGAGAAGGTGCTAGCAGGGAATTCTCTGCCTGCCTTTCCCCAGTGCTCTGCAAGCTCTCCAGGACAACATAAAATCTGTTGCTCTGTGCTTTCTTTCGTTCTGAACAAGTGTTACTGTTTTCTGCACAAAAGCGATTCTGCGAAGCAATGTGAACACTTCTGCTTCCCAGGCACAGAGAAGGTGCTAGCAGGGAATTCTCTGCCTGCCTTTCCCCAGTGCTCTGCAAGCTCTCCAGGACAACATAAAATCTGGGGCTCTGTGCTTTCTTTCGTTCTGAACAAGTGTTACTGTTTTCTGCACAAAAGCGATTCTGCGAAGCAATGTGAACAGGCACAGAGAAGGTGCTAGCAGGGAATTCTCTGCCTGCCTTTCCCCAGTGCTCTGCAAGCTCTCCAGGACAACAGCAAATCTGGGGCTCTGTGCTTTCTTTCGTTCTGAACAAGTGTTAATGTTTTCTGCACAAAAGCGATTCTGCGAAGCAATGTGAACACTTGTGCTTCCCAAGCACAGAGAAGGTGCTAGCAGGGAATTCTCTGCCTGCCTTTCCCCAGTGCTCTGCAAGCTCTCCAGGACAACATAAAATCTGGGGCTCTGTGCTTTCTTTCGTTCTGAACAAGTGTTACTGTTTTCTGCACAAAAGCGATTCTGCGAAGCAATGTGAACACTTCTGCTTCCCAGGCACAGAGAAGGTGCTAGCAGGGAATTCTCTGCCTGCCTTTCCCCAGTGCTCTGCAAGCTCTCCAGGACAACATAAAATCTGGGGCTCTGTGCTTTCTTTCGTTCTGAACAAGTGTTACTGTTTTCTGCACAAAAGCGATTCTGCGAAGCAATGTGAACACTTGTGCTTCCCAAGCACAGAGAAGGTGCTAGCAGGGAATTCTCTGCCTGCCTTTCCCCAGTGCTCTGCAAGCTCTCCAGGACAACATAAAATCTGGGGCTCTGTGCTTTCTTTCGTTCTGAACAAGTGTTACTGTTTTCTGCACAAAAGCGATTCTGCGAAGCAATGTGAACAATTGTGCTTCCCAGGCACAGAGAAGGTGCTAGCAGGGAATTCTCTGCCTGCCTTTCCCCAGTGCTCTGCAAGCTCTCCAGGACAACAGCAAATCTGGGGCTCTGTGCTTTCTTTCGTTCTGAACAAGTGTTACTGTTTTCTGCACAAAAGCGATTCTGCGAAGCAATGTGAACAGGCACAGAGAAGGTGCTAGCAGGGAATTCTCTGCCTGCCTTTCCCCAGTGCTCTGCAAGCTCTCCAGGACAACATAAAATCTGGGGCTCTGTGCTTTCTTTCGTTCTGAACAAGTGTTACTGTTTTCTGCACAAAAGCGATTCTGCGAAGCAATGTGAACACTTGTGCTTCCCAGGCACACAGAAGGTGCTAGCAGGGAATTCTCTGCCTGCCTTTCCCCAGTGCTCTGCAAGCTCTCCAGGACAACATAAAATCTGGGGCTCTGTGCTTTCTTTCGTTCTGAACAAGTGTTACTGTTTTCTGCACAAAAGCGATTCTGCGAAGCAATGTGAACACTTCTGCTTCCCAGGCACAGAGAAGGTGCTAGCAGGGAATTCTCTGCCTGCCTTTCCCCAGTGCTCTGCAAGCTCTCCAGGACAACAGCAAATCTGGGGCTCTGTGCTTTCTTTCGTTCTGAACAAGTGTTACTGTTTTCTGCACAAAAGCGATTCTGCCAAGCAATGTGAACACTTGTGCTTCCCAGGCACAGAGAAGGTGCTAGCAGGGAATTCTCTGCCTGCCTTTCCCCAGTGCTCTGCAAGCTCTCCAGGACAACATAAAATCTGGGGCTCTGTGCTTTCTTTCGTTCTGAACAAGTGTTACTGTTTTCTGCACAAAAGCGATTCTGCGAAGCAATGTGAACACTTGTGCTTCCCAGGCACAGAGAAGGTGCTAGCAGGGAATTCTCTGCCTGCCTTTCCCCAGTGCTCTGCAAGCTCTCCAGGACAACATAAAATCTGGGGCTCTGTGCTTTCTTTCGTTCTGAACAAGTGTTACTGTTTTCTGCACAAAAGCGATTCTGCGAAGCAATGTGAACACTTGTGCTTCCCAGGCACAGAGAAGGTGCTAGCAGGGAATTCTCTGCCTGCCTTTCCCCAGTGCTCTGCAAGCTCTCCAGGACAACATAAAATCTGGGGCTCTGTGCTTTCTTTCGTTCTGAACAAGTGTTACTGTTTTCTGCACAAAAGCGATTCTGCGAAGCAATGTGAACACTTGTGCTTCCCAGGCACAGAGAAGGTGCTAGCAGGGAATTCTCTGCCTGCCTTTCCCCAGTGCTCTGCAAGCTCTCCAGGACAACATAAAATCTGGGGCTCTGTGCTTTCTTTCGTTCTGAACAAGTGTTACTGTTTTCTGCACAAAAGCGATTCTGCGAAGCAATGTGAACACTTCTGCTTCCCAGGCACAGAGAAGGTGCTAGCAGGGAATTCTCTGCCTGCCTTTCCCCAGTGCTCTGCAAGCTCTCCAGGACAACAGCAAATCTGGGGCTCTGTGCTTTCTTTCGTTCTGAACAAGTGTTACTGTTTTCTGCACAAAAGCGATTCTGCGAAGCAATGTGAACAGGCACAGAGAAGGTGCTAGCAGGGAATTCTCTGACTGCCTTTCCCCAGTGCTCTGCAAGCTCTCCAGGACAACATAAAATCTGGGGCTCTGTGCTTTCTTTCGTTCTGAACAAGTGTTACTGTTTTCTACATAAAAGCGATTCTGCGAAGCAATGTGAACACTTGTGCTTCCCAGGCACAGAGAAGGTGCTAGCAGGGAATTCTCTGCCTGCCTTTCCCCAGTGCTCTGCAAGCTCTCCAGGACAACATAAAATCTGGGGCTCTGTGCTTTCTTTCGTTCTGAACAAGTGTTACTGTTTTCTGCACAAAAGCGATTCTGCGAAGCAATGTGAACACTTGTGCTTCCCAGGCACAGAGAAGGTGCTAGCAGGGAATTCTCTGCCTGCCTTTCCCCAGTGCTCTGCAAGCTCTCCAGGACAACAGCAAATCTGGGGCTCTGTGCTTTCTTTCGTTCTGAACAAGTGTTACTGTTTTCTGCACAAAAGCGATTCTGCGAAGCAATGTGAACAGGCACAGAGAAGGTGCTAGCAGGGAATTCTCTGCCTGCCTTTCCCCAGTGCTCTGCAAGCTCTCCAGGACAACATAAAATCTGGGGCTCTGTACTTTCTTTCGTTCTGAACAAGTGTTACTGTTTTCTGCACAAAAGCGATTCTGCGAAGCAATGTGAACACTTCTGCTTCCCAGGCACAGAGAAGGTGCTAGCAGGGAATTCTCTGCCTGCCTTTCCCCAGTGCTCTGCAAGCTCTCCAGGACAACAGCAAATCTGGGGCTCTGTGCTTTCTTTCGTTCTGAACAAGTGTTACTGTTTTCTACACAAAAGCGATTCTGCGAAGCAATGTGAACACTTGTGCTTCCCAGGCACAGAGAAGGTGCTAGCAGGGAATTCTCTGCCTGCCTTTCCCCAGTGCTCTGCAAGCTCTCCAGGACAACATAAAATCTGGGGCTCTGTGCTTTCTTTCGTTCTGAACAAGTGTTACTGTTTTCTGCACAAAAGCGATTCTGCGAAGCAATGTGAACACTTGTGCTTCCCAGGCACATAGAAGGTGCTAGCAGGGAATTCTCTGCCTGCCTTTCCCCAGTGCTCTGCAAGCTCTCCAGGACAACAGCAAATCTGGGGCTCTGTGCTTTCTTTCGTTCTGAACAAGTGTTACTGTTTTCTGCACAAAAGCGATTCTGCGAAGCAATGTGAACAGGCACAGAGAAGGTGCTAGCAGGGAATTCTCTGCCTGCCTTTCCCCAGTGCTCTGCAAGCTCTCCAGGACAACATAAAATCTGGGGCTCTGTGCTTTCTTTCGTTCTGAACAAGTGTTACTGTTTTCTGCACAAAAGCGATTCTGCGAAGCAATGTGAACACTTCTGCTTCCCAGGCACAGAGAAGGTGCTAGCAGGGAATTCTCTGCCTGCCTTTCCCCAGTGCTCTGCAAGCTCTCCAGGACAACATAAAATCTGGGGCTCTGTGCTTTCTTTCGTTCTGAACAAGTGTTACTGTTTTCTGCACAAAAGCGATTCTGCGAAGCAATGTGAACACTTGTGCTTCCCAGGCACAGAGAAGGTGCTAGCAGGGAATTCTCTGCCTGCCTTTCCCCAGTGCTCTGCAAGCTCTCCAGGACAACAGCAAATCTGGGGCTCTGTGCTTTCTTTCGTTCTGAACAAGTGTTACTGTTTTCTGCACAAAAGCGATTCTGCGAAGCAATGTGAACACTTGTGCTTCCCAGGCACAGAGAAGGTGCTAGCAGGGAATTCTCTGCCTGCCTTTCCCCAGTGCTCTGCAAGCTCTCCAGGACAACATAAAATCTGGGGCTCTGTGCTTTCTTTCGTTCTGAACAAGTGTTACTGTTTTCTGCACAAAAGCGATTCTGCGAAGCAATGTGAACACTTGTGCTTCCCAGGCACAGAGAAGGTGCTAGCAGGGAATTCTCTGCCTGCCTTGCCCCAGTGCTCTGCAAGATCTCCAGAACAACAGCAAATCTGGGGCTCTGTGCTTTCTTTCGTTCTGAACAAGTGTTACTGTTTTCTGCACAAAAGCGATTCTGCGAAGCAATGTGAACACTTCTGCTTCCCCGGCACATAGAAGGTGCTAGCAGGGAATTCTCTGCCTGCCTTTCCCCAGTGCTCTGCAAGCTCTCCAGGACAACAGCAAATCTGGGGCTCTGTGCTTTCTTTCGTTCTGAACAAGTGTTACTGTTTTCTGCACAAAAGCGATTCTGCGAAGCAATGTGAACAGGCACAGAGAAGGTGCTAGCAGGGAATTCTCTGCCTGCCTTTCCCCAGTGCTCTGCAAGCTCTCCAGGACAACATAAAATCTGGGGCTCTGTGCTTTCTTTCGTTCTGAACAAGTGTTACTGTTTTCTGCACAAAAGCGATTCTGCGAAGCAATGTGAACACTTCTGCTTCCCAGGCACAGAGAAGGTGCTAGCAGGGAATTCTCTGCCTGCCTTTCCCCAGTGCTCTGCAAGCTCTCCAGGACAACAGCAAATCTGGGGCTCTGTGCTTTCTTTCGTTCTGAACAAGTGTTACTGTTTTCTACACAAAAGCGATTCTGCTAAGCAATGTGAACACTTGTGCTTCCCAGGCACAGAGAAGGTGCTAGCAGGGAATTCTCTGCCTGCCTTTCCCCAGTGCTCTGCAAGCTCTCCAGGACAACATAAAATCTGGGGCTCTGTGCTTTCTTTCGTTCTGAACAAGTGTTAGTGTTTTCTGCACAAAAGCGATTCTGCGAAGCAATGTGAACACTTCTGCTTCCCAGGCACAGAGAAGGTGCTAGCAGGGAATTCTCTGCCTGCCTTTCCCCAGTGCTCTGCAAGCTCTCCAGGACAACATAAAATCTGGGGCTCTGTGCTTTCTTTCGTTCTGAACAAGTGTTACTGTTTTCTGCACAAAAGCGATTCTGCGAAGCAATGTGAACAGGCACAGAGAAGGTGCTAGCAGGGAATTCTCTGCCTGCCTTTCCCCAGTGCTCTGCAAGCTCTCCAGGACAACATAAAATCTGGGGCTCTGTGCTTTCTTTCGTTCTGAACAAGTGTTACTGTTTTCTGCACAAAAGCGATTCTGCGAAGCAATGTGAACACTTGTGCTTCCCAGGCACAGAGAAGGTGCTAGCAGGGAATTCTCTGCCTGCCTTTCCCCAGTGCTCTGCAAGCTCTCCAGGACAACATAAAATCTGGGGCTCTGTGCTTTCTTTCGTTCTGAACAAGTGTTACTGTTTTCTGCACAAAAGCGATTCTGCGAAGCAATGTGAACACTTCTGCTTCCCAGGCACAGAGAAGGTGCTAGCAGGGAATTCTCTGCCTGCCTTTCCCCAGTGCTCTGCAAGCTCTCCAGGACAACATAAAATCTGGGGCTCTGTGCTTTCTTTCGTTCTGAACAAGTGTTAGTGTTTTCTGCACAAAAGCGATTCTGCGAAGCAATGTGAACACTTGTGCTTCCCAGGCACAGAGAAGGTGCTAGCAGGGAATTCTCTGCCTGCCTTTCCCCAGTGCTCTGCAAGCTCTCCAGGACAACAGCAAATCTGGGGCTCTGTGCTTTCTTTCGTTCTGAACAAGTGTTACTGTTTTCTGCACAAAAGCGATTCTGCGAAGCAATGTGAACACTTCTGCTTCACAGGCACAGAGAAGGTGCTAGCAGGGAATTCTCTGCCTGCCTTTCCCCAGTGCTCTGCAAGCTCTCCAGGACAACATAAAATCTGGGGCTCTGTGCTTTCTTTCGTTCTGAACAAGTGTTACTGTTTTCTGCACAAAAGCGATTCTGCCAAGCAATGTGAACACTTTTGCTTCCCAGGCACAGAGAAGGTGCCAGCAGGGAATTCTCTGCCTGCCTTTCCCCAGTGCTCTGCAAGCTCTCCAGGACAACATAAAATCTGGGGCTCTGTGCTTTCTTTCGTTCTGAACAAGTGTTACTGTTTTCTGCACAAAAGCGATTCTGCGAAGCAATGTGAACACTTGTGCTTCCCAGGCACAGAGAAGGTGCTAGCAGGGAATTCTCTGCCTGCCTTTCCCCAGTGCTCTGCAAGCTCTCCAGGACAACAGCAAATCTGGGGCTCTGTGCTTTCTTTCGTTCTGAACAAGTGTTACTGTTTTCTGCACAAAAGCGATTCTGCGAAGCAATGTGAACAGGCACAGAGAAGGTGCTAGCAGGGAATTCTCTGCCTGCCTTTCCCCAGTGCTCTGCAAGCTCTCCAGGACAACATAGAATCTGGGGCTCTGTGCTTTCTTTCATTCTGAACATGTGTTACTGTTTTCTGCACAAAAGCGATTCTGCGAAGCAATGTGAACACTTCTGCTTCCCAGGCACAGAGAAGGTGCTAGCAGGGAATTCTCTGCCTGCCTTTCCCCAGTGCTCTGCAAGCTCTCCAGGACAACATAAAATCTGGGGCTCTGTGCTTTCTTTCGTTCTGAACAAGTGTTACTGTTTTCTGCACAAAAGCGATTCTGCGAAGCAATGTGAACACTTCTGCTTCCCAGGCACAGAGAAGGTGCTAGCAGGGAATTCTCTGCCTGCCTTTCCCCAGTGCTCTGCAAGCTCTCCAGGACAACATAAAATCTGGGGCTCTGTGCTTTCTTTCGTTCTGAACAAGTGTTACTGTTTTCTGCACAAAAGCGATTCTGCGAAGCAATGTGAACACTTATGCTTCCCAGGCACAGAGAAGGTGCTAGCAGGGAATTCTCTGCCTGCCTTTCCCCAGTGCTCTGCAAGCTCTCCAGGACAACATAAAATCTGGGGCTCTGTGCTTTCTTTCGTTCTGAACAAGTGTTACTGTTTTCTGCACAAAAGCGATTCTGCGAAGCAATGTGAACACTTCTGCTTCCCAGGCACAGAGAAGGTGCTAGCAGGGAATTCTCTGCCTGCCTTTCCCCAGTGCTCTGCAAGCTCTCCAGGACAACATAAAATCTGGGGCTCTGTGCTTTCTTTCGTTCTGAACAAGTGTTACTGTTTTCTGCACAAAAGCGATTCTGCCAAGCAATGTGAACAGGCACAGAGAAGGTGCTAGCAGGGAATTCTCTGCCTGCCTTTCCCCAGTGCTCTGCAAGCTCTCCAGGACAACATAAAATCTGGGGCTCTGTGCTTTCTTTCGTTCTGAACAAGTGTTACTGTTTTCTGCACAAAAGCGATTCTGCGAAGCAATGTGAACACTTGTGCTTCCCAGGCACACAGAAGGTGCTAGCAGGGAATTCTCTGCCTGCCTTTCCCCAGTGCTCTGCAAGCTCTCCAGGACAACATAAAATCTGGGGCTCTGTGCTTTCTTTCGTTCTGAACAAGTGTTACTGTTTTCTGCACAAAAGCGATTCTGCGAAGCAATGTGAACACTTCTGCTTCCCAGGCACAGAGAAGGTGCTAGCAGGGAATTCTCTGCCTGCCTTTCCCCAGTGCTCTGCAAGCTCTCCAGGACAACATAAAATCTGGGGCTCTGTGCTTTCTTTCGTTCTGAACAAGTGTTACTGTTTTCTGCACAAAAGCGATTCTGCGAAGCAATGTGAACAGGCACAGAGAAGGTGCTAGCAGGGAATTCTCTGCCTGCCTTTCCCCAGTGCTCTGCAAGCTCTCCAGGACAACATAAAATCTGGGGCTCTGTGCTTTCTTTCGTTCTGAACAAGTGTTACTGTTTTCTGCACAAAAGCGATTCTGCGAAGCAATGTGAACACTTGTGCTTCCCAGGCACAGAGAAGGTGCTAGCAGGGAATTCTCTGCCTGCCTTTCCCCAGTGCTCTGCAAGCTCTCCAGGACAACATAAAATCTGGGGCTCTGTGCTTTCTTTCGTTCTGAACAAGTGTTACTGTTTTCTGCACAAAAGCGATTCTGCGAAGCAATGTGAACACTTCTGCTTCCCAGGCACAGAGAAGGTGCTAGCAGGGAATTCTCTGCCTGCCTTTCCCCAGTGCTCTGCAAGCTCTCCAGGACAACATAAAATCTGGGGCTCTGTGCTTTCTTTCGTTCTGAACAAGTGTTAGTGTTTTCTGCACAAAAGCGATTCTGCGAAGCAATGTGAACACTTGTGCTTCCCAGGCACAGAGAAGGTGCTAGCAGGGAATTCTCTGCCTGCCTTTCCCCAGTGCTCTGCAAGCTCTCCAGGACAACAGCAAATCTGGGGCTCTGTGCTTTCTTTCGTTCTGAACAAGTGTTACTGTTTTCTGCACAAAAGCGATTCTGCGAAGCAATGTGAACACTTCTGCTTCCCAGGCACAGAGAAGGTGCTAGCAGGGAATTCTCTGCCTGCCTTTCCACAGTGCTCTGCAAGCTCTCCAGGACAACATAAAATCTGGGGCTCTGTGCTTTCTTTCGTTCTGAACAAGTGTTACTGTTTTCTGCACAAAAGCGATTCTGCCAAGCAATGTGAACACTTTTGCTTCCCAGGCACAGAGAAGGTGCCAGCAGGGAATTCTCTGCCTGCCTTTCCCCAGTGCTCTGCAAGCTCTCCAGGACAACATAAAATCTGGGGCTCTGTGCTTTCTTTCGTTCTGAACAAGTGTTACTGTTTTCTGCACAAAAGCGATTCTGCGAAGCAATGTGAACACTTGTGCTTCCCAGGCACAGAGAAGGTGCTAGCAGGGAATTCTCTGCCTGCCTTTCCCCAGTGCTCTGCAAGCTCTCCAGGACAACAGCAAATCTGGGGCTCTGTGCTTTCTTTCGTTCTGAACAAGTGTTACTGTTTTCTGCACAAAAGCGATTCTGCGAAGCAATGTGAACAGGCACAGAGAAGGTGCTCGCAGGGAATTCTCTGCCTGCCTTTCCCCAGTGCTCTGCAAGCTCTCCAGGACAACATAGAATCTGGGGCTCTGTGCTTTCTTTCATTCTGAACATGTGTTACTGTTTTCTGCACAAAAGCGATTCTGCGAAGCAATGTGAACACTTCTGCTTCCCAGGCACAGAGAAGGTGCTAGCAGGGAATTCTCTGCCTGCCTTTCCCCAGTGCTCTGCAAGCTCTCCAGGACAACATAAAATCTGGGGCTCTGTGCTTTCTTTCGTTCTGAACAAGTGTTACTGTTTTCTGCACAAAAGCGATTCTGCGAAGCAATGTGAACACTTGTGCTTCCCAGGCACAGAGAAGGTGCTAGCAGGGAATTCTCTGCCTGCCTTTCCCCAGTGCTCTGCAAGCTCTCCAGGACAACATAAAATCTGGGGCTCTGTGCTTTCTTTCGTTCTGAACAAGTGTTACTGTTTTCTGCACAAAAGCGATTCTGCGAAGCAATGTGAACACTTATGCTTCCCAGGCACAGAGAAGGTGCTAGCAGGGAATTCTCTGCCTGCCTTTCCCCAGTGCTCTGCAAGCTCTCCAGGACAACATAAAATCTGGGGCTCTGTGCTTTCTTTCGTTCTGAACAAGTGTTACTGTTTTCTGCACAAAAGCGATTCTGCGAAGCAATGTGAACACTTCTGCTTCCCAGGCACAGAGAAGGTGCTAGCAGGGAATTCTCTGCCTGCCTTTCCCCAGTGCTCTGCAAGCTCTCCAGGACAACATAAAATCTGGGGCTCTGTGCTTTCTTTCGTTCTGAACAAGTGTTACTGTTTTCTGCACAAAAGCGATTCTGCGAAGCAATGTGAACAGGCACAGAGAAGGTGCTAGCAGGGAATTCTCTGCCTGCCTTTCCCCAGTGCTCTGCAAGCTCTCCAGGACAACATAAAATCTGGGGCTCTGTGCTTTCTTTCGTTCTGAACAAGTGTTACTGTTTTCTGCACAAAAGCGATTCTGCGAAGCAATGTGAACACTTGTGCTTCCCAGGCACACAGAAGGTGCTAGCAGGGAATTCTCTGCCTGCCTTTCCCCAGTGCTCTGCAAGCTCTCCAGGACAACATAAAATCTGGGGCTCTGTGCTTTCTTTCGTTCTGAACAAGTGTTACTGTTTTCTGCACAAAAGCGATTCTGCGAAGCAATGTGAACACTTGTGCTTCCCAGGCACAGAGAAGGTGCTAGCAGGGAATTCTCTGCCTGCCTTTCCCCAGTGCTCTGCAAGCTCTCCAGGACAACATAAAATCTGGGGCTCTGTGCTTTCTTTCGTTCTGAACAAGTGTTACTGTTTTCTGCACAAAAGCGATTCTGCGAAGCAATGTGAACACTTCTGCTTCCCAGGCACAGAGAAGGTGCTAGCAGGGAATTCTCTGCCTGCCTTTCCCCAGTGCTCTGCAAGCTCTCCAGGACAACATAAAATCTGGGGCTCTGTGCTTTCTTTCGTTCTGAACAAGTGTTACTGTTTTCTGCACAAAAGCGATTCTGCGAAGCAATGTGAACACTTGTGCTTCCCAGGCACAGAGAAGGTGCTAGCAGGGAATTCTCTGCCTGCCTTTCCCCAGTGCTCTGCAAGCTCTCCAGGACAACAGCAAATCTGGGGCTCTGTGCTTTCTTTCGTTCTGAACAAGTGTTACTGTTTTCTGCACAAAAGCGATTCTGCGAAGCAATGTGAACACTTGTGCTTCCCAGGCACAGAGAAGGTGCTAGCAGGGAATTCTCTGCCTGCCTTGCCCCAGTGCTCTGCAAGCTCTCCAGGACAACAGCAAATCTGGGGCTCTGTGCTTTCTTTCGTTCTGAACAAGTGTTACTGTTTTCTGCACAAAAGCGATTCTGCCAAGCAATGTGAACACTTTTGCTTCCCAGGCACAGAGAAGGTGCCAGCAGGGAATTCTCTGCCTGCCTTTCCCCAGTGCTCTGCAAGCTCTCCAGGACAACATAAAATCTGGGGCTCTGTGCTTTCTTTCGTTCTGAACAAGTGTTACTGTTTTCTGCACAAAAGCGATTCTGCGAAGCAATGTGAACACTTGTGCTTCCCAGGCACAGAGAAGGTGCTAGCAGGGCATTCTCTGCCTGCCTTTCCCCAGTGCTCTGCAAGCTCTCCAGGACAACATAAAATCTGGGGCTCTGTGCTTTCTTTCGTTCTGAACAAGTGTTACTGTTTTCTGCACAAAAGCGATTCTGCGAAGCAATGTGAACAGGCACAGAGAAGGTGCTAGCAGGGAATTCTCTGCCTGCCTTTCCCCAGTGCTCTGCAAGCTCTCCAGGACAACATAAAATCTGGGGCTCTGTGCTTTCTTTCGTTCTGAACAAGTGTTACTGTTTTCTGCACAAAAGCGATTCTGCGAAGCAATGTGAACACTTGTGCTTCCCAGGCACAGAGAAGGTGCTAGCAGGGAATTCTCTGCCTGCCTTTCCCCAGTGCTCTGCAAGCTCTCCAGGACAACATAAAATCTGGGGCTCTGTGCTTTCTTTCGTTCTGAACAAGTGTTACTGTTTTCTGCACAAAAGCGATTCTGCGAAGCAATGTGAACACTTCTGCTTCCCAGGCACAGAGAAGGTGCTAGCAGGGAATTCTCTGCCTGCCTTTCCCCAGTGCTCTGCAAGCTCTCCAGGACAACATAAAATCTGGGGCTCTGTGCTTTCTTTCGTTCTGAACAAGTGTTAGTGTTTTCTGCACAAAAGCGATTCTGCGAAGCAATGTGAACACTTGTGCTTCCCAGGCACAGAGAAGGTGCTAGCAGGGAATTCTCTGCCTGCCTTTCCCCAGTGCTCTGCAAGCTCTCCAGGACAACAGCAAATCTGGGGCTCTGTGCTTTCTTTCGTTCTGAACAAGTGTTACTGTTTTCTGCACAAAAGCGATTCTGCGAAGCAATGTGAACACTTCTGCTTCCCAGGCACAGAGAAGGTGCTAGCAGGGAATTCTCTGCCTGCCTTTCCCCAGTGCTCTGCAAGCTCTCCAGGACAACATAAAATCTGGGGCTCTGTGCTTTCTTTCGTTCTGAACAAGTGTTACTGTTTTCTGCACAAAAGCGATTCTGCCAAGCAATGTGAACACTTTTGCTTCCCAGGCACAGAGAAGGTGCCAGCAGGGAATTCTCTGCCTGCCTTTCCCCAGTGCTCTGCAAGCTCTCCAGGACAACATAAAATCTGGGGCTCTGTGCTTTCTTTCGTTCTGAACAAGTGTTACTGTTTTCTGCACAAAAGCGATTCTGCGAAGCAATGTGAACACTTGTGCTTCCCAGGCACAGAGAAGGTGCTAGCAGGGAATTCTCTGCCTGCCTTTCCCCAGTGCTCTGCAAGCTCTCCAGGACAACAGCAAATCTGGGGCTCTGTGCTTTCTTTCGTTCTGAACAAGTGTTACTGTTTTCTGCACAAAAGCGATTCTGCGAAGCAATGTGAACAGGCACAGAGAAGGTGCTAGCAGGGAATTCTCTGCCTGCCTTTCCCCAGTGCTCTGCAAGCTCTCCAGGACAACATAGAATCTGGGGCTCTGTGCTTTCTTTCATTCTGAACATGTGTTACTGTTTTCTGCACAAAAGCGATTCTGCGAAGCAATGTGAACACTTCTGCTTCCCAGGCACAGAGAAGGTGCTAGCAGGGAATTCTCTGCCTGCCTTTCCCCAGTGCTCTGCAAGCTCTCCAGGACAACATAAAATCTGGGGCTCTGTGCTTTCTTTCGTTCTGAACAAGTGTTACTGTTTTCTGCACAAAAGCGATTCTGCGAAGCAATGTGAACACTTGTGCTTCCCAGGCACAGAGAAGGTGCTAGCAGGGAATTCTCTGCCTGCCTTTCCCCAGTGCTCTGCAAGCTCTCCAGGACAACATAAAATCTGGGGCTCTGTGCTTTCTTTCGTTCTGAACAAGTGTTACTGTTTTCTGCACAAAAGCGATTCTGCGAAGCAATGTGAACACTTATGCTTCCCAGGCACAGAGAAGGTGCTAGCAGGGAATTCTCTGCCTGCCTTTCCCCAGTGCTCTGCAAGCTCTCCAGGACAACATAAAATCTGGGGCTCTGTGCTTTCTTTCGTTCTGAACAAGTGTTACTGTTTTCTGCACAAAAGCGATTCTGCGAAGCAATGTGAACACTTCTGCTTCCCAGGCACAGAGAAGGTGCTAGCAGGGAATTCTCTGCCTGCCTTTCCCCAGTGCTCTGCAAGCTCTCCAGGACAACATAAAATCTGGGGCTCTGTGCTTTCTTTCGTTCTGAACAAGTGTTACTGTTTTCTGCACAAAAGCGATTCTGCGAAGCAATGTGAACAGGCACAGAGAAGGTGCTAGCAGGGAATTCTCTGCCTGCCTTTCCCCAGTGCTCTGCAAGCTCTCCAGGACAACATAAAATCTGGGGCTCTGTGCTTTCTTTCGTTCTGAACAAGTGTTACTGTTTTCTGCACAAAAGCGATTCTGCGAAGCAATGTGAACACTTGTGCTTCCCAGGCACACAGAAGGTGCTAGCAGGGAATTCTCTGCCTGCCTTTCCCCAGTGCTCTGCAAGCTCTCCAGGACAACATAAAATCTGGGGCTCTGTGCTTTCTTTCGTTCTGAACAAGTGTTACTGTTTTCTGCACAAAAGCGATTCTGCGAAGCAATGTGAACACTTGTGCTTCCCAGGCACAGAGAAGGTGCTAGCAGGGAATTCTCTGCCTGCCTTTCCCCAGTGCTCTGCAAGCTCTCCAGGACAACATAAAATCTGGGGCTCTGTGCTTTCTTTCGTTCTGAACAAGTGTTACTGTTTTCTGCACAAAAGCGATTCTGCGAAGCAATGTGAACACTTCTGCTTCCCAGGCACAGAGAAGGTGCTAGCAGGGAATTCTCTGCCTGCCTTTCCCCAGTGCTCTGCAAGCTCTCCAGGACAACAGCAAATCTGGGGCTCTGTGCTTTCTTTCGTTCTGAACAAGTGTTACTGTTTTCTGCACAAAAGCGATTCTGCGAAGCAATGTGAACACTTGTGCTTCCCAGGCACAGAGAAGGTGCTAGCAGGGAATTCTCTGCCTGCCTTTCCCCAGTGCTCTGCAAGCTCTCCAGGACAACAGCAAATCTGGGGCTCTGTGCTTTCTTTCGTTCTGAACAAGTGTTACTGTTTTCTGCACAAAAGCGATTCTGCGAAGCAATGTGAACACTTGTGCTTCCCAGGCACAGAGAAGGTGCTAGCAGGGAATTCTCTGCCTGCCTTGCCCCAGTGCTCTGCAAGCTCTCCAGGACAACAGCAAATCTGGGGCTCTGTGCTTTCTTTCGTTCTGAACAAGTGTTACTGTTTTCTGCACAAAAGCGATTCTGCCAAGCAATGTGAACACTTTTGCTTCCCAGGCACAGAGAAGGTGCCAGCAGGGAATTCTCTGCCTGCCTTTCCCCAGTGCTCTGCAAGCTCTCCAGGACAACATAAAATCTGGGGCTCTGTGCTTTCTTTCGTTCTGAACAAGTGTTACTGTTTTCTGCACAAAAGCGATTCTGCGAAGCAATGTGAACACTTGTGCTTCCCAGGCACAGAGAAGGTGCTAGCAGGGCATTCTCTGCCTGCCTTTCCCCAGTGCTCTGCAAGCTCTCCAGGACAACATAAAATCTGGGGCTCTGTGCTTTCTTTCGTTCTGAACAAGTGTTACTGTTTTCTGCACAAAAGCGATTCTGCGAAGCAATGTGAACAGGCACAGAGAAGGTGCTAGCAGGGAATTCTCTGCCTGCCTTTCCCCCGTGCTCTGCAAGCTCTCCAGGACAACATAGAATCTGGGGCTCTGTGCTTTCTTTCGTTCTGAACATGTGTTACTGTTTTCTGCACAAAAGCGATTCTGCGAAGCAATGTGAACACTTCTGCTTCCCAGGCACAGAGAAGGTGCTAGCAGGGAATTCTCTGCCTGCCTTTCCCCAGTGCTCTGCAAGCTCTCCAGGACAACATAAAATCTGGGGCTCTGTGCTTTCTTTCGTTCTGAACAAGTGTTACTGTTTTCTGCACAAAAGCGATTCTGCGAAGCAATGTGAACACTTCTGCTTCCCAGGCACAGAGAAGGTGCTAGCAGGGAATTCTCTGCCTGCCTTTCCCCAGTGCTCTGCAAGCTCTCCAGGACAACATAAAATCTGGGGCTCTGTGCTTTCTTTCGTTCTGAACAAGTGTTACTGTTTTCTGCACAAAAGCGATTCTGCGAAGCAATGTGAACACTTGTGCTTCCCAGGCACAGAGAAGGTGCTAGCAGGGAATTCTCTGCCTGCCTTTCCCCAGTGCTCTGCAAGCTCTCCAGGACAACATAAAATCTGGGGCTCTGTGCTTTCTTTCGTTCTGAACAAGTGTTACTGTTTTCTGCACAAAAGCGATTCTGCGAAGCAATGTGAACACTTCTGCTTCCCAGGCACAGAGAAGGTGCTAGCAGGGAATTCTCTGCCTGCCTTTCCCCAGTGCTCTGCAAGCTCTCCAGGACAACATAAAATCTGGGGCTCTGTGCTTTCTTTCGTTCTGAACAAGTGTTACTGTTTTCTGCACAAAAGCGATTCTGCGAAGCAATGTGAACAGGCACAGAGAAGGTGCTAGCAGGGAATTCTCTGCCTGCCTTTCCCCAGTGCTCTGCAAGCTCTCCAGGACAACATAAAATCTGGGGCTCTGTGCTTTCTTTCGTTCTGAACAAGTGTTACTGTTTTCTGCACAAAAGCGATTCTGCGAAGCAATGTGAACACTTGTGCTTCCCAGGCACAGAGAAGGTGCTAGCAGGGAATTCTCTGCCTGCCTTTCCCCAGTGCTCTGCAAGCTCTCCAGTACAACATAAAATCTGGGGCTCTGTGCTTTCTTTCGTTCTGAACAAGTGTTACTGTTTTCTGCACAAAAGCGATTCTGCGAAGCAATGTGAACACTTGTGCTTCCCAGGCACAGAGAAGGTGCTAGCAGGGAATTCTCTGCCTGCCTTTCCCCAGTGCTCTGCAAGCTCTCCAGGACAACATAAAATCTGGGGCTCTGTGCTTTCTTTCGTTCTGAACAAGTGTTACTGTTTTCTGCACAAAAGCGATTCTGCGAAGCAATGTGAACACTTGTGCTTCCCAGGCACAGAGAAGGTGCTAGCAGGGAATTCTCTGCCTGCCTTTCCCCAGTGCTCTGCAAGCTCTCCAGGACAACAGCAAATCTGGGGCTCTGTGCTTTCTTTCGTTCTGAACAAGTGTTACTGTTTTCTACACAAAAGCGATTCTGCGAAGCAATGTGAACACTTGTGCTTCCCAGGCACATAGAAGGTGCTAGCAGGGAATTCTCTGCCTGCCTTTCCCCAGTGCTCTGCAAGCTCTCCAGGACAACAGCAAATCTGGGGCTCTGTGCTTTCTTTCGTTCTGAACAAGTGTTACTGTTTTCTGCACAAAAGCGATTCTGCGAAGCAATGTGAACAGGCACAGAGAAGGTGCTAGCAGGGAATTCTCTGCCTGCCTTTCCCCAGAGCTCTGCAAGCTCTCCAGGACAACATAAAATCTGTTGCTCTGTGCTTTCTTTCGTTCTGAACAAGTGTTACTGTTTTCTGCACAAAAGCGATTCTGCGAAGCAATGTGAACACTTGTGCTTCCCAGGCACAGAGAAGGTGCTAGCAGGGAATTCTCTGCCTGCCTTTCCCCAGTGCTCTGCAAGCTCTCCAGGACAACATAAAATCTGGGGCTCTGTGCTTTCTTTCGTTCTGAACAAGTGTTACTGTTTTCTGCACAAAAGCGATTCTGCGAAGCAATGTGAACACTTGTGCTTCCCAGGCACAGAGAAGGTGCTAGCAGGGAATTCTCTGCCTGCCTTTCCCCAGTGCTCTGCAAGCTCTCCAGGACAACATAAAATCTGGGGCTCTGTGCTTTCTTTCGTTCTGAACAAGTGTTACTGTTTTCTGCACAAAAGCGATTCTGCTAAGCAATGTGAACACTTGTGCTTCCCAGGCACAGAGAAGGTGCTAGCAGGGAATTCTCTGCCTGCCTTTCCCCAGTGCTCTGCAAGCTCTCCAGGACAACAGCAAATCTGGGGCTCTGTGCTTTCTTTCGTTCTGAACAAGTGTTACTGTTTTCTACACAAAAGCGATTCTGCTAAGCAATGTGAACACTTGTGCTTCCCAGGCACAGAGAAGGTGCTAGCAGGGAATTCTCTGCCTGCCTTTCCCCAGTGCTCTGCAAGCTCTCCAGGACAACATAAAATCTGTTGCTCTGTGCTTTCTTTCGTTCTGAACAAGTGTTACTGTTTTCTGCACAAAAGCGATTCTGCGAAGCAATGTGAACACTTGTGCTTCCCAGGCACATAGAAGGTGCTAGCAGGGAATTCTCTGCCTGCCTTTCCCCAGTGCTCTGCAAGCTCTCCAGGACAACATAAAATCTGGGGCTCTGTGCTTTCTTTCGTTCTGAACAAGTGTTACTGTTTTCTGCACAAAAGCGATTCTGCGAAGCAATGTGAACACTTGTGCTTCCCAGGCACAGAGAAGGTGCTAGCAGGGAATTCTCTGCCTGCCTTTCCCCAGTGCTCTGCAAGCTCTCCAGGACAACATAAAATCTGGGGCTCTGTGCTTTCTTTCGTTCTGAACAAGTGTTACTGTTTTCTGCACAAAAGCGATTCTGCTAAGCAATGTGAACACTTGTGCTTCCCAGGCACATAGAAGGTGCTAGCAGGGAATTCTCTGCCTGCCTTTCCCCAGTGCTCTGCAAGCTCTCCAGGACAACATAAAATCTGTTGCTCTGTGCTTTCTTTCGTTCTGAACAAGTGTTACTGTTTTCTGCACAAAAGCGATTCTGCGAAGCAATGTGAACAGGCACAGAGAAGGTGCTAGCAGGGAATTCTCTGCCTGCCTTTCCCCAGTGCTCTGCAAGCTCTCCAGGACAACATAAAATCTGTTGCTCTGTGCTTTCTTTCGTTCTGAACAAGTGTTACTGTTTTCTGCACAAAAGCGATTCTGCGAAGCAATGTGAACACTTGTGCTTCCCAGGCACAGAGAAGGTGCTAGCAGGGAATTCTCTGCCTGCCTTTCCCCAGTGCTCTGCAAGCTCTCCAGGACAACAGCAAATCTGGGGCTCTGTGCTTTCTTTCGTTCTGAACAAGTGTTACTGTTTTCTACACAAAAGCGATTCTGCTAAGCAATGTGAACACTTGTGCTTCCCAGGCACAGAGAAGGTGCTAGCAGGGAATTCTCTGCCTGCCTTTCCCCAGTGCTCTGCAAGCTCTCCAGGACAACATAAAATCTGGGGCTCTGTGCTTTCTTTCGTTCTGAACAAGTGTTACTGTTTTCTGCACAAAAGCAATTCTGCTAAGCAATGTGAACACTTGTGCTTCCCAGGCACATAGAAGGTGCTAGCAGGGAATTCTCTGCCTGCCTTTCCCCAGTGCTCTGCAAGCTCTCCAGGACAACAGCAAATCTGGGGCTCTGTGCTTTCTTTCGTTCTGAACAAGTGTTACTGTTTTCTGCACAAAAGCGATTCTGCGAAGCAATGTGAACAGGCACAGAGAAGGTGCTAGCAGGGAATTCTCTGCCTGCCTTTCCCCAGTGCTCTGCAAGCTCTCCAGGACAACATAAAATCTGGGGCTCTGTGCTTTCTTTCGTTCTGAACAAGTGTTAGTGTTTTCTGCACAAAAGCGATTCTGCGAAGCAATGTGAACACTTCTGCTTCCCAGGCACAGAGAAGGTGCTAGCAGGGAATTCTCTGCCTGCCTTTCCCCAGTGCTCTGCAAGCTCTCCAGGACAACATAAAATCTGGGGCTCTGTGCTTTCTTTCGTTCTGAACAAGTGTTACTGTTTTCTGCACAAAAGCGATTCTGCTAAGCAATGTGAACACTTCTGCTTCCCAGGCACATAGAAGGTGCTAGCAGGGAATTCTCTGCCTGCCTTTCCCCAGTGCTCTGCAAGCTCTCCAGGACAACAGCAAATCTGGGGCTCTGTGCTTTCTTTCGTTCTGAACAAGTGTTACTGTTTTCTGCACAAAAGCGATTCTGCGAAGCAATGTGAACAGGCACAGAGAAGGTGCTAGCAGGGAATTCTCTGCCTGCCTTTCCCCAGCGCTCTGCAAGCTCTCCAGGACAACATAAAATCTGGGGCTCTGTGCTTTCTTTCGTTCTGAACAAGTGTTACTGTTTTCTGCACAAAAGCGATTCTGCGAAGCAATGTGAACACTTCTGCTTCCCAGGCACAGAGAAGGTGCTAGCAGGGAATTCTCTGCCTGCCTTTCCCCAGTGCTCTGCAAGCTCTCCAGGACAACATAAAATCTGGGGCTCTGTGCTTTCTTTCGTTCTGAACAAGTGTTACTGTTTTCTGCACAAAAGCGATTCTGCGAAGCAATGTGAACACTTGTGCTTCCCAGGCACAGAGAAGGTGCTAGCAGGGAATTCTCTGCCTGCCTTTCCCCAGTGCTCTGCAAGCTCTCCAGGACAACATAAAATCTGGGGCTCTGTGCTTTCTTTCGTTCTGAACAAGTGTTACTGTTTTCTGCACAAAAGCGATTCTGCGAAGCAATGTGAACACTTCTGCTTCCCAGGCACAGAGAAGGTGCTAGCAGGGAATTCTCTGCCTGCCTTTCCCCAGTGCTCTGCAAGCTCTCCAGGACAACAGCAAATCTGGGGCTCTGTGCTTTCTTTCGTTCTGAACAAGTGTTACTGTTTTCTGCACAAAAGCGATTCTGCGAAGCAATGTGAACAGGCACAGAGAAGGTGCTAGCAGGGAATTCTCTGCCTGCCTTTCCCCAGTGCTCTGCAAGCTCTCCAGGACAACAGCAAATCTGGGGCTCTGTGCTTTCTTTCGTTCTGAACAAGTGTTACTGTTTTCTGCACAAAAGCGATTCTGCGAAGCAATGTGAACACTTCTGCTTCCCAGGCACAGAGAAGGTGCTAGCAGGGAATTCTCTGCCTGCCTTTCCCCAGTGCTCTGCAAGCTCTCCAGGACAACAGCAAATCTGGGGCTCTGTGCTTTCTTTCGTTCTGAACAAGTGTTACTGTTTTCTACACAAAAGCGATTCTGCTAAGCAATGTGAACACTTCTGCTTCCCAGGCACAGAGAAGGTGCTAGCAGGGAATTCTCTGCCTGCCTTTCCCCAGTGCTCTGCAAGCTCTCCAGGACAACATAAAATCTGGGGCTCTGTGCTTTCTTTCGTTCTGAACAAGTGTTACTGTTTTCTGCACAAAAGCGATTCTGCTAAGCAATGTGAACACTTGTGCTTCCCAGGCACATAGAAGGTGCTAGCAGGGAATTCTCTGCCTGCCTTTCCCCAGTGCTCTGCAAGCTCTCCAGGACAACAGCAAATCTGGGGCTCTGTGCTTTCTTTCGTTCTGAACAAGTGTTACTGTTTTCTGCACAAAAGCGATTCTGCGAAGCAATGTGAACAGGCACAGAGAAGGTGCTAGCAGGGAATTCTCTGCCTGCCTTTCCCCAGTGCTCTGCAAGCTCTCCAGGACAACATAAAATCTGGGGCTCTGTGCTTTCTTTCGTTCTGAACAAGTGTTAGTGTTTTCTGCACAAAAGCGATTCTGCGAAGCAATGTGAACACTTCTGCTTCCCAGGCACAGAGAAGGTGCTAGCAGGGAATTCTCTGCCTGCCTTTCCCCAGTGCTCTGCAAGCTCTCCAGGACAACATAAAATCTGGGGCTCTGTGCTTTCTTTCGTTCTGAACAAGTGTTACTGTTTTCTACACAAAAGCGATTCTGCCAAGCAATGTGAACAGGCACAGAGAAGGTGCTAGCAGGGAATTCTCTGCCTGCCTTTCCCCAGTGCTCTGCAAGCTCTCCAGGACAACATAAAATCTGGGGCTCTGTGCTTTCTTTCGTTCTGAACAAGTGTTACTGTTTTCTGCACAAAAGCGATTCTGCGAAGCAATGTGAACACTTGTGCTTCCCAGGCACAGAGAAGGTGCTAGCAGGGAATTCTCTGCCTGCCTTTCCCCAGTGCTCTGCAAGCTCTCCAGGACAACATAAAATCTGGGGCTCTGTGCTTTCTTTCGTTCTGAACAAGTGTTACTGTTTTCTGCACAAAAGCGATTCTGCGAAGCAATGTGAACACTTGTGCTTCCCAGGCACAGAGAAGGTGCTAGCAGGGAATTCTCTGCCTGCCTTTCCCCAGTGCTCTGCAAGCTCTCCAGGACAACATAAAATCTGGGGCTCTGTGCTTTCTTTCGTTCTGAACAAGTGTTACTGTTTTCTGCACAAAAGCGATTCTGCGAAGCAATGTGAACACTTGTGCTTCCCAGGCACAGAGAAGGTGCTAGCAGGGAATTCTCTGCCTGCCTTTCCCCAGTGCTCTGCAAGCTCTCCAGGACAACATAAAATCTGGGGCTCTGTGCTTTCTTTCGTTCTGAACAAGTGTTACTGTTTTCTGCACAAAAGCGATTCTGCGAAGCAATGTGAACACTTCTGCTTCCCAGGCACATAGAAGGTGCTAGCAGGGAATTCTCTGCCTGCCTTTCCCCAGTGCTCTGCAAGCTCTCCAGGACAACAGCAAATCTGGGGCTCTGTGCTTTCTTTCGTTCTGAACAAGTGTTACTGTTTTCTGCACAAAAGCGATTCTGCGAAGCAATGTGAACAGGCACAGAGAAGGTGCTAGCAGGGAATTCTCTGCCTGCCTTTCCCCAGTGCTCTGCAAGCTCTCCAGGACAACATAAAATCTGTTGCTCTGTGCTTTCTTTCGTTCTGAACAAGTGTTACTGTTTTCTGCACAAAAGCGATTCTGCGAAGCAATGTGAACACTTCTGCTTCCCAGGCACAGAGAAGGTGCTAGCAGGGAATTCTCTGCCTGCCTTTCCCCAGTGCTCTGCAAGCTCTCCAGGACAACAGCAAATCTGGGGCTCTGTGCTTTCTTTCGTTCTGAACAAGTGTTACTGTTTTCTACACAAAAGCGATTCTGCTAAGCAATGTGAACACTTGTGCTTCCCAGGCACAGAGAAGGTGCTAGCAGGGAATTCTCTGCCTGCCTTTCCCCAGTGCTCTGCAAGCTCTCCAGGACAACATAAAATCTGGGGCTCTGTGCTTTCTTTCGTTCTGAACAAGTGTTACTGTTTTCTGCACAAAAGCGATTCTGCGAAGCAATGTGAACACTTGTGCTTCCCAGGCACACAGAAGGTGCTAGCAGGGAATTCTCTGCCTGCCTTTTCCCAGTGCTCTGCAAGCTCTCCAGGACAACATAAAATCTGGGGCTCTGTGCTTTCTTTCGTTCTGAACAAGTGTTACTGTTTTCTGCACAAAAGCGATTCTGCGAAGCAATGTGAACAGGCACAGAGAAGGTGCTAGCAGGGAATTCTCTGCCTGCCTTTCCCCAGTGCTCTGCAAGCTCTCCAGGACAACATAGAATCTGGGGCTCTGTGCTTTCTTTCGTTCTGAACATGTGTTACTGTTTTCTGCACAAAAGCGATTCTGCGAAGCAATGTGAACAGGCACAGAGAAGGTGCTAGCAGGGAATTCTCTGCCTGCCTTTCCCTAGTGCTCTGCAAGCTCTCCAGGACAACAGCAAATCTGGGGCTCTGTGCTTTCTTTCGTTCTGAACAAGTGTTACTGTTTTCTGCACAAAAGCGATTCTGCGAAGCAATGTGAACACTTCTGCTTCCCAGGCACAGAGAAGGTGCTAGCAGGGAATTCTCTGCCTGCCTTTCCCCAGTGCTCTGCAAGCTCTCCAGGACAACAGCAAATCTGGGGCTCTGTGCTTTCTTTCGTTCTGAACAAGTGTTAGTGTTTTCTGCACAAAAGCGATTCTGCGAAGCAATGTGAACAGTTGTGCTTCCCAGGCACAGAGAAGGTGCTAGCAGGGAATTCTCTGCCTGCCTTTCCCCAGTGCTCTGCAAGCTCTCCAGGACAACAGCAAATCTGGGGCTCTGTGCTTTCTTTCGTTCTGAACAAGTGTTACTGTTTTCTGCACAAAAGCGATTCTGCGAAGCAATGTGAACACTTGTGCTTCCCAGGCACAGAGAAGGTGCTAGCAGGGAATTCTCTGCCTGCCTTTCCCCAGTGCTCTGCAAGCTCTCCAGGACAACATAAAATCTGGGGCTCTGTGCTTTCTTTCGTTCTGAACAAGTGTTACTGTTTTCTGCACAAAAGCGATTCTGCCAAGCAATGTGAACACTTGTGCTTCCCAGGCACAGAGAAGGTGCTAGCAGGGAATTCTCTGCCTGCCTTTCCCCAGTGCTCTGCAAGCTCTCCAGGACAACATAAAATCTGGGGCTCTGTGCTTTCTTTCGTTCTGAACAAGTGTTACTGTTTTCTGCACAAAAGCGATTCTGCGAAGCAATGTGAACAGGCACAGAGAAGGTGCTAGCAGGGAATTCTCTGCCTGCCTTTCCCCAGTGCTCTGCAAGCTCTCCAGGACAACATAAAATCTGGGGCTCTGTGCTTTCTTTCGTTCTGAACAAGTGTTACTGTTTTCTGCACAAAAGCGATTCTGCGAAGCAATGTGAACACTTCTGCTTCCCAGGCACAGAGAAGGTGCTAGCAGGGAATTCTCTGCCTGCCTTTCCCCAGTGCTCTGCAAGCTCTCCAGGACAACAGCAAATCTGGGGCTCTGTGCTTTCTTTCGTTCTGAACAAGTGTTACTGTTTTCTGCACAAAAGCGATTCTGCCAAGCAATGTGAACACTTGTGCTTCCCAGGCACAGAGAAGGTGTTAGCAGGGAATTCTCTGCCTGCCTTTCCCCAGTGCTCTGCAAGCTCTCCAGGACAACAGCAAATCTGGGGCTCTGTGCTTTCTTTCGTTCTGAACAAGTGTTACTGTTTTCTGCACAAAAGCGATTCTGCGAAGCAATGTGAACACTTGTGCTTCCCAGGCACAGAGAAGGTGCTAGCAGGGAATTCTCTGCCTGCCTTTCCCCAGTGCTCTGCAAGCTCTCCAGGACAACATAAAATCTGGGGCTCTGTGCTTTCTTTCGTTCTGAACAAGTGTTACTGTTTTCTGCACAAAAGCGATTCTGCGAAGCAATGTGAACACTTGTGCTTCCCAGGCACAGAGAAGGTGCTAGCAGGGAATTCTCTGCCTGCCTTTCCCCAGTGCTCTGCAAGCTCTCCAGGACAACATAAAATCTGGGGCTCTGTGCTTTCTTTCGTTCTGAACAAGTGTTACTGTTTTCTGCACAAAAGCGATTCTGCGAAGCAATGTGAACACTTGTGCTTCCCAGGCACAGAGAAGGTGCTAGCAGGGAATTCTCTGCCTGCCTTTCCCCAGTGCTCTGCAAGCTCTCCAGGACAACAGCAAATCTGGGGCTCTGTGCTTTCTTTCGTTCTGAACAAGTGTTACTGTTTTCTGCACAAAAGCGATTCAGCGAAGCAATGTGAACAGGCACAGAGAAGGTGCTAGCAGGGAATTCTCTGCCTGCCTTTCCCCAGTGCTCTGCAAGCTCTCCAGGACAACATAAAATCTGTTGCTCTGTGCTTTCTTTCGTTCTGAACAAGTGTTAGTGTTTTCTGCACAAAAGCGATTCTGCGAAGCAATGTGAACACTTCTGCTTCCCAGGCACAGAGAAGGTGCTAGCAGGGAATTCTCTGCCTGCCTTTCCCCAGTGCTCTGCAAGCTCTCCAGGACAACATAAAATCTGGGGCTCTGTGCTTTCTTTCGTTCTGAACAAGTGTTACTGTTTTCTGCACAAAAGCCTTTCTGCCAAGCAATGTGAAAACTTTTGCTTCCCAGGCACAGAGAAGGTGCCAGCAGGGAATTCTCTGCCTGCCTTTCCCCAGTGCTCTGCAAGCTCTCCAGGACAACAGCAAATCTGGGGCTCTGTGCTTTCTTTCGTTCTGAACAAGTGTTACTGTTTTCTACACAAAAGCGATTCTGCTAAGCAATGTGAACACTTGTGCTTCCCAGGCACAGAGAAGGTGCTAGCAGGGAATTCTCTGCCTGCCTTTCCCCAGTGCTCTGCAAGCTCTCCAGGACAACATAAAATCTGGGGCTCTGTGCTTTCTTTCGTTCTGAACAAGTGTTACTGTTTTCTGCACAAAAGCGATTCTGCGAAGCAATGTGAACACTTGTGCTTCCCAGGCACAGAGAAGGTGCTAGCAGGGAATTCTCTGCCTGCCTTTTCCCAGTGCTCTGCAAGCTCTCCAGGACAACATAGAATCTGGGGCTCTGTGCTTTCTTTCGTTCTGAACATGTGTTACTGTTTTCTGCACAAAAGCGATTCTGCGAAGCAATGTGAACAGGCACAGAGAAGGTGCTAGCAGGGAATTCTCTGCCTGCCTTTCCCCAGTGCTCTGCAAGCTCTCCAGGACAACATAGAATCTGGGGCTCTGTGCTTTCTTTCGTTCTGAACATGTGTTACTGTTTTCTGCACAAAAGCGATTCTGCGAAGCAATGTGAACAGGCACAGAGAAGGTGCTAGCAGGGAATTCTCTGCCTGCCTTTCCCTAGTGCTCTGCAAGCTCTCCAGGACAACAGCAAATCTGGGGCTCTGTGCTTTCTTTCGTTCTGAACAAGTGTTACTGTTTTCTGCACAAAAGCGATTCTGCGAAGCAATGTGAACACTTCTGCTTCCCAGGCACAGAGAAGGTGCTAGCAGGGAATTCTCTGCCTGCCTTTCCCCAGTGCTCTGCAAGCTCTCCAGGACAACAGCAAATCTGGGGCTCTGTGCTTTCTTTCGTTCTGAACAAGTGTTAGTGTTTTCTGCACAAAAGCGATTCTGCGAAGCAATGTGAACAGTTGTGCTTCCCAGGCACAGAGAAGGTGCTAGCAGGGAATTCTCTGCCTGCCTTTCCCCAGTGCTCTGCAAGCTCTCCAGGACAACATAAAATCTGGGGCTCTGTGCTTTCTTTCGTTCTGAACAAGTGTTACTGTTTTCTGCACAAAAGCGATTCTGCGAAGCAATGTGAACACTTGTGCTTCCCAGGCACAGAGAAGGTGCTAGCAGGGAATTCTCTGCCTGCCTTTCCCCAGTGCTCTGCAAGCTCTCCAGGACAACATAAAATCTGGGGCTCTGTGCTTTCTTTCGTTCTGAACAAGTGTTACTGTTTTCTGCACAAAAGCGATTCTGCGAAGCAATGTGAACACTTCTGCTTCCCAGGCACAGAGAAGGTGCTAGCAGGGAATTCTCTGCCTGCCTTTCCCCAGTGCTCTGCAAGCTCTCCAGGACAACATAAAATCTGGGGCTCTGTGCTTTCTTTCGTTCTGAACAAGTGTTACTGTTTTCTGCACAAAAGCGATTCTGCGAAGCAAAGTGAACAGGCACAGAGAAGGTGCTAGCAGGGAATTCTCTGCCTGCCTTTCCCCAGTGCTCTGCAAGCTCTCCAGGACAACATAAAATCTGGGGCTCTGTGCTTTCTTTCGTTCTGAACAAGTGTTACTGTTTTCTGCACAAAAGCGATTCTGCGAAGCAATGTGAACACTTCTGCTTCCCAGGCACAGAGAAGGTGCTAGCAGGGAATTCTCTGCCTGCCTTTCCCCAGTGCTCTGCAAGCTCTCCAGGACAACAGCAAATCTGGGGCTCTGTGCTTTCTTTCATTCTGAACAAGTGTTACTGTTTTCTGCACAAAAGCGATTCTGCCAAGCAATGTGAACACTTGTGCTTCCCAGGCACAGAGAAGGTGCTAGCAGGGAATTCTCTGCCTGCCTTTCCCCAGTGCTCTGCAAGCTCTCCAGGACAACAGCAAATCTGGGGCTCTGTGCTTTCTTTCGTTCTGAACAAGTGTTACTGTTTTCTGCACAAAAGCGATTCTGCGAAGCAATGTGAACACTTGTGCTTCCCAGGCACAGAGAAGGTGCTAGCAGGGAATTCTCTGCCTGCCTTTCCCTAGTGCTCTGCAAGCTCTCCAGGACAACATAAAATCTGGGGCTCTGTGCTTTCTTTCGTTCTGAACAAGTGTTACTGTTTTCTGCACAAAAGCGATTCTGCCAAGCAATGTGAACACTTTTGCTTCCCAGGCACAGAGAAGGTGCCAGCAGGGAATTCTCTGCCTGCCTTTCCCCAGTGCTCTGCAAGCTCTCCAGGACAACATAAAATCTGGGGCTCTGTGCTTTCTTTCGTTCTGAACAAGTGTTACTGTTTTCTGCACAAAAGCGATTCTGCGAAGCAATGTGAACACTTGTGCTTCCCAGGCACAGAGAAGGTGCTAGCAGGGAATTCTCTGCCTGCCTTTTCCCAGTGCTCTGCAAGCTCTCCAGGACAACATAAAATCTGGGGCTCTGTGCTTTCTTTCGTTCTGAACAAGTGTTACTGTTTTCTGCACAAAAGCGATTCTGCGAAGCAATGTGAACAGGCACAGAGAAGGTGCTAGCAGGGAATTCTCTGCCTGCCTTTCCCCAGTGCTCTGCAAGCTCTCCAGGACAACATAGAATCTGGGGCTCTGTGCTTTCTTTCGTTCTGAACAAGTGTTAGTGTTTTCTGCACAAAAGCGATTCTGCGAAGCAATGTGAACAGGCACAGAGAAGGTGCTAGCAGGGAATTCTCTGCCTGCCTTTCCCTAGTGCTCTGCAAGCTCTCCAGGACAACAGCAAATCTGGGGCTCTGTGCTTTCTTTCGTTCTGAACAAGTGTTACTGTTTTCTGCACAAAAGCGATTCTGCGAAGCAATGTGAACACTTCTGCTTCCCAGGCACAGAGAAGGTGCTAGCAGGGAATTCTCTGCCTGCCTTTCCCCAGTGCTCTGCAAGCTCTCCAGGACAACAGCAAATCTGGGGCTCTGTGCTTTCTTTCGTTCTGAACAAGTGTTAGTGTTTTCTGCACAAAAGCGATTCTGCGAAGCAATGTGAACACTTCTGCTTCCCAGGCACAGAGAAGGTGCTAGCAGGGAATTCTCTGCCTGCCTTTCCCCAGTGCTCTGCAAGCTCTCCAGGACAACATAAAATCTGGGGCTCTGTGCTTTCTTTCGTTCTGAACAAGTGTTACTGTTTTCTGCACAAAAGCGATTCTGCGAAGCAATGTGAACACTTCTGCTTCCCAGGCACAGAGAAGGTGCTAGCAGGGAATTCTCTGCCTGCCTTTCCCCAGTGCTCTGCAAGCTCTCCAGGACAACATAAAATCTGGGGCTCTGTGCTTTCTTTCGTTCTGAACAAGTGTTACTGTTTTCTGCACAAAAGCGATTCTGCCAAGCAATGTGAACACTTGTGCTTCCCAGGCACAGAGAAGGTGCTAGCAGGGAATTCTCTGCCTGCCTTTCCCCAGTGCTCTGCAAGCTCTCCAGGACAACATAAAATCTGGGGCTCTGTGCTTTCTTTCGTTCTGAACAAGTGTTACTGTTTTCTGCACAAAAGCGATTCTGCGAAGCAATGTGAACAGGCACAGAGAAGGTGCTAGCAGGGAATTCTCTGCCTGCCTTTCCCCAGTGCTCTGCAAGCTCTCCAGGACAACAGCAAATCTGGGGCTCTGTGCTTTCTTTCGTTCTGAACAAGTGTTACTGTTTTCTGCACAAAAGCGATTCTGCGAAGCAATGTGAACACTTGTGCTTCCCAGGCACAGAGAAGGTGCTAGCAGGGAATTCTCTGCCTGCCTTTCCCCAGTGCTCTGCAAGCTCTCCAGGACAACAGCAAATCTGGGGCTCTGTGCTTTCTTTCGTTCTGAACAAGTGTTACTGTTTTCTGCACAAAAGCGATTCTGCCAAGCAATGTGAACACTTGTGCTTCCCAGGCACAGAGAAGGTGCTAGCAGGGAATTCTCTGCCTGCCTTTCCCCAGTGCTCTGCAAGCTCTCCAGGACAACAGCAAATCTGGGGCTCTGTGCTTTCTTTCGTTCTGAACAAGTGTTACTGTTTTCTGCACAAAAGCGATTCTGCGAAGCAATGTGAACAGGCACAGAGAAGGTGCTAGCAGGGAATTCTCTGCCTGCCTTTCCCCAGTGCTCTGCAAGCTCTCCAGGACAACATAAAATCTGGGGCTCTGTGCTTTCTTTCGTTCTGAACAAGTGTTACTGTTTTCTGCACAAAAGCGATTCTGCGAAGCAATGTGAACACTTCTGCTTCCCAGGCACAGAGAAGGTGCTAGCAGGGAATTCTCTGCCTGCCTTTCCCCAGTGCTCTGCAAGCTCTCCAGGACAACATAAAATCTGGGGCTCTGTGCTTTCTTTCGTTCTGAACAAGTGTTAGTGTTTTCTGCACAAAAGCGATTCTGCGAAGCAATGTGAACACTTCTGCTTCCCAGGCACAGAGAAGGTGCTAGCAGGGAATTCTCTGCCTGCCTTTCCCCAGTGCTCTGCAAGCTCTCCAGGACAACAGCAAATCTGGGGCTCTGTGCTTTCTTTCGTTCTGAACAAGTGTTACTGTTTTCTGCACAAAAGCGATTCTGCGAAGCAATGTGAACACTTCTGCTTCCCAGGCACAGAGAAGGTGCTAGCAGGGAATTCTCTGCCTGCCTTTCCCCAGTGCTCTGCAAGCTCTCCAGGACAACATAAAATCTGGGGCTCTGTGCTTTCTTTCGTTCTGAACAAGTGTTACTGTTTTCTGCACAAAAGCGATTCTGCGAAGCAATGTGAACAGGCACAGAGAAGGTGCTAGCAGGGAATTCTCTGCCTGCCTTTCCCCAGTGCTCTGCAAGCTCTCCAGGACAACAGCAAATCTGGGGCTCTGTGCTTTCTTTCGTTCTGAACAAGTGTTACTGTTTTCTGCACAAAAGCGATTCTGCGAAGCAATGTGAACACTTCTGCTTCCAAGGCACAGAGAAGGTGCTAGCAGGGAATTCTCTGCCTGCCTTTCCCCAGTGCTCTGCAAGCTCTCCAGGACAACAGCAAATCTGGGGCTCTGTGCTTTCTTTCGTTCTGAACAAGTGTTAGTGTTTTCTGCACAAAAGCGATTCTGCGAAGCAATGTGAACACTTCTGCTTCCCAGGCACAGAGAAGGTGCTAGCAGGGAATTCTCTGCCTGCCTTTCCCCAGTGCTCTGCAAGCTCTCCAGGACAACATAAAATCTGGGGCTCTGTGCTTTCTTTCGTTCTGAACAAGTGTTACTGTTTTCTGCACAAAGCGATTCTGCGAAGCAATGTGAACAGGCACAGAGAAGGTGCTAGCAGGGAATTCTCTGCCTGCCTTTCCCCAGTGCTCTGCAAGCTCTCCAGGACAACATAAAATCTGGGGCTCTGTGCTTTCTTTCGTTCTGAACAAGTGTTACTGTTTTCTGCACAAAAGCGATTCTGCGAAGCAATGTGAACACTTGTGCTTCCCAGGCACAGAGAAGGTGCTAGCAGGGAATTCTCTGCCTGCCTTTCCCCAGTGCTCTGCAAGCTCTCCAGGACAACAGCAAATCTGGGGCTCTGTGCTTTCTTTCGTTCTGAACAAGTGTTACTGTTTTCTGCACAAAAGCGATTCAGCGAAGCAATGTGAACAGGCACAGAGAAGGTGCTAGCAGGGAATTCTCTGCCTGCCTTTCCCCAGTGCTCTGCAAGCTCTCCAGGACAACATAAAATCTGTTGCTCTGTGCTTTCTTTCGTTCTGAACAAGTGTTAGTGTTTTCTGCACAAAAGCGATTCTGCGAAGCAATGTGAACACTTCTGCTTCCCAGGCACAGAGAAGGTGCTAGCAGGGAATTCTCTGCCTGCCTTTCCCCAGTGCTCTGCAAGCTCTCCAGGACAACAGCAAATCTGGGGCTCTGTGCTTTCTTTCGTTCTGAACAAGTGTTAGTGTTTTCTGCACAAAAGCGATTCTGCGAAGCAATGTGAACACTTCTGCTTCCCAGGCACAGAGAAGGTGCTAGCAGGGAATTCTCTGCCTGCCTTTCCCCAGTGCTCTGCAAGCTCTCCAGGACAACATAAAATCTGGGGCTCTGTGCTTTCTTTCGTTCTGAACAAGTGTTACTGTTTTCTGCACAAAAGCGATTCTGCGAAGCAATGTGAACAGGCACAGAGAAGGTGCTAGCAGGGAATTCTCTGCCTGCCTTTCCCCAGTGCTCTGCAAGCTCTCCAGGACAACAGCAAATCTGGGGCTCTGTGCTTTCTTTCGTTCTGAACAAGTGTTACTGTTTTCTGCACAAAAGCGATTCTGCGAAGCAATGTGAACACTTCTGCTTCCAAGGCACAGAGAAGGTGCTAGCAGGGAATTCTCTGCCTGCCTTTCCCCAGTGCTCTGCAAGCTCTCCAGGACAACAGCAAATCTGGGGCTCTGTGCTTTCTTTCGTTCTGAACAAGTGTTAGTGTTTTCTGCACAAAAGCGATTCTGCGAAGCAATGTGAACACTTCTGCTTCCCAGGCACAGAGAAGGTGCTAGCAGGGAATTCTCTGCCTGCCTTTCCCCAGTGCTCTGCAAGCTCTCCAGGACAACATAAAATCTGGGGCTCTGTGCTTTCTTTCGTTCTGAACAAGTGTTACTGTTTTCTGCACAAAGCGATTCTGCGAAGCAATGTGAACAGGCACAGAGAAGGTGCTAGCAGGGAATTCTCTGCCTGCCTTTCCCCAGTGCTCTGCAAGCTCTCCAGGACAACATAAAATCTGGGGCTCTGTGCTTTCTTTCGTTCTGAACAAGTGTTACTGTTTTCTGCACAAAAGCGATTCTGCGAAGCAATGTGAACACTTGTGCTTCCCAGGCACAGAGAAGGTGCTAGCAGGGAATTCTCTGCCTGCCTTTCCCCAGTGCTCTGCAAGCTCTCCAGGACAACAGCAAATCTGGGGCTCTGTGCTTTCTTTCGTTCTGAACAAGTGTTACTGTTTTCTGCACAAAAGCGATTCAGCGAAGCAATGTGAACAGGCACAGAGAAGGTGCTAGCAGGGAATTCTCTGCCTGCCTTTCCCCAGTGCTCTGCAAGCTCTCCAGGACAACATAAAATCTGTTGCTCTGTGCTTTCTTTCGTTCTGAACAAGTGTTAGTGTTTTCTGCACAAAAGCGATTCTGCGAAGCAATGTGAACACTTCTGCTTCCCAGGCACAGAGAAGGTGCTAGCAGGGAATTCTCTGCCTGCCTTTCCCCAGTGCTCTGCAAGCTCTCCAGGACAACAGCAAATCTGGGGCTCTGTGCTTTCTTTCGTTCTGAACAAGTGTTACTGTTTTCTACACAAAAGCGATTCTGCGAAGCAATGTGAACACTTCTGCTTCCCAGGCACAGAGAAGGTGCTAGCAGGGAATTCTCTGCCTGCCTTTCCCCAGTGCTCTGCAAGCTCTCCAGGACAACATAAAATCTGGGGCTCTGTGCTTTCTTTCGTTCTGAACAAGTGTTACTGTTTTCTGCACAAAAGCGATTCTGCGAAGCAATGTGAACAGGCACAGAGAAGGTGCTAGCAGGGAATTCTCTGCCTGCCTTTCCCCAGTGCTCTGCAAGCTCTCCAGGACAACAGCAAATCTGGGGCTCTGTGCTTTCTTTCGTTCTGAACAAGTGTTACTGTTTTCTGCACAAAAGCGATTCTGCGAAGCAATGTGAACACTTCTGCTTCCAAGGCACAGAGAAGGTGCTAGCAGGGAATTCTCTGCCTGCCTTTCCCCAGTGCTCTGCAAGCTCTCCAGGACAACAGCAAATCTGGGGCTCTGTGCTTTCTTTCGTTCTGAACAAGTGTTAGTGTTTTCTGCACAAAAGCGATTCTGCGAAGCAATGTGAACACTTCTGCTTCCCAGGCACAGAGAAGGTGCTAGCAGGGAATTCTCTGCCTGCCTTTCCCCAGTGCTCTGCAAGCTCTCCAGGACAACATAAAATCTGGGGCTCTCTGCTTTCTTTCGTTCTGAACAAGTGTTACTGTTTTCTGCACAAAAGCGATTCTGCGAAGCAATGTGAACACTTGTGCTTCCCAGGCACAGAGAAGGTGCTAGCAGGGAATTCTCTGCCTGCATTTCCCCAGTGCTCTGCAAGCTCTCCAGGACAACATAAAATCTGGGGCTCTGTGCTTTCTTTCGTTCTGAACAAGTGTTACTGTTTTCTGCACAAAAGCGATTCTGCGAAGCAATGTGAACAGGCACAGAGAAGGTGCTAGCAGGGAATTCTCTGCCTGCCTTTCCCCAGTGCTCTGCAAGCTCTCCAGGACAACAGCAAATCTGGGGCTCTGTGCTTTCTTTCGTTCTGAACAAGTGTTAGTGTTTTCTGCACAAAAGCGATTCTGCGAAGCAATGTGAACACTTCTGCTTCCCAGGCACAGAGAAGGTGCTAGCAGGGAATTCTCTGCCTGCCTTTCCCCAGTGCTCTGCAAGCTCTCCAGGACAACATAAAATCTGGGGCTCTGTGCTTTCTTTCGTTCTGAACAAGTGTTACTGTTTTCTGCACAAAAGCGATTCTGCCAAGCAATGTGAACACTTGTGCTTCCCAGGCACAGAGAAGGTGCTAGCAGGGAATTCTCTGCCTGCCTTTCCCCAGTGCTCTGCAAGCTCTCCAGGACAACAGCAAATCTGGGGCTCTGTGCTTTCTTTCGTTCTGAACAAGTGTTACTGTTTTCTGCACAAAAGCGATTCTGCGAAGCAATGTGAACACTTCTGCTTCCCAGGCACAGAGAAGGTGCTAGCAGGGAATTCTCTGCCTGCCTTTCCCCAGTGCTCTGCAAGCTCTCCAGGACAACATAAAATCTGGGGCTCTGTGCTTTCTTTCGTTCTGAACAAGTGTTAGTGTTTTCTGCACAAAAGCGATTCTGCGAAGCAATGTGAACACTTGTGCTTCCCAGGCACAGAGAAGGTGCTAGCAGGGAATTCTCTGCCTGCCTTTCCCCAGTGCTCTGCAAGCTCTCCAGGACAACATAAAATCTGGGGCTCTGTGCTTTCTTTCGTTCTGAACAAGTGTTACTGTTTTCTGCACAAAAGCGATTCTGCGAAGCAATGTGAACACTTGTGCTTCCCAGGCACAGAGAAGGTGCTAGCAGGGAATTCTCTGCCTGCCTTTCCCCAGTGCTCTGCAAGCTCTCCAGGACAACATAAAATCTGGGGCTCTGTGCTTTCTTTCGTTCTGAACAAGTGTTACTGTTTTCTGCACAAAAGCGATTCTGCCAAGCAATGTGAACAGGCACAGAGAAGGTGCTAGCAGGGAATTCTCTGCCTGCCTTTCCCCAGTGCTCTGCAAGCTCTCCAGGACAACATAAAATCTGGGGCTCTGTGCTTTCTTTCGTTCTGAACAAGTGTTACTGTTTTCTGCACAAAAGCGATTCTGCGAAGCAATGTGAACACTTCTGCTTCCCAGGCACAGAGAAGGTGCTAGCAGGGAATTCTCTGCCTGCCTTTCCCCAGTGCTCTGCAAGCTCTCCAGGACAACAGCAAATCTGGGGCTCTGTGCTTTCTTTCGTTCTGAACAAGTGTTACTGTTTTCTGCACAAAAGCGATTCTGCCAAGCAATGTGAACACTTCTGCTTCCCAGGCACAGAGAAGGTGCTAGCAGGGAATTCTCTGCCTGCCTTTCCCCAGTGCTCTGCAAGCTCTCCAGGACAACATAAAATCTGGGGCTCTGTGCTTTCTTTCGTTCTGAACAAGTGTTACTGTTTTCTGCACAAAAGCGATTCTGCGAAGCAATGTGAACAGGCACAGAGAAGGTGCTAGCAGGGAATTCTCTGCCTGCCTTTCCCCAGTGCTCTGCAAGCTCTCCAGGACAACAGCAAATCTGGGGCTCTGTGCTTTCTTTCGTTCTGAACAAGTGTTACTGTTTTCTGCACAAAAGCGATTCTGCGAAGCAATGTGAACACTTCTGCTTCCAAGGCACAGAGAAGGTGCTAGCAGGGAATTCTCTGCCTGCCTTTCCCCAGTGCTCTGCAAGCTCTCCAGGACAACAGCAAATCTGGGGCTCTGTGCTTTCTTTCGTTCTGAACAAGTGTTAGTGTTTTCTGCACAAAAGCGATTCTGCGAAGCAATGTGAACACTTGTGCTTCCCAGGCACAGAGAAGGTGCTAGCAGGGAATTCTCTGCCTGCCTTTCCCCAGTACTCTGCAAGCTCTCCAGGACAACAGCAAATCTGGGGCTCTGTGCTTTCTTTCGTTCTGAACAAGTGTTACTGTTTTCTGCACAAAAGCGATTCTGCGAAGCAATGTGAACACTTCCGCTTCCCAGGCACAGAGAAGGTGCTAGCAGGGAATTCTCTGCCTGCCTTTCCCCTGTGCTCTGCAAGCTCTCCAGGACAACATAAAATCTGGGGCTCTGTGCTTTCTTTCGTTCTGAACAAGTGTTACTGTTTTCTGCACAAAAGCGATTCTGCGAAGCGATGTGAACACTTGTGCTTCCCAGGCACAGAGAAGGTGCTAGCAGGGAATTCTCTGCCTGCCTTTCCCCAGTGCTCTGCAAGCTCTCCAGGACAACAGCAAATCTGGGGCTCTGTGCTTTCTTTCGTTCTGAACAAGTGTTACTGTTTTCTGCACAAAAGCGATTCAGCGAAGCAATGTGAACAGGCACAGAGAAGGTGCTAGCAGGGAATTCTCTGCCTGCCTTTCCCCAGTGCTCTGCAAGCTCTCCAGGACAACATAAAATCTGTTGCTCTGTGCTTTCTTTCGTTCTGAACAAGTGTTAGTGTTTTCTGCACAAAAGCGATTCTGCGAAGCAATGTGAACACTTCTGCTTCCCAGGCACAGAGAAGGTGCTAGCAGGGAATTCTCTGCCTGCCTTTCCCCAGTGCTCTGCAAGCTCTCCAGGACAACAGCAAATCTGGGGCTCTGTGCTTTCTTTCGTTCTGAACAAGTGTTACTGTTTTCTACACAAAAGCGATTCTGCGAAGCAATGTGAACACTTCTGCTTCCCAGGCACAGAGAAGGTGCTAGCAGGGAATTCTCTGCCTGCCTTTCCCCAGTGCTCTGCAAGCTCTCCAGGACAACATAAAATCTGTTGCTCTGTGCTTTCTTTCGTTCTGAACAAGTGTTACTGTTTTCTGCACAAAAGCGATTCTGCGAAGCAATGTGAACACTTCTGCTTCCCAGGCACAGAGAAGGTGCTAGCAGGGAATTCTCTGCCTGCCTTTCCCCAGTGCTCTGCAAGCTCTCCAGGACAACATAAAATCTGGGGCTCTGTGCTTTCTTTCGTTCTGAACAAGTGTTACTGTTTTCTGCACAAAAGCGATTCTGCCAAGCAATGTGAACAGGCACAGAGAAGGTGCTAGCAGGGAATTCTCTGCCTGCCATTCCCCAGTGCTCTGCAAGCTCTCCAGGACAACATAAAATCTTGGGCTCTGTGCTTTCTTTCGTTCTGAACAAGTGTTACTGTTTTCTGCACAAAAGCGATTCTGCGAAGCAATGTGAACACTTCTGCTTCCCAGGCACAGAGAAGGTGCTAGCAGGGAATTCTCTGCCTGCCTTTCCCCAGTGCTCTGCAAGCTCTCCAGGACAACATAAAATCTGGGGCTCTGTGCTTTCTTTCGTTCTGAACAAGTGTTACTGTTTTCTGCACAAAAGCGATTCTGCGAAGCAATGTGAACAGGCACAGAGAAGGTGCTAGCAGGGAATTCTCTGCCTGCCTTTCCCCAGTGCTCTGCAAGCTCTCCAGGACAACATAAAATCTGGGGCTCTGTGCTTTCTTTCGTTCTGAACAAGTGTTACTGTTTTCTGCACAAAAGCGATTCTGCGAAGCAATGTGAACACTTGTGCTTCCCAGGCACATAGAAGGTGCTAGCAGGGAATTCTCTGCCTGCCTTTCCCCAGTGCTCTGCAAGCTCTCCAGGACAACATAAAATCTGGGGCTCTGTGCTTTCTTTCGTTCTGAACAAGTGTTACTGTTTTCTGCACAAAAGCGATTCTGCGAAGCAATGTGAACACTTGTGCTTCCCAGGCACAGAGAAGGTGCTAGCAGGGAATTCTCTGCCTGCCTTTCCCCAGTGCTCTGCAAGCTCTCCAGGACAACAGCAAATCTGGGGCTCTGTGCTTTCTTTCGTTCTGAACAAGTGTTACTGTTTTCTGCACAAAAGCGATTCTGCGAAGCAATGTGAACACTTGTGCTTCCCAGGCACAGAGAAGGTGCTAGCAGGGAATTCTCTGCCTGCCTTTCCCCAGTGCTCTGCAAGCTCTCCAGGACAACATAAAATCTGGGGCTCTGTGCTTTCTTTCGTTCTGAACAAGTGTTACTGTTTTCTGCACAAAAGCGATTCTGCCAAGCAATGTGAACAGGCACAGAGAAGGTGCTAGCAGGGAATTCTCTGCCTGCCTTTCCCCAGTGCTCTGCAAGCTCTCCAGGACAACATAAAATCTGGGGCTCTGTGCTTTCTTTCGTTCTGAACAAGTGTTACTGTTTTCTGCACAAAAGCGATTCTGCGAAGCAATGTGAACACTTGTGCTTCCCAGGCACATAGAAGGTGCTAGCAGGGAATTCTCTGCCTGCCTTTCCCCAGTGCTCTGCAAGCTCTCCAGGACAACATAAAATCTGGGGCTCTGTGCTTTCTTTCGTTCTGAACAAGTGTTACTGTTTTCTGCACAAAAGCGATTCTGCGAAGCAATGTGAACACTTCTGCTTCCCAGGCACAGAGAAGGTGCTAGCAGGGAATTCTCTGCCTGCCTTTCCCCAGTGCTCTGCAAGCTCTCCAGGACAACAGCAAATCTGGGGCTCTGTGCTTTCTTTCGTTCTGAACAAGTGTTACTGTTTTCTGCACAAAAGCGATTCTGCCAAGCAATGTGAACACTTCTGCTTCCCAGGCACAGAGAAGGTGCTAGCAGGGAATTCTCTGCCTGCCTTTCCCCAGTGCTCTGCAAGCTCTCCAGGACAACAGCAAATCTGGGACTCTGTGCTTTCTTTCGTTCTGAACAAGTGTTACTGTTTTCTGCACAAAAGCGATTCTGCGAAGCAATGTGAACACTTGTGCTTCCCAGGCACAGAGAAGGTGCTAGCAGGGAATTCTCTGCCTGCCTTTCCCCAGTGCTCTGCAAGCTCTCCAGGACAACATAAAATCTGGGGCTCTGTGCTTTCTTTCGTTCTGAACAAGTGTTACTGTTTTCTGCACAAAAGCGATTCTGCGAAGCAATGTGAACACTTGTGCTTCCCAGGCACAGAGAAGGTGCTAGCAGGGAATTCTCTGCCTGCCTTTCCCTAGTGCTCTGCAAGCTCTCCAGGACAACAGCAAATCTGGGGCTCTGTGCTTTCTTTCGTTCTGAACAAGTGTTACTGTTTTCTGCACAAAAGCGATTCTGCGAAGCAATGTGAACAGGCACAGAGAAGGTGCTAGCAGGGAATTCTCTGCCTGCCTTTCCCCAGTGCTCTGCAAGCTCTCCAGGACAACAGAAAATCTGGGGCTCTGTGCTTTCTTTCGTTCTGAACAAGTGTTACTGTTTTCTGCACAAAAGCGATTCTGCGAAGCAATGTGAACACTTCTGCTTCCAAGGCACAGAGAAGGTGCTAGCAGGGAATTCTCTGCCTGCCTTTCCCCAGTGCTCTGCAAGCTCTCCAGGACAACAGCAAATCTGGGGCTCTGTGCTTTCTTTCGTTCTGAACAAGTGTTAGTGTTTTATGCACAAAAGCGATTCTGCGAAGCAATGTGAACACTTGTGCTTCCCAGGCACAGAGAAGGTGCTAGCAGGGAATTCTCTGCCTGCCTTTCCCCAGTGCTCTGCAAGCTCTCCAGGACAACATAAAATCTGGGGCTCTGTGCTTTCTTTCGTTCTGAACAAGTGTTACTGTTTTCTGCACAAAAGCGATTCTGCGAAGCAATGTGAACAGGCACAGAGAAGGTGCTAGCAGGGAATTCTCTGCCTGCCTTTCCCCAGTGCTCTGCAAGCTCTCCAGGACAACATAAAATCTGGGGCTCTGTGCTTTCTTTCGTTCTGAACAAGTGTTACTGTTTTCTGCACAAAAGCGATTCTGCGAAGCAATGTGAACACTTGTGCTTCCCAGGCACAGAGAAGGTGCTAGCAGGGAATTCTCTGCCTGCCTTTCCCCAGTGCTCTGCAAGCTCTCCAGGACAACATAAAATCTGGGGCTCTGTGCTTTCTTTCGTTCTGAACAAGTGTTACTGTTTTCTGCACAAAAGCGATTCTGCGAAGCAATGTGAACACTTGTGCTTCCCAGGCACAGAGAAGGTGCTAGCAGGGAATTCTCTGCCTGCCTTTCCCCAGTGCTCTTCAAGCTCTCCAGGACAACATAAAATCTGGGGCTCTGTGCTTTCTTTCGTTCTGAACAAGTGTTACTGTTTTCTGCACAAAAGCGATTCTGCTAAGCAATGTGAACAGGCACAGAGAAGGTGCTAGCAGGGAATTCTCTGCCTGCCTTTCCCCAGTGCTCTGCAAGCTCTCCAGGACAACAGCAAATCTGGGGCTCTGTGCTTTCTTTCGTTCTGAACAAGTGTTACTGTTTTCTGCACAAAAGCGATTCTGCGAAGCAATGTGAACACTTCTGCTTCCCAGGCACAGAGAAGGTGCTAGCAGGGAATTCTCTGCCTGCCTTTCCCCAGTGCTCTGCAAGCTCTCCAGGACAACAGCAAATCTGGGGCTCTGTGCTTTCTTTCGTTCTGAACAAGTGTTACTGTTTTCTACACAAAAGCGATTCTGCGAAGCAATGTGAACACTTCTGCTTCCCAGGCACAGAGAAGGTGCTAGCAGGGAATTCTCTGCCTGCCTTTCCCCAGTGCTCTGCAAGCTCTCCAGGACAACATAAAATCTGGGGCTCTGTGCTTTCTTTCGTTCTGAACAAGTGTTACTGTTTTCTGCACAAAAGCGATTCTGCGAAGCAATGTGAACACTTGTGCTTCCCAGGCACAGAGAAGGTGCTAGCAGGGAATTCTCTGCCTGCCTTTCCCCAGTGCTCTGCAAGCTCTCCAGGACAACAGCAAATCTGGGGCTCTGTGCTTTCTTTCGTTCTGAACAAGTGTTACTGTTTTCTGCACAAAAGCGATTCTGCGAAGCAATGTGAACAGGCACAGAGAAGGTGCTAGCAGGGAATTCTCTGCCTGCCTTTCCCCAGTGCTCTGCAAGCTCTCCAGGACAACATAAAATCTGGGGCTCTGTGCTTTCTTTCGTTCTGAACAAGTGTTACTGTTTTCTGCACAAAAGCGATTCTGCGAAGCAATGTGAACACTTGTGCTTCCCAGGCACAGAGAAGGTGCTAGCAGGGAATTCTCTGCCTGCCTTTCCCCAGTGCTCTGCAAGCTCTCCAGGACAACATAAAATCTGGGGCTCTGTGCTTTCTTTCGTTCTGAACAAGTGTTACTGTTTTCTGCACAAAAGCGATTCTGCGAAGCAATGTGAACACTTGTGCTTCCCAGGCACAGAGAAGGTGCTAGCAGGGAATTCTCTGCCTGCCTTTCCCCAGTGCTCTGCAAGCTCTCCAGGACAACATAAAATCTGGGGCTCTGTGCTTTCTTTCGTTCTGAACAAGTGTTACTGTTTTCTGCACAAAAGCGATTCTGCGAAGCAATGTGAACACTTGTGCTTCCCAGGCACAGAGAAGGTGCTAGCAGGGAATTCTCTGCCTGCCTTTCCCCAGTGCTCTGCAAGCTCTCCAGGACAACAGCAAATCTGGGGCTCTGTGCTTTCTTTCGTTCTGAACAAGTGTTACTGTTTTCTGCACAAAAGCGATTCAGCGAAGCAATGTGAACAGGCACAGAGAAGGTGCTAGCAGGGAATTCTCTGCCTGCCTTTCCCCAGTGCTCTGCAAGCTCTCCAGGACAACATAAAATCTGTTGCTCTGTGCTTTCTTTCGTTCTGAACAAGTGTTAGTGTCTTCTGCACAAAAGCGATTCTGCGAAGCAATGTGAACACTTCTGCTTCCCAGGCACAGAGAAGGTGCTAGCAGGGAATTCTCTGCCTGCCTTTCCCCAGTGCTCTGCAAGCTCTCCAGGACAACATAAAATCTGGGGCTCTGTGCTTTCTTTCGTTCTGAACAAGTGTTACTGTTTTCTACACAAAAGCGATTCTGCGAAGCAATGTGAACACTTCTGCTTCCCAGGCACAGAGAAGGTGCTAGCAGGGAATTCTCTGCCTGCCTTTCCCCAGTGCTCTGCAAGCTCTCCAGGACAACATAAAATCTGGGGCTCTGTGCTTTCTTTCGTTCTGAACAAGTGTTACTGTTTTCTGCACAAAAGCGATTCTGCGAAGCAATGTGAACACTTCTGCTTCCAAGGCACAGAGAAGGTGCTAGCAGGGAATTCTCTGCCTGCCTTTCCCCAGTGCTCTGCAAGCTCTCCAGGACAACAGCAAATCTGGGGCTCTGTGCTTTCTTTCGTTCTGAACAAGTGTTACTGTTTTCTGCACAAAAGCGATTCTGCGAAGCAATGTGAACAGGCACAGAGAAGGTGCTAGCAGGGAATTCTCTGCCTGCCTTTCCCCAGTGCTCTGCAAGCTCTCCAGGACAACATAAAATCTGTTGCTCTGTGCTTTCTTTCGTTCTGAACAAGTGTTAGTGTTTTCTGCACAAAAGCGATTCTGCGAAGCAATGTGAACACTTCTGCTTCCCAGGCACAGAGAAGGTGCTAGCAGGGAATTCTCTGCCTGCCTTTCCCCAGTGCTCTGCAAGCTCTCCAGGACAACAGCAAATCTGGGGCTCTGTGCTTTCTTTCGTTCTGAACAAGTGTTACTGTTTTCTACACAAAAGCGATTCTGCGAAGCAATGTGAACACTTGTGCTTCCCAGGCACAGAGAAGGTGCTAGCAGGGAATTCTCTGCCTGCCTTTCCCCAGTGCTCTGCAAGCTCTCCAGGACAACATAAAATCTGGGGCTCTGTGCTTTCTTTCGTTCTGAACAAGTGTTACTGTTTTCTGCACAAAAGCGATTCTGCGAAGCAATGTGAACACTTGTGCTTCCCAGGCACAGAGAAGGTGCTAGCAGGGAATTCTCTGCCTGCCTTTCCCCAGTGCTCTGCAAGCTCTCCAGGACAACATAAAATCTGGGGCTCTGTGCTTTCTTTCGTTCTGAACAAGTGTTACTGTTTTCTGCACAAAAGCGATTCTGCGAAGCAATGTGAACACTTGTGCTTCCCAGGCACAGAGAAGGTGCTAGCAGGGAATTCTCTGCCTGCCTTTCCCCAGTGCTCTGCAAGCTCTCCAGGACAACAGCAAATCTGGGGCTCTGTGCTTTCTTTCGTTCTGAACAAGTGTTACTGTTTTCTGCACAAAAGCGATTCAGCGAAGCAATGTGAACAGGCACAGAGAAGGTGCTAGCAGGGAATTCTCTGCCTGCCTTTCCCCAGTGCTCTGCAAGCTCTCCAGGACAACATAAAATCTGTTGCTCTGTGCTTTCTTTCGTTCTGAACAAGTGTTAGTGTCTTCTGCACAAAAGCGATTCTGCGAAGCAATGTGAACACTTCTGCTTCCCAGGCACAGAGAAGGTGCTAGCAGGGAATTCTCTGCCTGCCTTTCCCCAGTGCTCTGCAAGCTCTCCAGGACAACATAAAATCTGGGGCTCTGTGCTTTCTTTCGTTCTGAACAAGTGTTACTGTTTTCTACACAAAAGCGATTCTGCGAAGCAATGTGAACACTTCTGCTTCCCAGGCACAGAGAAGGTGCTAGCAGGGAATTCTCTGCCTGCCTTTCCCCAGTGCTCTGCAAGCTCTCCAGGACAACATAAAATCTGGGGCTCTGTGCTTTCTTTCGTTCTGAACAAGTGTTACTGTTTTCTGCACAAAAGCGATTCTGCGAAGCAATGTGAACACTTCTGCTTCCAAGGCACAGAGAAGGTGCTAGCAGGGAATTCTCTGCCTGCCTTTCCCCAGTGCTCTGCAAGCTCTCCAGGACAACAGCAAATCTGGGGCTCTGTGCTTTCTTTCGTTCTGAACAAGTGTTACTGTTTTCTGCACAAAAGCGATTCTGCGAAGCAATGTGAACAGGCACAGAGAAGGTGCTAGCAGGGAATTCTCTGCCTGCCTTTCCCCAGTGCTCTGCAAGCTCTCCAGGACAACATAAAATCTGTTGCTCTGTGCTTTCTTTCGTTCTGAACAAGTGTTAGTGTTTTCTGCACAAAAGCGATTCTGCGAAGCAATGTGAACACTTCTGCTTCCCAGGCACAGAGAAGGTGCTAGCAGGGAATTCTCTGCCTGCCTTTCCCCAGTGCTCTGCAAGCTCTCCAGGACAACAGCAAATCTGGGGCTCTGTGCTTTCTTTCGTTCTGAACAAGTGTTACTGTTTTCTACACAAAAGCGATTCTGCGAAGCAATGTGAACACTTGTGCTTCCCAGGCACAGAGAAGGTGCTAGCAGGGAATTCTCTGCCTGCCTTTCCCCAGTGCTCTGCAAGCTCTCCAGGACAACATAAAATCTGGGGCTCTGTGCTTTCTTTCGTTCTGAACAAGTGTTACTGTTTTCTGCACAAAAGCGATTCTGCGAAGCAATGTGAACACTTGTGCTTCCCAGGCACAGAGAAGGTGCTAGCAGGGAATTCTCTGCCTGCCTTTCCCTAGTGCTCTGCAAGCTCTCCAGGACAACAGCAAATCTGGGGCTCTGTGCTTTCTTTCGTTCTGAACAAGTGTTACTGTTTTCTGCACAAAAGCGATTCTGCGAAGCAATGTGAACAGGCACAGAGAAGGTGCTAGCAGGGAATTCTCTGCCTGCCTTTCCCCAGTGCTCTGCAAGCTCTCCAGGACAACAGCAAATCTGTTGCTCTGTGCTTTCTTTCGTTCTGAACAAGTGTTACTGTTTTCTGCACAAAAGCGATTCTGCGAAGCAATGTGAACACTTCTGCTTCCAAGGCACAGAGAAGGTGCTAGCAGGGAATTCTCTGCCTGCCTTTCCCCAGTGCTCTGCAAGCTCTCCAGGACAACAGCAAATCTGGGGCTCTGTGCTTTCTTTCGTTCTGAACAAGTGTTAGTGTTTTCTGCACAAAAGCGATTCTGCGAAGCAATGTGAACACTTGTGCTTCCCAGGCACAGAGAAGGTGCTAGCAGGGAATTCTCTGCCTGCCTTTCCCCAGTGCTCTGCAAGCTCTCCAGGACAACAGCAAATCTGGGGCTCTGTGCTTTCTTTCGTTCTGAACAAGTGTTACTGTTTTCTGCACAAAAGCGATTCTGCGAAGCAATGTGAACACTTCTGCTTCCCAGGCACAGAGAAGGTGCTAGCAGGGAATTCTCTGCCTGCCTTTCCCCAGTGCTCTGCAAGCTCTCCAGGACAACATAAAATCTGGGGCTCTGTGCTTTCTTTCGTTCTGAACAAGTGTTACTGTTTTCTGCACAAAAGCGATTCTGCGAAGCAATGTGAACACTTGTGCTTCCCAGGCACATAGAAGGTGCTAGCAGGGAATTCTCTGCCTGCCTTTCCCCAGTGCTCTGCAAGCTCTCCAGGACAACAGCAAATCTGGGGCTCTGTGCTTTCTTTCGTTCCGAACAAGTGTTAGTGTTTTCTGCACAAAAGCGATTCTGCGAAGCAATGTGAACAGGCACAGAGAAGGTGCTAGCAGGGAATTCTCTGCCTGCCTTTCCCCAGTGCTCTGCAAGCTCTCCAGGACAACATAAAATCTGTTGCTCTGTGCTTTCTTTCGTTCTGAACAAGTGTTAGTGTTTTCTGCACAAAAGCGATTCTGCGAAGCAATGTGAACACTTCTGCTTCCCAGGCACAGAGAAGGTGCTAGCAGGGAATTCTCTGCCTGCCTTTCCCCAGTGCTCTGCAAGCTCTCCAGGACAACAGCAAATCTGGGGCTCTGTGCTTTCTTTCGTTCTGAACAAGTGTTACTGTTTTCTGCACAAAAGCGATTCTGCGAAGCAATGTGAACACTTGTGCTTCCCAGGCACAGAGAAGGTGCTAGCAGGGAATTCTCTGCCTGCCTTTCCCCAGTGCTCTGCAAGCTCTCCAGGACAACATAAAATCTGGGGCTCTGTGCTTTCTTTCGTTCTGAACAAGTGTTACTGTTTTCTGCACAAAAGCGATTCTGCGAAGCAATGTGAACAGGCACAGAGAAGGTGCTAGCAGGGAATTCTCTGCCTGCCTTTCCCCAGTGCTCTGCAAGCTCTCCAGGACAACATAAAATCTGGGGCTCTGTGCTTTCTTTCGTTCTGAACAAGTGTTACTGTTTTCTGCACAAAAGCGATTCTGCGAAGCAATGTGAACACTTGTGCTTCCCAGGCACAGAGAAGGTGCTAGCAGGGAATTCTCTGCCTGCCTTTCCCCAGTGCTCTGCAAGCTCTCCAGGACAACATAAAATCTGGGGCTCTGTGCTTTCTTTCGTTCTGAACAAGTGTTACTGTTTTCTGCACAAAAGCGATTCTGCGAAGCAATGTGAACACTTGTGCTTCCCAGGCACAGAGAAGGTGCTAGCAGGGAATTCTCTGCCTGCCTTTCCCCAGTGCTCTGCAAGCTCTCCAGGACAACAGCAAATCTGGGGCTCTGTGCTTTCTTTCGTTCTGAACAAGTGTTACTGTTTTCTGCACAAAAGCGATTCAGCGAAGCAATGTGAACAGGCACAGAGAAGGTGCTAGCAGGGAATTCTCTGCCTGCCTTTCCCCAGTGCTCTGCAAGCTCTCCAGGACAACATAAAATCTGTTGCTCTGTGCTTTCTTTCGTTCTGAACAAGTGTTAGTGTCTTCTGCACAAAAGCGATTCTGCGAAGCAATGTGAACACTTCTGCTTCCCAGGCACAGAGAAGGTGCTAGCAGGGAATTCTCTGCCTGCCTTTCCCCAGTGCTCTGCAAGCTCTCCAGGACAACAGCAAATCTGGGGCTCTGTGCTTTCTTTCGTTCTGAACAAGTGTTACTGTTTTCTACACAAAAGCGATTCTGCGAAGCAATGTGAACACTTCTGCTTCCCAGGCACAGAGAAGGTGCTAGCAGGGAATTCTCTGCCTGCCTTTCCCCAGTGCTCTGCAAGCTCTCCAGGACAACATAAAATCTGGGGCTCTGTGCTTTCTTTCGTTCTGAACAAGTGTTACTGTTTTCTGCACAAAAGCGATTCTGCGAAGCAATGTGAACACTTGTGCTTCCCAGGCACATAGAAGGTGCTAGCAGGGAATTCTCTGCCTGCCTTTCCCCAGTGCTCTGCAAGCTCTCCAGGACAACAGCAAATCTGGGGCTCTGTGCTTTCTTTCGTTCTGAACAAGTGTTACTGTTTTCTGCACAAAAGCGATTCTGCGAAGCAATGTGAACAGGCACAGAGAAGGTGCTAGCAGGGAATTCTCTGCCTGCCTTTCCCCAGTGCTCTGCAAGCTCTCCAGGACAACATAAAATCTGTTGCTCTGTGCTTTCTTTCGTTCTGAACAAGTGTTAGTGTTTTCTGCACAAAAGCGATTCTGCGAAGCAATGTGAACACTTCTGCTTCCCAGGCACAGAGAAGGTGCTAGCAGGGAATTCTCTGCCTGCCTTTCCCCAGTGCTCTGCAAGCTCTCCAGGACAACAGCAAATCTGGGGCTCTGTGCTTTCTTTCGTTCTGAACAAGTGTTACTGTTTTCTACACAAAAGCGATTCTGCGAAGCAATGTGAACACTTGTGCTTCCCAGGCACAGAGAAGGTGCTAGCAGGGAATTCTCTGCCTGCCTTTCCCCAGTGCTCTGCAAGCTCTCCAGGACAACATAAAATCTGGGGCTCTGTGCTTTCTTTCGTTCTGAACAAGTGTTACTGTTTTCTGCACAAAAGCGATTCTGCGAAGCAATGTGAACAGGCACAGAGAAGGTGCTAGCAGGGAATTCTCTGCCTGCCTTTCCCCAGTGCTCTGCAAGCTCTCCAGGACAACATAAAATCTGGGGCTCTGTGCTTTCTTTCGTTCTGAACAAGTGTTACTGTTTTCTGCACAAAAGCGATTCTGCGAAGCAATGTGAACACTTGTGCTTCCCAGGCACAGAGAAGGTGCTAGCAGGGAATTCTCTGCCTGCCTTTCCCCAGTGCTCTGCAAGCTCTCCAGGACAACATAAAATCTGGGGCTCTGTGCTTTCTTTCGTTCTGAACAAGTGTTACTGTTTTCTGCACAAAAGCGATTCTGCGAAGCAATGTGAACACTTGTGCTTCCCAGGCACAGAGAAGGTGCTAGCAGGGAATTCTCTGCCTGCCTTTCCCCAGTGCTCTGCAAGCTCTCCAGGACAACATAAAATCTGGGGCTCTGTGCTTTCTTTCGTTCTGAACAAGTGTTACTGTTTTCTGCACAAAAGCGATTCTGCGAAGCAATGTGAACACTTGTGCTTCCCAGGCACAGAGAAGGTGCTAGCAGGGAATTCTCTGCCTGCCTTTCCCCAGTGCTCTGCAAGCTCTCCAGGACAACAGCAAATCTGGGGCTCTGTGCTTTCTTTCGTTCTGAACAAGTGTTACTGTTTTCTGCACAAAAGCGATTCAGCGAAGCAATGTGAACAGGCACAGAGAAGGTGCTAGCAGGGAATTCTCTGCCTGCCTTTCCCCAGTGCTCTGCAAGCTCTCCAGGACAACATAAAATCTGTTGCTCTGTGCTTTCTTTCGTTCTGAACAAGTGTTAGTGTCTTCTGCACAAAAGCGATTCTGCGAAGCAATGTGAACACTTCTGCTTCCCAGGCACAGAGAAGGTGCTAGCAGGGAATTCTCTGCCTGCCTTTCCCCAGTGCTCTGCAAGCTCTCCAGGACAACAGCAAATCTGGGGCTCTGTGCTTTCTTTCGTTCTGAACAAGTGTTACTGTTTTCTACACAAAAGCGATTCTGCGAAGCAATGTGAACACTTCTGCTTCCCAGGCACAGAGAAGGTGCTAGCAGGGAATTCTCTGCCTGCCTTTCCCCAGTGCTCTGCAAGCTCTCCAGGACAACATAAAATCTGGGGCTCTGTGCTTTCTTTCGTTCTGAACAAGTGTTACTGTTTTCTGCACAAAAGCGATTCTGCGAAGCAATGTGAACACTTGTGCTTCCCAGGCACATAGAAGGTGCTAGCAGGGAATTCTCTGCCTGCCTTTCCCCAGTGCTCTGCAAGCTCTCCAGGACAACAGCAAATCTGGGGCTCTGTGCTTTCTTTCGTTCTGAACAAGTGTTACTGTTTTCTGCACAAAAGCGATTCTGCGAAGCAATGTGAACAGGCACAGAGAAGGTGCTAGCAGGGAATTCTCTGCCTGCCTTTCCCCAGTGCTCTGCAAGCTCTCCAGGACAACATAAAATCTGTTGCTCTGTGCTTTCTTTCGTTCTGAACAAGTGTTAGTGTTTTCTGCACAAAAGCGATTCTGCGAAGCAATGTGAACACTTCTGCTTCCCAGGCACAGAGAAGGTGCTAGCAGGGAATTCTCTGCCTGCCTTTCCCCATTGCTCTGCAAGCTCTCCAGGACAACAGCAAATCTGGGACTCTGTGCTTTCTTTCGTTCTGAACAAGTGTTACTGTTTTCTGCACAAAAGCGATTCTGCGAAGCAATGTGAACACTTGTGCTTCCCAGGCACAGAGAAGGTGCTAGCAGGGAATTCTCTGCCTGCCTTTCCCCAGTGCTCTGCAAGCTCTCCAGGACAACATAAAATCTGGGGCTCTGTGCTTTCTTTCGTTCTGAACAAGTGTTACTGTTTTCTGCACAAAAGCGATTCTGCGAAGCAATGTGAACACTTGTGCTTCCCAGGCACAGAGAAGGTGCTAGCAGGGAATTCTCTGCCTGCCTTTCCCTAGTGCTCTGCAAGCTCTCCAGGACAACAGCAAATCTGTTGCTCTGTGCTTTCTTTCGTTCTGAACAAGTGTTACTGTTTTCTGCACAAAAGCGATTCTGCGAAGCAATGTGAACACTTCTGCTTCCAAGGCACAGAGAAGGTGCTAGCAGGGAATTCTCTGCCTGCCTTTCCCCAGTGCTCTGCAAGCTCTCCAGGACAACAGCAAATCTGGGGCTCTGTGCTTTCTTTCGTTCTGAACAAGTGTTAGTGTTTTCTGCACAAAAGCGATTCTGCGAAGCAATGTGAACACTTGTGCTTCCCAGGCACAGAGAAGGTGCTAGCAGGGAATTCTCTGCCTGCCTTTCCCCAGTGCTCTGCAAGCTCTCCAGGACAACAGCAAATCTGGGGCTCTGTGCTTTCTTTCGTTCTGAACAAGTGTTACTGTTTTCTGCACAAAAGCGATTCTGCGAAGCAATGTGAACACTTCTGCTTCCCAGGCACAGAGAAGGTGCTAGCAGGGAATTCTCTGCCTGCCTTTCCCCAGTGCTCTGCAAGCTCTCCAGGACAACATAAAATCTGGGGCTCTGTGCTTTCTTTCGTTCTGAACAAGTGTTACTGTTTTCTGCACAAAAGCGATTCTGCGAAGCAATGTGAACAGGCACAGAGAAGGTGCTAGCAGGGAATTCTCTGCCTGCCTTTCCCCAGTGCTCTGCAAGCTCTCCAGGACAACATAAAATCTGGGGCTCTGTGCTTTCTTTCGTTCTGAACAAGTGTTACTGTTTTCTGCACAAAAGCGATTCTGCGAAGCAATGTGAACACTTGTGCTTCCCAGGCACAGAGAAGGTGCTAGCAGGGAATTCTCTGCCTGCCTTTCCCCAGTGCTCTGCAAGCTCTCCAGGACAACATAAAATCTGGGGCTCTGTGCTTTCTTTCGTTCTGAACAAGTGTTACTGTTTTCTGCACAAAAGCGATTCTGCGAAGCAATGTGAACACTTGTGCTTCCCAGGCACAGAGAAGGTGCTAGCAGGGAATTCTCTGCCTGCCTTTCCCCAGTGCTCTGCAAGCTCTCCAGGACAACAGCAAATCTGGGGCTCTGTGCTTTCTTTCGTTCTGAACAAGTGTTACTGTTTTCTGCACAAAAGCGATTCAGCGAAGCAATGTGAACAGGCACAGAGAAGGTGCTAGCAGGGAATTCTCTGCCTGCCTTTCCCCAGTGCTCTGCAAGCTCTCCAGGACAACATAAAATCTGTTGCTCTGTGCTTTCTTTCGTTCTGAACAAGTGTTAGTGTCTTCTGCACAAAAGCGATTCTGCGAAGCAATGTGAACACTTCTGCTTCCCAGGCACAGAGAAGGTGCTAGCAGGGAATTCTCTGCCTGCCTTTCCCCAGTGCTCTGCAAGCTCTCCAGGACAACAGCAAATCTGGGGCTCTGTGCTTTCTTTCGTTCTGAACAAGTGTTACTGTTTTCTACACAAAAGCGATTCTGCGAAGCAATGTGAACACTTGTGCTTCCCAGGCACAGAGAAGGTGCTAGCAGGGAATTCTCTGCCTGCCTTTCCCCAGTGCTCTGCAAGCTCTCCAGGACAACATAAAATCTGGGGCTCTGTGCTTTCTTTCGTTCTGAACAAGTGTTACTGTTTTCTGCACAAAAGCGATTCTGCGAAGCAATGTGAACACTTGTGCTTCCCAGGCACAGAGAAGGTGCTAGCAGGGAATTCTCTGCCTGCCTTTCCCTAGTGCTCTGCAAGCTCTCCAGGACAACAGCAAATCTGGGGCTCTGTGCTTTCTTTCGTTCTGAACAAGTGTTACTGTTTTCTGCACAAAAGCGATTCTGCGAAGCAATGTGAACAGGCACAGAGAAGGTGCTAGCAGGGAATTCTCTGCCTGCCTTTCCCCAGTGCTCTGCAAGCTCTCCAGGACAACAGCAAATCTGTTGCTCTGTGCTTTCTTTCGTTCTGAACAAGTGTTACTGTTTTCTGCACAAAAGCGATTCTGCGAAGCAATGTGAACACTTCTGCTTCCAAGGCACAGAGAAGGTGCTAGCAGGGAATTCTCTGCCTGCCTTTCCCCAGTGCTCTGCAAGCTCTCCAGGACAACAGCAAATCTGGGGCTCTGTGCTTTCTTTCGTTCTGAACAAGTGTTAGTGTTTTCTGCACAAAAGCGATTCTGCGAAGCAATGTGAACACTTGTGCTTCCCAGGCACAGAGAAGGTGCTAGCAGGGAATTCTCTGCCTGCCTTTCCCCAGTGCTCTGCAAGCTCTCCAGGACAACAGCAAATCTGGGGCTCTGTGCTTTCTTTCGTTCTGAACAAGTGTTACTGTTTTCTGCACAAAAGCGATTCTGCGAAGCAATGTGAACACTTCTGCTTCCCAGGCACAGAGAAGGTGCTAGCAGGGAATTCTCTGCCTGCCTTTCCCCAGTGCTCTGCAAGCTCTCCAGGACAACATAAAATCTGGGGCTCTGTGCTTTCTTTCGTTCTGAACAAGTGTTACTGTTTTCTGCACAAAAGCGATTCTGCGAAGCAATGTGAACAGGCACAGAGAAGGTGCTAGCAGGGAATTCTCTGCCTGCCTTTCCCCAGTGCTCTGCAAGCTCTCCAGGACAACATAAAATCTGTTGCTCTGTGCTTTCTTTCGTTCTGAACAAGTGTTAGTGTTTTCTGCACAAAAGCGATTCTGCGAAGCAATGTGAACACTTCTGCTTCCCAGGCACAGAGAAGGTGCTAGCAGGGAATTCTCTGCCTGCCTTTCCCCAGTGCTCTGCAAGCTCTCCAGGACAACAGCAAATCTGGGGCTCTGTGCTTTCTTTCGTTCTGAACAAGTGTTACTGTTTTCTGCACAAAAGCGATTCTGCGAAGCAATGTGAACACTTGTGCTTCCCAGGCACAGAGAAGGTGCTAGCAGGGAATTCTCTGCCTGCCTTTCCCCAGTGCTCTGCAAGCTCTCCAGGACAACATAAAATCTGGGGCTCTGTGCTTTCTTTCGTTCTGAACAAGTGTTACTGTTTTCTGCACAAAAGCGATTCTGCGAAGCAATGTGAACACTTGTGCTTCCCAGGCACAGAGAAGGTGCTAGCAGGGAATTCTCTGCCTGCCTTTCCCCAGTGCTCTGCAAGCTCTCCAGGACAACATAAAATCTGGGGCTCTGTGCTTTCTTTCGTTCTGAACAAGTGTTACTGTTTTCTGCACAAAAGCGATTCTGCGAAGCAATGTGAACAGGCACAGAGAAGGTGCTAGCAGGGAATTCTCTGCCTGCCTTTCCCCAGTGCTCTGCAAGCTCTCCAGGACAACATAAAATCTGGGGCTCTGTGCTTTCTTTCGTTCTGAACAAGTGTTACTGTTTTCTGCACAAAAGCGATTCTGCGAAGCAATGTGAACACTTGTGCTTCCCAGGCACAGAGAAGGTGCTAGCAGGGAATTCTCTGCCTGCCTTTCCCCAGTGCTCTGCAAGCTCTCCAGGACAACATAAAATCTGGGGCTCTGTGCTTTCTTTCGTTCTGAACAAGTGTTACTGTTTTCTGCACAAAAGCGATTCTGCGAAGCAATGTGAACACTTGTGCTTCCCAGGCACAGAGAAGGTGCTAGCAGGGAATTCTCTGCCTGCCTTTCCCCAGTGCTCTGCAAGCTCTCCAGGACAACAGCAAATCTGGGGCTCTGTGCTTTCTTTCGTTCTGAACAAGTGTTACTGTTTTCTGCACAAAAGCGATTCAGCGAAGCAATGTGAACAGGCACAGAGAAGGTGCTAGCAGGGAATTCTCTGCCTGCCTTTCCCCAGTGCTCTGCAAGCTCTCCAGGACAACATAAAATCTGTTGCTCTGTGCTTTCTTTCGTTCTGAACAAGTGTTAGTGTCTTCTGCACAAAAGCGATTCTGCGAAGCAATGTGAACACTTCTGCTTCCCAGGCACAGAGAAGGTGCTAGCAGGGAATTCTCTGCCTGCCTTTCCCCAGTGCTCTGCAAGCTCTCCAGGACAACAGCAAATCTGGGGCTCTGTGCTTTCTTTCGTTCTGAACAAGTGTTACTGTTTTCTACACAAAAGCGATTCTGCGAAGCAATGTGAACACTTCTGCTTCCCAGGCACAGAGAAGGTGCTAGCAGGGAATTCTCTGCCTGCCTTTCCCCAGTGCTCTGCAAGCTCTCCAGGACAACATAAAATCTGGGGCTCTGTGCTTTCTTTCGTTCTGAACAAGTGTTACTGTTTTCTGCACAAAAGCGATTCTGCGAAGCAATGTGAACACTTGTGCTTCCCAGGCACATAGAAGGTGCTAGCAGGGAATTCTCTGCCTGCCTTTCCCCAGTGCTCTGCAAGCTCTCCAGGACAACAGCAAATCTGGGGCTCTGTGCTTTCTTTCGTTCTGAACAAGTGTTACTGTTTTCTGCACAAAAGCGATTCTGCGAAGCAATGTGAACAGGCACAGAGAAGGTGCTAGCAGGGAATTCTCTGCCTGCCTTTCCCCAGTGCTCTGCAAGCTCTCCAGGACAACATAAAATCTGTTGCTCTGTGCTTTCTTTCGTTCTGAACAAGTGTTAGTGTTTTCTGCACAAAAGCGATTCTGCGAAGCAATGTGAACACTTCTGCTTCCCAGGCACAGAGAAGGTGCTAGCAGGGAATTCTCTGCCTGCCTTTCCCCAGTGCTCTGCAAGCTCTCCAGGACAACAGCAAATCTGGGGCTCTGTGCTTTCTTTCGTTCTGAACAAGTGTTACTGTTTTCTACACAAAAGCGATTCTGCGAAGCAATGTGAACACTTGTGCTTCCCAGGCACAGAGAAGGTGCTAGCAGGGAATTCTCTGCCTGCCTTTCCCCAGTGCTCTGCAAGCTCTCCAGGACAACATAAAATCTGGGGCTCTGTGCTTTCTTTCGTTCTGAACAAGTGTTACTGTTTTCTGCACAAAAGCGATTCTGCGAAGCAATGTGAACAGGCACAGAGAAGGTGCTAGCAGGGAATTCTCTGCCTGCCTTTCCCCAGTGCTCTGCAAGCTCTCCAGGACAACATAAAATCTGGGGCTCTGTGCTTTCTTTCGTTCTGAACAAGTGTTACTGTTTTCTGCACAAAAGCGATTCTGCGAAGCAATGTGAACACTTGTGCTTCCCAGGCACAGAGAAGGTGCTAGCAGGGAATTCTCTGCCTGCCTTTCCCCAGTGCTCTGCAAGCTCTCCAGGACAACATAAAATCTGGGGCTCTGTGCTTTCTTTCGTTCTGAACAAGTGTTACTGTTTTCTGCACAAAAGCGATTCTGCGAAGCAATGTGAACACTTGTGCTTCCCAGGCACAGAGAAGGTGCTAGCAGGGAATTCTCTGCCTGCCTTTCCCCAGTGCTCTGCAAGCTCTCCAGGACAACATAAAATCTGGGGCTCTGTGCTTTCTTTCGTTCTGAACAAGTGTTACTGTTTTCTGCACAAAAGCGATTCTGCGAAGCAATGTGAACACTTGTGCTTCCCAGGCACAGAGAAGGTGCTAGCAGGGAATTCTCTGCCTGCCTTTCCCCAGTGCTCTGCAAGCTCTCCAGGACAACAGCAAATCTGGGGCTCTGTGCTTTCTTTCGTTCTGAACAAGTGTTACTGTTTTCTGCACAAAAGCGATTCAGCGAAGCAATGTGAACAGGCACAGAGAAGGTGCTAGCAGGGAATTCTCTGCCTGCCTTTCCCCAGTGCTCTGCAAGCTCTCCAGGACAACATAAAATCTGTTGCTCTGTGCTTTCTTTCGTTCTGAACAAGTGTTAGTGTCTTCTGCACAAAAGCGATTCTGCGAAGCAATGTGAACACTTCTGCTTCCCAGGCACAGAGAAGGTGCTAGCAGGGAATTCTCTGCCTGCCTTTCCCCAGTGCTCTGCAAGCTCTCCAGGACAACAGCAAATCTGGGGCTCTGTGCTTTCTTTCGTTCTGAACAAGTGTTACTGTTTTCTACACAAAAGCGATTCTGCGAAGCAATGTGAACACTTGTGCTTCCCAGGCACAGAGAAGGTGCTAGCAGGGAATTCTCTGCCTGCCTTTCCCCAGTGCTCTGCAAGCTCTCCAGGACAACATAAAATCTGGGGCTCTGTGCTTTCTTTCGTTCTGAACAAGTGTTACTGTTTTCTGCACAAAAGCGATTCTGCGAAGCAATGTGAACACTTGTGCTTCCCAGGCACATAGAAGGTGCTAGCAGGGAATTCTCTGCCTGCCTTTCCCCAGTGCTCTGCAAGCTCTCCAGGACAACAGCAAATCTGGGGCTCTGTGCTTTCTTTCGTTCTGAACAAGTGTTACTGTTTTCTGCACAAAAGCGATTCTGCGAAGCAATGTGAACAGGCACAGAGAAGGTGCTAGCAGGGAATTCTCTGCCTGCCTTTCCCCAGTGCTCTGCAAGCTCTCCAGGACAACATAAAATCTGTTGCTCTGTGCTTTCTTTCGTTCTGAACAAGTGTTAGTGTTTTCTGCACAAAAGCGATTCTGCGAAGCAATGTGAACACTTCTGCTTCCCAGGCACAGAGAAGGTGCTAGCAGGGAATTCTCTGCCTGCCTTTCCCCAGTGCTCTGCAAGCTCTCCAGGACAACAGCAAATCTGGGGCTCTGTGCTTTCTTTCGTTCTGAACAAGTGTTACTGTTTTCTACACAAAAGCGATTCTGCGAAGCAATGTGAACACTTGTGCTTCCCAGGCACAGAGAAGGTGCTAGCAGGGAATTCTCTGCCTGCCTTTCCCCAGTGCTCTGCAAGCTCTCCAGGACAACATAAAATCTGGGGCTCTGTGCTTTCTTTCGTTCTGAACAAGTGTTACTGTTTTCTGCACAAAAGCGATTCTGCGAAGCAATGTGAACAGGCACAGAGAAGGTGCTAGCAGGGAATTCTCTGCCTGCCTTTCCCCAGTGCTCTGCAAGCTCTCCAGGACAACATAAAATCTGGGGCTCTGTGCTTTCTTTCGTTCTGAACAAGTGTTACTGTTTTCTGCACAAAAGCGATTCTGCGAAGCAATGTGAACACTTGTGCTTCCCAGGCACAGAGAAGGTGCTAGCAGGGAATTCTCTGCCTGCCTTTCCCCAGTGCTCTGCAAGCTCTCCAGGACAACATAAAATCTGGGGCTCTGTGCTTTCTTTCGTTCTGAACAAGTGTTACTGTTTTCTGCACAAAAGCGATTCTGCGAAGCAATGTGAACACTTGTGCTTCCCAGGCACAGAGAAGGTGCTAGCAGGGAATTCTCTGCCTGCCTTTCCCCAGTGCTCTGCAAGCTCTCCAGGACAACATAAAATCTGGGGCTCTGTGCTTTCTTTCGTTCTGAACAAGTGTTACTGTTTTCTGCACAAAAGCGATTCTGCGAAGCAATGTGAACACTTGTGCTTCCCAGGCACAGAGAAGGTGCTAGCAGGGAATTCTCTGCCTGCCTTTCCCCAGTGCTCTGCAAGCTCTCCAGGACAACATAAAATCTGGGGCTCTGTGCTTTCTTTCCTTCTGAACAAGTGTTACTGTTTTCTGCACAAAAGCGATTCTGCGAAGCAATGTGAACAGGCACAGAGAAGGTGCTAGCAGGGAATTCTCTGCCTGCCTTTCCCCAGTGCTCTGCAAGCTCTCCAGGACAACAGCAAATCTGGGGCTCTGTGCTTTCTTTCGTTCTGAACAAGTGTTACTGTTTTCTACACAAAAGCGATTCTGCGAAGCAATGTGAACACTTGTGCTTCCCAGGCACAGAGAAGGTGCTAGCAGGGAATTCTCTGCCTGCCTTTCCCCAGTGCTCTGCAAGCTCTCCAGGACAACATAAAATCTGGGGCTCTGTGCTTTCTTTCGTTCTGAACAAGTGTTACTGTTTTCTGCACAAAAGCGATTCTGCTAAGCAATGTGAACACTTCTGCTTCCCAGGCACATAGAAGGTGCTAGCAGGGAATTCTCTGCCTGCCTTTCCCCAGTGCTCTGCAAGCTCTCCAGGACAACAGCAAATCTGGGGCTCTGTGCTTTCTTTCGTTCTGAACAAGTGTTACTGTTTTCTGCACAAAAGCGATTCTGCTAAGCAATGTGAACACTTCTGCTTCCCAGGCACATAGAAGGTGCTAGCAGGGAATTCTCTGCCTGCCTTTCCCCAGTGCTCTGCAAGCTCTCCAGGACAACATAAAATCTGGGGCTCTGTGCTTTCTTTCGTTCTGAACAAGTGTTACTGTTTTCTGCACAAAAGCGATTCTGCGAAGCAATGTGAACAGGCACAGAGAAGGTGCTAGCAGGGAATTCTCTGCCTGCCTTTCCCCAGTGCTCTGCAAGCTCTCCAGGACAACATAAAATCTGGGGCTCTGTGCTTTCTTTCATTCTGAACAAGTGTTACTGTTTTCTGCACAAAAGCGATTCTGCGAAGCAATGTGAACACTTCTGCTTCCCAGGCACAGAGAAGGTGCTAGCAGGGAATTCTCTGCCTGCCTTTCCCCAGTGCTCTGCAAGCTCTCCAGGACAACAGCAAATCTGGGGCTCTGTGCTTTCTTTCGTTCTGAACAAGTGTTACTGTTTTCTGCACAAAAGCGATTCTGCGAAGCAATGTGAACACTTCTGCTTCCCAGGAACAGAGAAGGTGCTAGCAGGGAATTCTCTGCCTGCCTTTCCCCAGTGCTCTGCAAGCTCTCCAGGACAACATAGAATCTGGGGCTCTGTGCTTTCTTTCGTTCTGAACATGTGTTACTGTTTTCTGCACAAAAGCGATTCTGCGAAGCAATGTGAACAGGCACAGAGAAGGTGCTAGCAGGGAATTCTCTGCCTGCCTTTCCCTAGTGCTCTGCAAGCTCTCCAGGACAACAGCAAATCTGGGGCTCTGTGCTTTCTTTCGTTCTGAACAAGTGTTACTGTTTTCTGCACAAAAGCGATTCTGCCAAGCAATGTGAACAGGCACAGAGAAGGTGCTAGCAGGGAATTCTCTGCCTGCCTTTCCCCAGTGCTCTGCAAGCTCTCCAGGACAACAGCAAATCTGGGGCTCTGTGCTTTCTTTCGTTCTGAACAAGTGTTAGTGTTTTCTGCACAAAAGCGATTCTGCGAAGCAATGTGAACACTTGTGCTTCCCAGGCACAGAGAAGGTGCTAGCAGGGAATTCTCTGCCTGCCTTTCCCCAGTGCTCTGCAAGCTCTCCAGGACAACAGCAAATCTGGGGCTCTGTGCTTTCTTTCGTTCTGAACAAGTGTTACTGTTTTCTGCACAAAAGCGATTCTGCGAAGCAATGTGAACACTTCTGCTTCCCAGGCACAGAGAAGGTGCTAGCAGGGAATTCTCTGCCTGCCTTTCCCCAGTGATCTGCAAGCTCTCCAGAACAACATAAAATCTGGGGCTCTGTGCTTTCTTTCGTTCTGAACAAGTGTTACTGTTTTCTGCACAAAAGCGATTCTGCGAAGCAATGTGAACAGGCACAGAGAAGGTGCTAGCAGGGAATTCTCTGCCTGCCTTTCCCCAGTGCTCTGCAAGCTCTCCAGGACAACATAAAATCTGGGGCTCTGTGCTTTCTTTCGTTCTGAACAAGTGTTACTGTTTTCTGCACAAAAGCGATTCTGCGAAGCAATGTGAACACTTGTGCTTCCCAGGCACAGAGAAGGTGCTAGCAGGGAATTCTCTGCCTGCCTTTCCCCAGTGCTCTGCAAGCTCTCCAGGACAACATAAAATCTGGGGCTCTGTGCTTTCTTTCGTTCTGAACAAGTGTTACTGTTTTCTGCACAAAAGCGATTCTGCGAAGCAATGTGAACAGGCACAGAGAAGGTGCTAGCAGGGAATTCTCTGCCTGCCTTTCCCCAGTGCTCTGCAAGCTCTCCAGGACAACATAAAATCTGGGGCTCTGTGCTTTCTTTCGTTCTGAACAAGTGTTACTGTTTTCTGCACAAAAGCGATTCTGCGAAGCAATGTGAACACTTGTGCTTCCCAGGCACAGAGAAGGTGCTAGCAGGGAATTCTCTGCCTGCCTTTCCCCAGTGCTCTGCAAGCTCTCCAGGACAACATAAAATCTGGGGCTCTGTGCTTTCTTTCGTTCTGAACAAGTGTTACTGTTTTCTGCACAAAAGCGATTCTGCGAAGCAATGTGAACACTTGTGCTTCCCAGGCACAGAGAAGGTGCTAGCAGGGAATTCTCTGCCTGCCTTTCCCCAGTGCTCTGCAAGCTCTCCAGGACAACATAAAATCTGGGGCTCTGTGCTTTCTTTCGTTCTGAACAAGTGTTACTGTTTTCTGCACAAAAGCGATTCTGCGAAGCAATGTGAACAGGCACAGAGAAGGTGCTAGCAGGGAATTCTCTGCCTGCCTTTCCCCAGTGCTCTGCAAGCTCTCCAGGACAACATAGAATCTGGGGCTCTGTGCTTTCTTTCGTTCTGAACATGTGTTATTGTTTTCTGAACAAAGGCGATTCTGCGAAGCAATGTGAACAGGCACAGAGAAGGTGCTAGCAGGGAATTCTCTGCCTGCCTTTCCCTAGTGCTCTGCAAGCTCTCCAGGACAACAGCAAATCTGGGGCTCTGTGCTTTCTTTCGTTCTGAACAAGTGTTACTGTTTTCTGCACAAAAGCGATTCTGCGAAGCAATGTGAACAGGCACAGAGAAGGTGCTAGCATGGAATTCTCTGCCTGCCTTTCCCCAGTGCTCTGCAAGCTCTCCAGGACAACAGCAAATCTGGGGCTCTGTGCTTTCTTTCGTTCTGAACAAGTGTTACTGTTTTCTGCACAAAAGCGATTCTGCGAAGCAATGTGAACACTTGTGCTTCCCAGGCACAGAGAAGGTGCTAGCAGGGAATTCTCTGCCTGCCTTTCCCCAGTGCTCTGCAAGCTCTCCAGGACAACATAAAATCTGGGGCTCTGTGCTTTCTTTCGTTCTGAACAAGTGTTACTGTTTTCTGCACAAAAGCGATTCTGCGAAGCAATGTGAACACTTGTGCTTCCCAGGCACAGAGAAGGTGCTAGCAGGGAATTCTCTGCCTGCCTTTCCCCAGTGCTCTGCAAGCTCTCCAGGACAACATAAAATCTGGGGCTCTGTGCTTTCTTTCGTTCTGAACAAGTGTTACTGTTTTCTGCACAAAAGCGATTCTGCGAAGCAATGTGAACAGGCACAGAGAAGGTGCTAGCAGGGAATTCTCTGCCTGCCTTTCCCCAGTGCTCTGCAAGCTCTCCAGGACAACAGCAAATCTGGGGCTCTGTGCTTTCTTTCGTTCTGAACAAGTGTTACTGTTTTCTACACAAAAGCGATTCTGCGAAGCAATGTGAACACTTGTGCTTCCCAGGCACAGAGAAGGTGCTAGCAGGGAATTCTCTGCCTGCCTTTCCCCAGTGCTCTGCAAGCTCTCCAGGACAACATAAAATCTGGGGCTCTGTGCTTTCTTTCGTTCTGAACAAGTGTTACTGTTTTCTGCACAAAAGCGATTCTGCTAAGCAATGTGAACACTTCTGCTTCCCAGGCACATAGAAGGTGCTAGCAGGGAATTCTCTGCCTGCCTTTCCCCAGTGCTCTGCAAGCTCTCCAGGACAACAGCAAATCTGGGGCTCTGTGCTTTCTTTCGTTCTGAACAAGTGTTACTGTTTTCTGCACAAAAGCGATTCTGCGAAGCAATGTGAACAGGCACAGAGAAGGTGCTAGCAGGGAATTCTCTGCCTGCCTTTCCCCAGTGCTCTGCAAGCTCTCCAGGACAACATAAAATCTGTTGCTCTGTGCTTTCTTTCGTTCTGAACAAGTGTTACTGTTTTCTGCACAAAAGCGATTCTGCGAAGCAATGTGAACACTTGTGCTTCCCAGGCACAGAGAAGGTGCTAGCAGGGAATTCTCTGCCTGCCTTTCCCCAGTGCTCTGCAAGCTCTCCAGGACAACATAAAATCTGGGGCTCTGTGCTTTCTTTCGTTCTGAACAAGTGTTACTGTTTTCTGCACAAAAGCGATTCTGCGAAGCAATGTGAACAGGCACAGAGAAGGTGCTAGCAGGGAATTCTCTGCCTGCCTTTCCCCAGTGCTCTGCAAGCTCTCCAGGACAACATAAAATCTGGGGCTCTGTGCTTTCTTTCATTCTGAACAAGTGTTACTGTTTTCTGCACAAAAGCGATTCTGCGAAGCAATGTGAACACTTCTGCTTCCCAGGCACAGAGAAGGTGCTAGCAGGGAATTCTCTGCCTGCCTTTCCCCAGTGCTCTGCAAGCTCTCCAGGACAACAGCAAATCTGGGGCTCTGTGCTTTCTTTCGTTCTGAACAAGTGTTACTGTTTTCTGCACAAAAGCGATTCTGCGAAGCAATGTGAACACTTCTGCTTCCCAGGAACAGAGAAGGTGCTAGCAGGGAATTCTCTGCCTGCCTTTCCCCAGTGCTCTGCAAGCTCTCCAGGACAACATAGAATCTGGGGCTCTGTGCTTTCTTTCGTTCTGAACATGTGTTACTGTTTTCTGCACAAAAGCGATTCTGCGAAGCAATGTGAACAGGCACAGAGAAGGTGCTAGCAGGGAATTCTCTGCCTGCCTTTCCCTAGTGCTCTGCAAGCTCTCCAGGACAACAGCAAATCTGGGGCTCTGTGCTTTCTTTCGTTCTGAACAAGTGTTACTGTTTTCTGCACAAAAGCGATTCTGCCAAGCAATGTGAACAGGCACAGAGAAGGTGCTAGCAGGGAATTCTCTGCCTGCCTTTCCCCAGTGCTCTGCAAGCTCTCCAGGACAACAGCAAATCTGGGGCTCTGTGCTTTCTTTCGTTCTGAACAAGTGTTAGTGTTTTCTGCACAAAAGCGATTCTGCGAAGCAATGTGAACACTTCTGCTTCCCAGGCACAGAGAAGGTGCTAGCAGGGAATTCTCTGCCTGCCTTTCCCCAGTGCTCTGCAAGCTCTCCAGGACAACAGCAAATCTGGGGCTCTGTGCTTTCTTTCGTTCTGAACAAGTGTTACTGTTTTCTGCACAAAAGCGATTCTGCGAAGCAATGTGAACACTTCTGCTTCCCAGGCACAGAGAAGGTGCTAGCAGGGAATTCTCTGCCTGCCTTTCCCCAGTGATCTGCAAGCTCTCCAGAACAACATAAAATCTGGGGCTCTGTGCTTTCTTTCGTTCTGAACAAGTGTTACTGTTTTCTGCACAAAAGCGATTCTGCGAAGCAATGTGAACAGGCACAGAGAAGGTGCTAGCAGGGAATTCTCTGCCTGCCTTTCCCCAGTGCTCTGCAAGCTCTCCAGGACAACATAAAATCTGGGGCTCTGTGCTTTCTTTCGTTCTGAACAAGTGTTACTGTTTTCTGCACAAAAGCGATTCTGCGAAGCAATGTGAACACTTGTGCTTCCCAGGCACAGAGAAGGTGCTAGCAGGGAATTCTCTGCCTGCCTTTCCCCAGTGCTCTGCAAGCTCTCCAGGACAACATAAAATCTGGGGCTCTGTGCTTTCTTTCGTTCTGAACAAGTGTTACTGTTTTCTGCACAAAAGCGATTCTGCGAAGCAATGTGAACAGGCACAGAGAAGGTGCTAGCAGGGAATTCTCTGCCTGCCTTTCCCCAGTGCTCTGCAAGCTCTCCAGGACAACATAAAATCTGTTGCTCTGTGCTTTCTTTCGTTCTGAACAAGTGTTAGTGTTTTCTGCACAAAAGCGATTCTGCGAAGCAATGTGAACACTTCTGCTTCCCAGGCACAGAGAAGGTGCTAGCAGGGAATTCTCTGCCTGCCTTTCCCCAGTGCTCTGCAAGCTCTCCAGGACAACAGCAAATCTGGGGCTCTGTGCTTTCTTTCGTTCTGAACAAGTGTTACTGTTTTCTACACAAAAGCGATTCTGCGAAGCAATGTGAACACTTGTGCTTCCCAGGCACAGAGAAGGTGCTAGCAGGGAATTCTCTGCCTGCCTTTCCCCAGTGCTCTGCAAGCTCTCCAGGACAACATAAAATCTGGGGCTCTGTGCTTTCTTTCGTTCTGAACAAGTGTTACTGTTTTCTGCACAAAAGCGATTCTGCAAAGCAATGTGAACACTTCTGCTTCCCAGGCACAGAGAAGGTGCTAGCAGGGAATTCTCTGCCTGCCTTTCCCCAGTGCTCTGCAAGCTCTCCAGGACAACATAAAATCTGGGGCTCTGTGCTTTCTTTCGTTCTGAACAAGTGTTACTGTTTTCTGCACAAAAGCGATTCTGCGAAGCAATGTGAACAGGCACAGAGAAGGTGCTAGCAGGGAATTCTCTGCCTGCCTTTCCCCAGTGCTCTGCAAGCTCTCCAGGACAACATAAAATCTGGGGCTCTGTGCTTTCTTTCGTTCTGAACAAGTGTTACTGTTTTCTGCACAAAAGCGATTCTGCGAAGCAATGTGAACACTTGTGCTTCCCAGGCACAGAGAAGGTGCTAGCAGGGAATTCTCTGCCTGCCTTTCCCCAGTGCTCTGCAAGCTCTCCAGGACAACATAAAATCTGGGGCTCTGTGCTTTCTTTCGTTCTGAACAAGTGTTACTGTTTTCTGCACAAAAGCGATTCTGCGAAGCAATGTGAACAGGCACAGAGAAGGTGCTAGCAGGGAATTCTCTGCCTGCCTTTCCCCAGTGCTCTGCAAGCTCTCCAGGACAACATAGAATCTGGGGCTCTGTGCTTTCTTTCGTTCTGAACATGTGTTACTGTTTTCTGCACAAAAGCGATTCTGCGAAGCAATGTGAACAGGCACAGAGAAGGTGCTAGCAGGGAATTCTCTGCCTGCCTTTCCCTAGTGCTCTGCAAGCTCTCCAGGACAACAGCAAATCTGGGGCTCTGTGCTTTCTTTCGTTCTGAACAAGTGTTACTGTTTTCTGCACAAAAGCAATTCTGCCAAGCAATGTGAACAGGCACAGAGAAGGTGCTAGCATGGAATTCTCTGCCTGCCTTTCCCCAGTGCTCTGCAAGCTCTCCAGGACAACAGCAAATCTGGGGCTCTGTGCTTTCTTTCGTTCTGAACAAGTGTTACTGTTTTCTGCACAAAAGCGATTCTGCGAAGCAATGTGAACACTTGTGCTTCCCAGGCACAGAGAAGGTGCTAGCAGGGAATTCTCTGCCTGCCTTTCCCCAGTGCTCTGCAAGCTCTCCAGGACAACAGCAAATCTGGGGCTCTGTGCTTTCTTTCGTTCTGAACAAGTGTTAGTGTTTTCTGCACAAAAGCGATTCTGCGAAGCAATGTGAACACTTGTGCTTCCCAGGCACAGAGAAGGTGCTAGCAGGGAATTCTCTGCCTGCCTTTCCCCAGTGCTCTGCAAGCTCTCCAGGACAACAGCAAATCTGGGGCTCTGTGCTTTCTTTCGTTCTGAACAAGTGTTACTGTTTTCTGCACAAAAGCGATTCTGCGAAGCAATGTGAACAGGCACAGAGAAGGTGCTAGCAGGGAATTCTCTGCCTGCCTTTCCCCAGTGCTCTGCAAGCTCTCCAGGACAACAGCAAATCTGGGGCTCTGTGCTTTCTTTCGTTCTGAACAAGTGTTACTGTTTTCTACACAAAAGCGATTCTGCGAAGCAATGTGAACACTTGTGCTTCCCAGGCACAGAGAAGGTGCTAGCAGGGAATTCTCTGCCTGCCTTTCCCCAGTGCTCTGCAAGCTCTCCAGGACAACATAAAATCTGGGGCTCTGTGCTTTCTTTCGTTCTGAACAAGTGTTAGTGTTTTCTGCACAAAAGCGATTCTGCTAAGCAATGTGAACACTTCTGCTTCCCAGGCACATAGAAGGTGCTAGCAGGGAATTCTCTGCCTGCCTTTCCCCAGTGCTCTGCAAGCTCTCCAGGACAACAGCAAATCTGGGGCTCTGTGCTTTCTTTCGTTCTGAACAAGTGTTACTGTTTTCTGCACAAAAGCGATTCTGCGAAGCAATGTGAACAGGCACAGAGAAGGTGCTAGCAGGGAATTCTCTGCCTGCCTTTCCCCAGTGCTCTGCAAGCTCTCCAGGACAACATAAAATCTGTTGCTCTGTGCTTTCTTTCGTTCTGAACAAGTGTTACTGTTTTCTGCACAAAAGCGATTCTGCGAAGCAATGTGAACACTTCTGCTTCCCAGGCACAGAGAAGGTGCTAGCAGGGAATTCTCTGCCTGCCTTTCCCCAGTGCTCTGCAAGCTCTCCAGGACAACATAAAATCTGGGGCTCTGTGCTTTCTTTCGTTCTGAACAAGTGTTACTGTTTTCTGCACAAAAGCGATTCTGCGAAGCAATGTGAACAGGCACAGAGAAGGTGCTAGCAGGGAATTCTCTGCCTGCCTTTCCCCAGTGCTCTGCAAGCTCTCCAGGACAACATAAAATCTGGGGCTCTGTGCTTTCTTTCATTCTGAACAAGTGTTACTGTTTTCTGCACAAAAGCGATTCTGCGAAGCAATGTGAACACTTCTGCTTCCCAGGCACAGAGAAGGTGCTAGCAGGGAATTCTCTGCCTGCCTTTCCCCAGTGCTCTGCAAGCTCTCCAGGACAACAGCAAATCTGGGGCTCTGTGCTTTCTTTCGTTCTGAACAAGTGTTACTGTTTTCTGCACAAAAGCGATTCTGCGAAGCAATGTGAACACTTCTGCTTCCCAGGAACAGAGAAGGTGCTAGCAGGGAATTCTCTGCCTGCCTTTCCCCAGTGCTCTGCAAGCTCTCCAGGACAACATAGAATCTGGGGCTCTGTGCTTTCTTTCGTTCTGAACATGTGTTACTGTTTTCTGCACAAAAGCGATTCTGCGAAGCAATGTGAACAGGCACAGAGAAGGTGCTAGCAGGGAATTCTCTGCCTGCCTTTCCCTAGTGCTCTGCAAGCTCTCCAGGACAACAGCAAATCTGGGGCTCTGTGCTTTCTTTCGTTCTGAACAAGTGTTACTGTTTTCTGCACAAAAGCGATTCTGCCAAGCAATGTGAACAGGCACAGAGAAGGTGCTAGCAGGGAATTCTCTGCCTGCCTTTCCCCAGTGCTCTGCAAGCTCTCCAGGACAACAGCAAATCTGGGGCTCTGTGCTTTCTTTCGTTCTGAACAAGTGTTAGTGTTTTCTGCACAAAAGCGATTCTGCGAAGCAATGTGAACACTTGTGCTTCCCAGGCACAGAGAAGGTGCTAGCAGGGAATTCTCTGCCTGCCTTTCCCCAGTGCTCTGCAAGCTCTCCAGGACAACAGCAAATCTGGGGCTCTGTGCTTTCTTTCGTTCTGAACAAGTGTTACTGTTTTCTGCACAAAAGCGATTCTGCGAAGCAATGTGAACACTTCTGCTTCCCAGGCACAGAGAAGGTGCTAGCAGGGAATTCTCTGCCTGCCTTTCCCCAGTGATCTGCAAGCTCTCCAGAACAACATAAAATCTGGGGCTCTGTGCTTTCTTTCGTTCTGAACAAGTGTTACTGTTTTCTGCACAAAAGCGATTCTGCGAAGCAATGTGAACAGGCACAGAGAAGGTGCTAGCAGGGAATTCTCTGCCTGCCTTTCCCCAGTGCTCTGCAAGCTCTCCAGGACAACATAAAATCTGGGGCTCTGTGCTTTCTTTCGTTCTGAACAAGTGTTACTGTTTTCTGCACAAAAGCGATTCTGCGAAGCAATGTGAACACTTGTGCTTCCCAGGCACAGAGAAGGTGCTAGCAGGGAATTCTCTGCCTGCCTTTCCCCAGTGCTCTGCAAGCTCTCCAGGACAACATAAAATCTGTTGCTCTGTGCTTTCTTTCGTTCTGAACAAGTGTTAGTGTTTTCTGCACAAAAGCGATTCTGCGAAGCAATGTGAACACTTCTGCTTCCCAGGCACAGAGAAGGTGCTAGCAGGGAATTCTCTGCCTGCCTTTCCCCAGTGCTCTGCAAGCTCTCCAGGACAACATAAAATCTGGGGCTCTGTGCTTTCTTTCGTTCTGAACAAGTGTTACTGTTTTCTACACAAAAGCGATTCTGCGAAGCAATGTGAACACTTGTGCTTCCCAGGCACAGAGAAGGTGCTAGCAGGGAATTCTCTGCCTGCCTTTCCCCAGTGCTCTGCAAGCTCTCCAGGACAACATAAAATCTGGGGCTCTGTGCTTTCTTTCGTTCTGAACAAGTGTTACTGTTTTCTGCACAAAAGCGATTCTGCAAAGCAATGTGAACACTTCTGCTTCCCAGGCACAGAGAAGGTGCTAGCAGGGAATTCTCTGCCTGCCTTTCCCCAGTGCTCTGCAAGCTCTCCAGGACAACATAAAATCTGGGGCTCTGTGCTTTCTTTCGTTCTGAACAAGTGTTACTGTTTTCTGCACAAAAGCGATTCTGCGAAGCAATGTGAACAGGCACAGAGAAGGTGCTAGCAGGGAATTCTCTGCCTGCCTTTCCCCAGTGCTCTGCAAGCTCTCCAGGACAACATAAAATCTGGGGCTCTGTGCTTTCTTTCGTTCTGAACAAGTGTTACTGTTTTCTGCACAAAAGCGATTCTGCGAAGCAATGTGAACACTTGTGCTTCCCAGGCACAGAGAAGGTGCTAGCAGGGAATTCTCTGCCTGCCTTTCCCCAGTGCTCTGCAAGCTCTCCAGGACAACATAAAATCTGGGGCTCTGTGCTTTCTTTCGTTCTGAACAAGTGTTACTGTTTTCTGCACAAAAGCGATTCTGCGAAGCAATGTGAACACTTGTGCTTCCCAGGCACAGAGAAGGTGCTAGCAGGGAATTCTCTGCCTGCCTTTCCCCAGTGCTCTGCAAGCTCTCCAGGACAACATAAAATCTGGGGCTCTGTGCTTTCTTTCGTTCTGAACAAGTGTTACTGTTTTCTGCACAAAAGCGATTCTGCGAAGCAATGTGAACAGGCACAGAGAAGGTGCTAGCAGGGAATTCTCTGCCTGCCTTTCCCCAGTGCTCTGCAAGCTCTCCAGGACAACATAGAATCTGGGGCTCTGTGCTTTCTTTCGTTCTGAACATGTGTTACTGTTTTCTGCACAAAAGCGATTCTGCGAAGCAATGTGAACAGGCACAGAGAAGGTGCTAGCAGGGAATTCTCTGCCTGCCTTTCCCTAGTGCTCTGCAAGCTCTCCAGGACAACAGCAAATCTGGGGCTCTGTGCTTTCTTTCGTTCTGAACAAGTGTTACTGTTTTCTGCACAAAAGCAATTCTGCCAAGCAATGTGAACAGGCACAGAGAAGGTGCTAGCATGGAATTCTCTGCCTGCCTTTCCCCAGTGCTCTGCAAGCTCTCCAGGACAACAGCAAATCTGGGGCTCTGTGCTTTCTTTCGTTCTGAACAAGTGTTACTGTTTTCTGCACAAAAGCGATTCTGCGAAGCAATGTGAACACTTGTGCTTCCCAGGCACAGAGAAGGTGCTAGCAGGGAATTCTCTGCCTGCCTTTCCCCAGTGCTCTGCAAGCTCTCCAGGACAACATAAAATCTGGGGCTCTGTGCTTTCTTTCGTTCTGAACAAGTGTTACTGTTTTCTGCACAAAAGCGATTCTGCGAAGCAATGTGAACACTTGTGCTTCCCAGGCACAGAGAAGGTGCTAGCAGGGAATTCTCTGCCTGCCTTTCCCCAGTGCTCTGCAAGCTCTCCAGGACAACATAAAATCTGGGGCTCTGTGCTTTCTTTCGTTCTGAACAAGTGTTACTGTTTTCTGCACAAAAGCGATTCTGCGAAGCAATGTGAACAGGCACAGAGAAGGTGCTAGCAGGGAATTCTCTGCCTGCCTTTCCCCAGTGCTCTGCAAGCTCTCCAGGACAACAGCAAATCTGGGGCTCTGTGCTTTCTTTCGTTCTGAACAAGTGTTACTGTTTTCTACACAAAAGCGATTCTGCGAAGCAATGTGAACACTTGTGCTTCCCAGGCACAGAGAAGGTGCTAGCAGGGAATTCTCTGCCTGCCTTTCCCCAGTGCTCTGCAAGCTCTCCAGGACAACATAAAATCTGGGGCTCTGTGCTTTCTTTCGTTCTGAACAAGTGTTAGTGTTTTCTGCACAAAAGCGATTCTGCTAAGCAATGTGAACACTTCTGCTTCCCAGGCACATAGAAGGTGCTAGCAGGGAATTCTCTGCCTGCCTTTCCCCAGTGCTCTGCAAGCTCTCCAGGACAACAGCAAATCTGGGGCTCTGTGCTTTCTTTCGTTCTGAACAAGTGTTACTGTTTTCTGCACAAAAGCGATTCTGCGAAGCAATGTGAACAGGCACAGAGAAGGTGCTAGCAGGGAATTCTCTGCCTGCCTTTCCCCAGTGCTCTGCAAGCTCTCCAGGACAACATAAAATCTGTTGCTCTGTGCTTTCTTTCGTTCTGAACAAGTGTTACTGTTTTCTGCACAAAAGCGATTCTGCGAAGCAATGTGAACACTTCTGCTTCCCAGGCACAGAGAAGGTGCTAGCAGGGAATTCTCTGCCTGCCTTTCCCCAGTGCTCTGCAAGCTCTCCAGGACAACAGCAAATCTGGGGCTCTGTGCTTTCTTTCGTTCTGAACAAGTGTTACTGTTTTCTGCACAAAAGCGATTCTGCGAAGCAATGTGAACAGGCACAGAGAAGGTGCTAGCAGGGAATTCTCTGCCTGCCTTTCCCCAGTGCTCTGCAAGCTCTCCAGGACAACATAAAATCTGGGGCTCTGTGCTTTCTTTCATTCTGAACAAGTGTTACTGTTTTCTGCACAAAAGCGATTCTGCGAAGCAATGTGAACACTTCTGCTTCCCAGGCACAGAGAAGGTGCTAGCAGGGAATTCTCTGCCTGCCTTTCCCCAGTGCTCTGCAAGCTCTCCAGGACAACAGCAAATCTGGGGCTCTGTGCTTTCTTTCGTTCTGAACAAGTGTTACTGTTTTCTGCACAAAAGCGATTCTGCGAAGCAATGTGAACACTTCTGCTTCCCAGGAACAGAGAAGGTGCTAGCAGGGAATTCTCTGCCTGCCTTTCCCCAGTGCTCTGCAAGCTCTCCAGGACAACATAGAATCTGGGGCTCTGTGCTTTCTTTCGTTCTGAACAAGTGTTACTGTTTTCTGCACAAAAGCGATTCTGCGAAGCAATGTGAACAGGCACAGAGAAGGTGCTAGCAGGGAATTCTCTGCCTGCCTTTCCCCAGTGCTCTGCAAGCTCTCCAGGACAACATAAAATCTGGGGCTCTGTGCTTTCTTTCGTTCTGAACAAGTGTTACTGTTTTCTGCACAAAAGCGATTCTGCGAAGCAATGTGAACACTTCTGCTTCCCAGGCACAGAGAAGGTGCTAGCAGGGAATTCTCTGCCTGCCTTTCCCCAGTGCTCTGCAAGCTCTCCAGGACAACAGCAAATCTGGGGCTCTGTGCTTTCTTTCGTTCTGAACAAGTGTTACTGTTTTCTGCACAAAAGCGATTCTGCGAAGCAATGTGAACACTTCTGCTTCCCAGGCACAGAGAAGGTGCTAGCAGGGAATTCTCTGCCTGCCTTTCCCCAGTGCTCTGCAAGCTCTCCAGGACAACATAAAATCTGGGGCTCTGTGCTTTCTTTCGTTCTGAACAAGTGTTAGTGTTTTCTGCACAAAAGCGATTCTGCGAAGCAATGTGAACACTTGTGCTTCCCAGGCACAGAGAAGGTGCTAGCAGGGAATTCTCTGCCTGCCTTTCCCCAGTGCTCTGCAAGCTCTCCAGGACAACAGCAAATCTGGGGCTCTGTGCTTTCTTTCGTTCTGAACAAGTGTTACTGTTTTCTGCACAAAAGCGATTCTGCGAAGCAATGTGAACACTTGTGCTTCCCAGGCACAGAGAAGGTGCTAGCAGGGAATTCTCTGCCTGCCTTTCCCCAGTGCTCTGCAAGCTCTCCAGGACAACATAAAATCTGGGGCTCTGTGCTTTCTTTCGTTCTGAACAAGTGTTACTGTTTTCTGCACAAAAGCGATTCTGCGAAGCAATGTGAACACTTGTGCTTCCCAGGCACAGAGAAGGTGCCAGCAGGGAATTCTCTGCCTGCCTTTCCCCAGTGCTCTGCAAGCTCTCCAGGACAACATAGAATCTGGGGCTCTGTGCTTTCTTTCGTTCTGAACATGTGTTACTGTTTTCTGCACAAAAGCGATTCTGCGGAGCAATGTGAACAGGCACAGAGAAGGTGCTAGCAGGGAATTCTCTGCCTGCCTTTCCCCAGTGCTCTGCAAGCTCTCCAGGACAACATAAAATCTGGGGCTCTGTGCTTTCTTTCGTTCTGAACAAGTGTTACTGTTTTCTGCACAAAAGCGATTTGCCAAGCAATGTGAACACTTGTGCTTCCCAGGCACAGAGAAGGTGCTAGCAGGGAATTCTCTGCCTGCCTTTCCCCAGTGCTCTGCAAGCTCTCCAGGACAACATAAAATCTGGGGCTCTGTGCTTTCTTTCGTTCTGAACAAGTGTTACTGTTTTCTGCACAAAAGCGATTCTGCGAAGCAATGTGAACACTTCTGCTTCCCAGGCACAGAGAAGGTGCTAGCAGGGAATTCTCTGCCTGCCTTTCCCCAGTGCTCTGCAAGCTCTCCAGGACAACAGCAAATCTGGGGCTCTGTGCTTTCTTTCGTTCTGAACAAGTGTTACTGTTTTCTGCACAAAAGCGATTCTGCGAAGCAATGTGAACACTTGTGCTTCCCAGGCACATAGAAGGTGCTAGCAGGGAATTCTCTGCCTGCCTTTCCCCAGTGCTCTGCAAGCTCTCCAGGACAACATAAAATCTGGGGCTCTGTGCTTTCTTTCGTTCTGAACAAGTGTTACTGTTTTCTGCACAAAAGCGATTCTGCGAAGCAATGTGAACACTTGTGCTTCCCAGGCACAGAGAAGGTGCTAGCAGGGAATTCTCTGCCTGCCTTTCCCCAGTGCTCTGCAAGCTCTCCAGGACGACATAGAATCTGGGGCTCTGTGCTTTCTTTCGTTCTGAACATGTGTTACTGTTTTCTGCACAAAAGCGATTCTGCGGAGCAATGTGAACAGGCACAGAGAAGGTGCTAGCAGGGAATTCTCTGCCTGCCTTTCCCCAGTGCTCTGCAAGCTCTCCAGGACAACATAAAATCTGGGGCTCTGTGCTTTCTTTCGTTCTGAACAAGTGTTACTGTTTTCTGCACAAAAGCGATTCTGCGAAGCAATGTGAACAGGCACAGAGAAGGTGCTAGCAGGGAATTCTCTGCCTGCCTTTCCCCAGTGCTCTGCAAGCTCTCCAGGACAACATAAAATCTGGGGCTCTGTGCTTTCTTTCGTTCTGAACAAGTGTTACTGTTTTCTGCACAAAAGCGATTCTGCGAAGCAATGTGAACACTTCTGCTTCCCAGGCACAGAGAAGGTGCTAGCAGGGAATTCTCTGCCTGCCTTTCCCCAGTGCTCTGCAAGCTCTCCAGGACAACATAAAATCTGGGGCTCTGTGCTTTCTTTCGTTCTGAACAAGTGTTACTGTTTTCTGCACAAAAGCGATTCTGCGAAGCAATGTGAACAGGCACAGAGAAGGTGCTAGCAGGGAATTCTCTGCCTGCCTTTCCCCAGTGCTCTGCAAGCTCTCCAGGACAACATAAAATCTGGGGCTCTGTGCTTTCTTTCGTTCTGAACAAGTGTTACTGTTTTCTGCACAAAAGCGATTCTGCCAAGCAATGTGAACAGGCACAGAGAAGGTGCTAGCAGGGAATTCTCTGCCTGCCTTTCCCCAGTGCTCTGCAAGCTCTCCAGGACAACATAAAATCTGGGGCTCTGTGCTTTCTTTCGTTCTGAACAAGTGTTACTGTTTTCTGCACAAAAGCGATTCTGCGAAGCAATGTGAACAGGCACAGAGAAGGTGCTAGCAGGGAATTCTCTGCCTGCCTTTCCCCAGTGCTCTGCAAGCTCTCCAGGACAACAGCAAATCTGGGGCTCTGTGCTTTCTTTCGTTCTGAACAAGTGTTACTGTTTTCTGCACAAAAGCGATTCTGCGAAGCAATGTGAACACTTCTGCTTCCCAGGCACAGAGAAGGTGCTAGCAGGGAATTCTCTGCCTGCCTTTCCCCAGTGCTCTGCAAGCTCTCCAGGACAACAGCAAATCTGGGGCTCTGTGCTTTCTTTCGTTCTGAACAAGTGTTACTGTTTTCTGCACAAAAGCGATTCTGCGAAGCAATGTGAACACTTCTGCTTCCCAGGCACAGAGAAGGTGCTAGCAGGGAATTCTCTGCCTGCCTTTCCCCAGTGCTCTGCAAGCTCTCCAGGACAACATAAAATCTGGGGCTCTGTGCTTTCTTTCGTTCTGAACAAGTGTTAGTGTTTTCTGCACAAAAGCGATTCTGCGAAGCAATGTGAACACTTGTGCTTCCCAGGCACAGAGAAGGTGCTAGCAGGGAATTCTCTGCCTGCCTTTCCCCAGTGCTCTGCAAGCTCTCCAGGACAACAGCAAATCTGGGGCTCTGTGCTTTCTTTCGTTCTGAACAAGTGTTACTGTTTTCTGCACAAAAGCGATTCTGCGAAGCAATGTGAACACTTGTGCTTCCCAGGCACAGAGAAGGTGCTAGCAGGGAATTCTCTGCCTGCCTTTCCCCAGTGCTCTGCAAGCTCTCCAGGACAACATAAAATCTGGGGCTCTGTGCTTTCTTTCGTTCTGAACAAGTGTTACTGTTTTCTGCACAAAAGCGATTCTGCGAAGCAATGTGAACACTTGTGCTTCCCAGGCACAGAGAAGGTGCCAGCAGGGAATTCTCTGCCTGCCTTTCCCCAGTGCTCTGCAAGCTCTCCAGGACAACATAGAATCTGGGGCTCTGTGCTTTCTTTCGTTCTGAACATGTGTTACTGTTTTCTGCACAAAAGCGATTCTGCGGAGCAATGTGAACAGGCACAGAGAAGGTGCTAGCAGGGAATTCTCTGCCTGCCTTTCCCCAGTGCTCTGCAAGCTCTCCAGGACAACATAAAATCTGGGGCTCTGTGCTTTCTTTCGTTCTGAACAAGTGTTACTGTTTTCTGCACAAAAGCGATTCTGCGAAGCAATGTGAACACTTGTGCTTCCCAGGCACAGAGAAGGTGCTAGCAGGGAATTCTCTGCCTGCCTTTCCCCAGTGCTCTGCAAGCTCTCCAGGACAACATAAAATCTGGGGCTCTGTGCTTTCTTTCGTTCTGAACAAGTGTTACTGTTTTCTGCACAAAAGCGATTCTGCGAAGCAATGTGAACACTTCTGCTTCCCAGGCACAGAGAAGGTGCTAGCAGGGAATTCTCTGCCTGCCTTTCCCCAGTGCTCTGCAAGCTCTCCAGGACAACAGCAAATCTGGGGCTCTGTGCTTTCTTTCGTTCTGAACAAGTGTTACTGTTTTCTGCACAAAAGCGATTCTGCGAAGCAATGTGAACACTTGTGCTTCCCAGGCACAGAGAAGGTGCTAGCAGGGAATTCTCTGCCTGCCTTTCCCCAGTGCTCTGCAAGCTCTCCAGGACAACATAAAATCTGGGGCTCTGTGCTTTCTTTCGTTCTGAACAAGTGTTACTGTTTTCTGCACAAAAGCGATTCTGCTAAGCAATGTGAACACTTGTGCTTCCCAGGCACAGAGAAGGTGCTAGCAGGGAATTCTCTGCCTGCCTTTCCCCAGTGCTCTGCAAGCTCTCCAGGACGACATAGAATCTGGGGCTCTGTGCTTTCTTTCGTTCTGAACATGTGTTACTGTTTTCTGCACAAAAGCGATTCTGCGGAGCAATGTGAACAGGCACAGAGAAGGTGCTAGCAGGGAATTCTCTGCCTGCCTTTCCCCAGTGCTCTGCAAGCTCTCCAGGACAACATAAAATCTGGGGCTCTGTGCTTTCTTTCGTTCTGAACAAGTGTTACTGTTTTCTGCACAAAAGCGATTCTGCGAAGCAATGTGAACAGGCACAGAGAAGGTGCTAGCAGGGAATTCTCTGCCTGCCTTTCCCCAGTGCTCTGCAAGCTCTCCAGGACAACATAAAATCTGGGGCTCTGTGCTTTCTTTCGTTCTGAACAAGTGTTACTGTTTTCTGCACAAAAGCGATTCTGCGAAGCAATGTGAACACTTCTGCTTCCCAGGCACAGAGAAGGTGCTAGCAGGGAATTCTCTGCCTGCCTTTCCCCAGTGCTCTGCAAGCTCTCCAGGACAACATAAAATCTGGGGCTCTGTGCTTTCTTTCGTTCTGAACAAGTGTTACTGTTTTCTGCACAAAAGCGATTCTGCGAAGCAATGTGAACACTTCTGCTTCCCAGGCACAGAGAAGGTGCTAGCAGGGAATTCTCTGCCTGCCTTTCCCCAGTGCTCTGCAAGCTCTCCAGGACAACATAAAATCTGGGGCTCTGTGCTTTCTTTCGTTCTGAACAAGTGTTACTGTTTTCTGCACAAAAGCGATTCTGCGAAGCAATGTGAACACTTCTGCTTCCCAGGCACAGAGAAGGTGCTAGCAGGGAATTCTCTGCCTGCCTTTCCCCAGTGCTCTGCAAGCTCTCCAGGACAACATAAAATCTGTTGCTCTGTGCTTTCTTTCGTTCTGAACAAGTGTTAGTGTTTTCTGCACAAAAGCGATTCTGCGAAGCAATGTGAACACTTGTGCTTCCCAGGCACAGAGAAGGTGCTAGCAGGGAATTCTCTGCCTGCCTTTCCCCAGTGCTCTGCAAGCTCTCCAGGACAACAGCAAATCTGGGGCTCTGTGCTTTCTTTCGTTCTGAACAAGTGTTACTGTTTTCTGCACAAAAGCGATTCTGCGAAGCAATGTGAACACTTGTGCTTCCCAGGCACAGAGAAGGTGCTAGCAGGGAATTCTCTGCCTGCCTTTCCCCAGTGCTCTGCAAGCTCTCCAGGACAACATAAAATCTGGGGCTCTGTGCTTTCTTTCGTTCTGAACAAGTGTTACTGTTTTCTGCACAAAAGCGATTCTGCGAAGCAATGTGAACACTTCTGCTTCCCAGGCACAGAGAAGGTGCTAGCAGGGAATTCTCTCCCTGCCTTTCCCCAGTGCTCTGCAAGCTCTCCAGGACAACATAAAATCTGGGGCTCTGTGCTTTCTTTCGTTCTGAACAAGTGTTACTGTTTTCTGCACAAAAGCGATTCTGCGAAGCAATGTGAACAGGCACAGAGAAGGTGCTAGCAGGGAATTCTCTGCCTGCCTTTCCCCAGTGCTCTGCAAGCTCTCCAGGACAACAGCAAATCTGGGGCTCTGTGCTTTCTTTCGTTCTGAACAAGTGTTACTGTTTTCTACACAAAAGCGATTCTGCGAAGCAATGTGAACACTTGTGCTTCCCAGGCACAGAGAAGGTGCTAGCAGGGAATTCTCTGCCTGCCTTTCCCCAGTGCTCTGCAAGCTCTCCAGGACAACATAAAATCTGGGGCTCTGTGCTTTCTTTCGTTCTGAACAAGTGTTACTGTTTTCTGCACAAAAGCGATTCTGCTAAGCAATGTGAACACTTCTGCTTCCCAGGCACATAGAAGGTGCTAGCAGGGAATTCTCTGCCTGCCTTTCCCCAGTGCTCTGCAAGCTCTCCAGGACAACAGCAAATCTGGGGCTCTGTGCTTTCTTTCGTTCTGAACAAGTGTTACTGTTTTCTGCACAAAAGCGATTCTGCGAAGCAATGTGAACAGGCACAGAGAAGGTGCTAGCAGGGAATTCTCTGCCTGCCTTTCCCCAGTGCTCTGCAAGCTCTCCAGGACAACATAAAATCTGTTGCTCTGTGCTTTCTTTCGTTCTGAACAAGTGTTACTGTTTTCTGCACAAAAGCGATTCTGCGAAGCAATGTGAACACTTCTGCTTCCCAGGCACAGAGAAGGTGCTAGCAGGGAATTCTCTGCCTGCCTTTCCCCAGTGCTCTGCAAGCTCTCCAGGACAACATAAAATCTGGGGCTCTGTGCTTTCTTTCGTTCTGAACAAGTGTTACTGTTTTCTGCACAAAAGCGATTCTGCGAAGCAATGTGAACAGGCACAGAGAAGGTGCTAGCAGGGAATTCTCTGCCTGCCTTTCCCCAGTGCTCTGCAAGCTCTCCAGGACAACATAAAATCTGGGGCTCTGTGCTTTCTTTCGTTCTGAACAAGTGTTACTGTTTTCTGCACAAAAGCGATTCTGCGAAGCAATGTGAACACTTCTGCTTCCCAGGCACAGAGAAGGTGCTAGCAGGGAATTCTCTGCCTGCCTTTCCCCAGTGCTCTGCAAGCTCTCCAGGACAACAGCAAATCTGGGGCTCTGTGCTTTCTTTCGTTCTGAACAAGTGTTACTGTTTTCTGCACAAAAGCGATTCTGCGAAGCAATGTGAACACTTCTGCTTCCCAGGAACAGAGAAGGTGCTAGCAGGGAATTCTCTGCCTGCCTTTCCCCAGTGCTCTGCAAGCTCTCCAGGACAACATAGAATCTGGGGCTCTGTGCTTTCTTTCGTTCTGAACATGTGTTACTGTTTTCTGCACAAAAGCGATTCTGCGAAGCAATGTGAACAGGCACAGAGAAGGTGCTAGCAGGGAATTCTCTGCCTGCCTTTCCCTAGTGCTCTGCAAGCTCTCCAGGACAACAGCAAATCTGGGGCTCTGTGCTTTCTTTCGTTCTGAACAAGTGTTACTGTTTTCTGCACAAAAGCGATTCTGCCAAGCAATGTGAACAGGCACAGAGAAGGTGCTAGCAGGGAATTCTCTGCCTGCCTTTCCCCAGTGCTCTGCAAGCTCTCCAGGACAACAGCAAATCTGGGGCTCTGTGCTTTCTTTCGTTCTGAACAAGTGTTAGTGTTTTCTGCACAAAAGCGATTCTGCGAAGCAATGTGAACACTTGTGCTTCCCAGGCACAGAGAAGGTGCTAGCAGGGAATTCTCTGCCTGCCTTTCCCCAGTGCTCTGCAAGCTCTCCAGGACAACAGCAAATCTGGGGCTCTGTGCTTTCTTTCGTTCTGAACAAGTGTTACTGTTTTCTGCACAAAAGCGATTCTGCGAAGCAATGTGAACACTTCTGCTTCCCAGGCACAGAGAAGGTGCTAGCAGGGAATTCTCTGCCTGCCTTTCCCCAGTGATCTGCAAGCTCTCCAGAACAACATAAAATCTGGGGCTCTGTGCTTTCTTTCGTTCTGAACAAGTGTTACTGTTTTCTGCACAAAAGCGATTCTGCGAAGCAATGTGAACAGGCACAGAGAAGGTGCTAGCAGGGAATTCTCTGCCTGCCTTTCCCCAGTGCTCTGCAAGCTCTCCAGGACAACATAAAATCTGGGGCTCTGTGCTTTCTTTCGTTCTGAACAAGTGTTACTGTTTTCTGCACAAAAGCGATTCTGCGAAGCAATGTGAACACTTGTGCTTCCCAGGCACAGAGAAGGTGCTAGCAGGGAATTCTCTGCCTGCCTTTCCCCAGTGCTCTGCAAGCTCTCCAGGACAACATAAAATCTGGGGCTCTGTGCTTTCTTTCGTTCTGAACAAGTGTTACTGTTTTCTGCACAAAAGCGATTCTGCGAAGCAATGTGAACAGGCACAGAGAAGGTGCTAGCAGGGAATTCTCTGCCTGCCTTTCCCCAGTGCTCTGCAAGCTCTCCAGGACAACATAAAATCTGGGGCTCTGTGCTTTCTTTCGTTCTGAACAAGTGTTACTGTTTTCTGCACAAAAGCGATTCTGCGAAGCAATGTGAACAGGCACAGAGAAGGTGCTAGCAGGGAATTCTCTGCCTGCCTTTCCCCAGTGCTCTGCAAGCTCTCCAGGACAACATAAAATCTGGGGCTCTGTGCTTTCTTTCGTTCTGAACAAGTGTTACTGTTTTCTGCACAAAAGCGATTCTGCGAAGCAATGTGAACACTTCTGCTTCCCAGGCACAGAGAAGGTGCTAGCAGGGAATTCTCTGCCTGCCTTTCCCCAGTGCTCTGCAAGCTCTCCAGGACAACAGCAAATCTGGGGCTCTGTGCTTTCTTTCGTTCTGAACAAGTGTTACTGTTTTCTGCACAAAAGCGATTCTGCGAAGCAATGTGAACACTTCTGCTTCCCAGGCACAGAGAAGGTGCTAGCAGGGAATTCTCTGCCTGCCTTTCCCCAGTGCTCTGCAAGCTCTCCAGGACAACATAAAATCTGGGGCTCTGTGCTTTCTTTCGTTCTGAACAAGTGTTAGTGTTTTCTGCACAAAAGCGATTCTGCGAAGCAATGTGAACACTTGTGCTTCCCAGGCACAGAGAAGGTGCTAGCAGGGAATTCTCTGCCTGCCTTTCCCCAGTGCTCTGCAAGCTCTCCAGGACAACAGCAAATCTGGGGCTCTGTGCTTTCTTTCGTTCTGAACAAGTGTTACTGTTTTCTGCACAAAAGCGATTCTGCGAAGCAATGTGAACACTTGTGCTTCCCAGGCACAGAGAAGGTGCTAGCAGGGAATTCTCTGCCTGCCTTTCCCCAGTGCTCTGCAAGCTCTCCAGGACAACATAAAATCTGGGGCTCTGTGCTTTCTTTCGTTCTGAACAAGTGTTACTGTTTTCTGCACAAAAGCGATTCTGCGAAGCAATGTGAACACTTGTGCTTCCCAGGCACAGAGAAGGTGCCAGCAGGGAATTCTCTGCCTGCCTTTCCCCAGTGCTCTGCAAGCTCTCCAGGACAACATAGAATCTGGGGCTCTGTGCTTTCTTTCGTTCTGAACAAGTGTTACTGTTTTCTGCACAAAAGCGATTCTGCGGAGCAATGTGAACAGGCACAGAGAAGGTGCTAGCAGGGAATTCTCTGCCTGCCTTTCCCCAGTGCTCTGCAAGCTCTCCAGGACAACAGCAAATCTGGGGCTCTGTGCTTTCTTTCGTTCTGAACAAGTGTTACTGTTTTCTGCACAAAAGCGATTCTGCTAAGCAATGTGAACACTTGTGCTTCCCAGGCACAGAGAAGGTGCTAGCAGGGAATTCTCTGCCTGCCTTTCCCCAGTGCTCTGCAAGCTCTCCAGGACGACATAGAATCTGGGGCTCTGTGCTTTCTTTCGTTCTGAACATGTGTTACTGTTTTCTGCACAAAAGCGATTCTGCGGAGCAATGTGAACAGGCACAGAGAAGGTGCTAGCAGGGAATTCTCTGCCTGCCTTTCCCCAGTGCTCTGCAAGCTCTCCAGGACAACATAAAATCTGGGGCTCTGTGCTTTCTTTCGTTCTGAACAAGTGTTACTGTTTTCTGCACAAAAGCGATTCTGCGAAGCAATGTGAACAGGCACAGAGAAGGTGCTAGCAGGGAATTCTCTGCCTGCCTTTCCCCAGTGCTCTGCAAGCTCTCCAGGACAACATAAAATCTGGGGCTCTGTGCTTTCTTTCGTTCTGAACAAGTGTTACTGTTTTCTGCACAAAAGCGATTCTGCGAAGCAATGTGAACACTTCTGCTTCCCAGGCACAGAGAAGGTGCTAGCAGGGAATTCTCTGCCTGCCTTTCCCCAGTGCTCTGCAAGCTCTCCAGGACAACATAAAATCTGGGGCTCTGTGCTTTCTTTCGTTCTGAACAAGTGTTACTGTTTTCTGCACAAAAGCGATTCTGCGAAGCAATGTGAACACTTCTGCTTCCCAGGCACAGAGAAGGTGCTAGCAGGGAATTCTCTGCCTGCCTTTCCCCAGTGCTCTGCAAGCTCTCCAGGACAACATAAAATCTGGGGCTCTGTGCTTTCTTTCGTTCTGAACAAGTGTTACTGTTTTCTGCACAAAAGCGATTCTGCGAAGCAATGTGAACACTTCTGCTTCCCAGGCACAGAGAAGGTGCTAGCAGGGAATTCTCTGCCTGCCTTTCCCCAGTGCTCTGCAAGCTCTCCAGGACAACATAAAATCTGTTGCTCTGTGCTTTCTTTCGTTCTGAACAAGTGTTAGTGTTTTCTGCACAAAAGCGATTCTGCGAAGCAATGTGAACACTTGTGCTTCCCAGACACAGAGAAGGTGCTAGCAGGGAATTCTCTGCCTGCCTTTCCCCAGTGCTCTGCAAGCTCTCCAGGACAACAGCAAATCTGGGGCTCTGTGCTTTCTTTCGTTCTGAACAAGTGTTACTGTTTTCTGCACAAAAGCGATTCTGCGAAGCAATGTGAACACTTGTGCTTCCCAGGCACATAGAGGTTGCTAGCAGGGAATTCTCTGCCTGCCTTTCCCCAGTGCTCTGCAAGCTCTCCAGGACAACATAAAATCTGGGGCTCTGTGCTTTCTTTCGTTCTGAACAAGTGTTACTGTTTTCTGCACAAAAGCGATTTGCCAAGCAATGTGAACACTTCTGCTTCCCAGGCACAGAGAAGGTGCTAGCAGGGAATTCTCTGCCTGCCTTTCCCCAGTGCTCTGCAAGCTCTCCAGGACAACATAAAATCTGGGGCTCTGTGCTTTCTTTCGTTCTGAACAAGTGTTACTGTTTTCTGCACAAAAGCGATTCTGCGAAGCAATGTGAACACTTGTGCTTCCCAGGCACAGAGAAGGTGCTAGCAGGGAATTCTCTGCCTGCCTTTCCCCAGTGCTCTGCAAGCTCTCCAGGACAACATAAAATCTGGGGCTCTGTGCTTTCTTTCGTTCTGAACAAGTGTTACTGTTTTCTGCACAAAAGTGATTCTGCGAAGCAATGTGAACAGGCACAGAGAAGGTGCTAGCAGGGAATTCTCTGCCTGCCTTTCCCCAGTGCTCTGCAAGCTCTCCAGGACAACAACAAATCTGGGGCTCTGTGCTTTCTTTCGTTCTGAACAAGTGTTACTGTTTTCTGCACAAAAGCGATTCTGCGAAGCAATGTGAACACTTGTGCTTCCCAGGCACAGAGAAGGTGCTAGCAGGGAATTCTCTGCCTGCCTTTCCCCAGTGCTCTGCAAGCTCTCCAGGACAACATAAAATCTGGGGCTCTGTGCTTTCTTTCGTTCTGAACAAGTGTTACTGTTTTCTGCACAAAAGCGATTCTGCGAAGCAATGTGAACAGGCACAGAGAAGGTGCTAGCAGGGAATTCTCTGCCTGCCTTTCCCCAGTGCTCTGCAAGCTCTCCAGGACAACATAAAATCTGGGGCTCTGTGCTTTCTTTCGTTCTGAACAAGTGTTACTGTTTTCTGCACAAAAGCGATTCTGCGAAGCAATGTGAACACTTCTGCTTCCCAGGCACAGAGAAGGTGCTAGCAGGGAATTCTCTGCCTGCCTTTCCCCAGTGCTCTGCAAGCTCTCCAGGACAACAGCAAATCTGGGGCTCTGTGCTTTCTTTCGTTCTGAACAAGTGTTACTGTTTTCTGCACAAAAGCGATTCTGCGAAGCAATGTGAACACTTCTGCTTCCCAGGAACAGAGAAGGTGCTAGCAGGGAATTCTCTGCCTGCCTTTCCCCAGTGCTCTGCAAGCTCTCCAGGACAACATAGAATCTGGGGCTCTGTGCTTTCTTTCGTTCTGAACATGTGTTACTGTTTTCTGCACAAAAGCGATTCTGCGAAGCAATGTGAACAGGCACAGAGAAGGTGCTAGCAGGGAATTCTCTGCCTGCCTTTCCCTAGTGCTCTGCAAGCTCTCCAGGACAACATAAAATCTGGGGCTCTGTGCTTTCTTTCGTTCTGAACAAGTGTTACTGTTTTCTGCACAAAAGCGATTCTGCGAAGCAATGTGAACAGGCACAGAGAAGGTGCTAGCAGGGAATTCTCTGCCTGCCTTTCCCCAGTGCTCTGCAAGCTCTCCAGGACAACAGCAAATCTGGGGCTCTGTGCTTTCTTTCGTTCTGAACAAGTGTTAATGTTTTCTGCACAAAAGCGATTCTGCGAAGCAATGTGAACACTTGTGCTTCCCAGGCACAGAGAAGGTGCTAGCAGGGAATTCTCTGCCTGCCTTTCCCCAGTGCTCTGCAAGCTCTCCAGGACAACATAAAATCTGGGGCTCTGTGCTTTCTTTCGTTCTGAACAAGTGTTACTGTTTTCTGCACAAAAGCGATTCTGCGAAGCAATGTGAACACTTCTGCTTCCCAGGCACAGAGAAGGTGCTAGCAGGGAATTCTCTGCCTGCCTTTCCCCAGTGATCTGCAAGCTCTCCAGAACAACATAAAATCTGGGGCTCTGTGCTTTCTTTCGTTCTGAACAAGTGTTACTGTTTTCTGCACAAAAGCGATTCTGCGAAGCAATGTGAACAGGCACAGAGAAGGTGCTAGCAGGGAATTCTCTGCCTGCCTTTCCCCAGTGCTCTGCAAGCTCTCCAGGACAACATAAAATCTGGGGCTCTGTGCTTTCTTTCGTTCTGAACAAGTGTTACTGTTTTCTGCACAAAAGCGATTCTGCGAAGCAATGTGAACACTTGTGCTTCCCAGGCACAGAGAAGGTGCTAGCAGGGAATTCTCTGCCTGCCTTTCCCCAGTGCTCTGCAAGCTCTCCAGGACAACATAAAATCTGGGGCTCTGTGCTTTCTTTCGTTCTGAACAAGTGTTACTGTTTTCTGCACAAAAGCGATTCTGCGAAGCAATGTGAACAGGCACAGAGAAGGTGCTAGCAGGGAATTCTCTGCCTGCCTTTCCCCAGTGCTCTGCAAGCTCTCCAGGACAACATAAAATCTGGGGCTCTGTGCTTTCTTTCGTTCTGAACAAGTGTTACTGTTTTCTGCACAAAAGCGATTCTGCGAAGCAATGTGAACACTTCTGCTTCCCAGGCACAGAGAAGGTGCTAGCAGGGAATTCTCTGCCTGCCTTTCCCCAGTGCTCTGCAAGCTCTCCAGGACAACATAAAATCTGGGGCTCTGTGCTTTCTTTCGTTCTGAACAAGTGTTACTGTTTTCTGCACAAAAGCGATTCTGCGAAGCAATGTGAACAGGCACAGAGAAGGTGCTAGCAGGGAATTCTCTGCCTGCCTTTCCCCAGTGCTCTGCAAGCTCTCCAGGACAACATAAAATCTGGGGCTCTGTGCTTTCTTTCGTTCTGAACAAGTGTTACTGTTTTCTGCACAAAAGCGATTCTGCGAAGCAATGTGAACACTTCTGCTTCCCAGGCACAGAGAAGGTGCTAGCAGGGAATTCTCTGCCTGCCTTTCCCCAGTGCTCTGCAAGCTCTCCAGGACAACAGCAAATCTGGGGCTCTGTGCTTTCTTTCGTTCTGAACAAGTGTTACTGTTTTCTGCACAAAAGCGATTCTGCGAAGCAATGTGAACACTTCTGCTTCCCAGGCACAGAGAAGGTGCTAGCAGGGAATTCTCTGCCTGCCTTTCCCCAGTGCTCTGCAAGCTCTCCAGGACAACAACAAATCTGGGGCTCTGTGCTTTCTTTCGTTCTGAACAAGTGTTACTGTTTTCTGCACAAAAGCGATTCTGCGAAGCAATGTGAACACTTGTGCTTCCCAGGCACAGAGAAGGTGCTAGCAGGGAATTCTCTGCCTGCCTTTCCCCAGTGCTCTGCAAGCTCTCCAGGACAACATAAAATCTGGGGCTCTGTGCTTTCTTTCGTTCTGAACAAGTGTTACTGTTTTCTGCACAAAAGCGATTCTGCGGAGCAATGTGAACAGGCACAGAGAAGGTGCTAGCAGGGAATTCTCTGCCTGCCTTTCCCCAGTGCTCTGCAAGCTCTCCAGGACAACATAGAATCTGGGGCTCTGTGCTTTCTTTCGTTCTGAACATGTGTTACTGTTTTCTGCACAAAAGCGATTCTGCGAAGCAATGTGAACAGGCACAGAGAAGGTGCTAGCAGGGAATTCTCTGCCTGCCTTTCCCTAGTGCTCTGCAAGCTCTCCAGGACAACAGCAAATCTGGGGCTCTGTGCTTTCTTTCGTTCTGAACAAGTGTTACTGTTTTCTGCACAAAAGCGATTCTGCCAAGCAATGTGAACAGGCACAGAGAAGGTGCTAGCAGGGAATTCTCTGCCTGCCTTTCCCCAGTGCTCTGCAAGCTCTCCAGGACAACATAAAATCTGGGGCTCTGTGCTTTCTTTCGTTCTGAACAAGTGTTACTGTTTTCTGCACAAAAGCGATTCTGCGAAGCAATGTGAACACTTCTGCTTCCCAGGAACAGAGAAGGTGCTAGCAGGGAATTCTCTGCCTGCCTTTCCCCAGTGATCTGCAAGCTCTCCAGAACAACATAAAATCTGGGGCTCTGTGCTTTCTTTCGTTCTGAACAAGTGTTACTGTTTTCTGCACAAAAGCGATTCTGCGAAGCAATGTGAACAGGCACAGAGAAGGTGCTAGCAGGGAATTCTCTGCCTGCCTTTCCCCAGTGCTCTGCAAGCTCTCCAGGACAACATAAAATCTGGGGCTCTGTGCTTTCTTTCGTTCTGAACAAGTGTTACTGTTTTCTGCACAAAAGCGATTCTGCGAAGCAATGTGAACACTTGTGCTTCCCAGGCACAGAGAAGGTGCTAGCAGGGAATTCTCTGCCTGCCTTTCCCCAGTGCTCTGCAAGCTCTCCAGGACAACATAAAATCTGTTGCTCTGTGCTTTCTTTCGTTCTGAACAAGTGTTACTGTTTTCTGCACAAAAGCGATTCTGCGAAGCAATGTGAACAGGCACAGAGAAGGTGCTAGCAGGGAATTCTCTGCCTGCCTTTCCCCAGTGCTCTGCAAGCTCTCCAGGACAACATAAAATCTGGGGCTCTGTGCTTTCTTTCGTTCTGAACAAGTGTTACTGTTTTCTGCACAAAAGCGATTCTGCGAAGCAATGTGAACACTTCTGCTTCCCAGGCACAGAGAAGGTGCTAGCAGGGAATTCTCTGCCTGCCTTTCCCCAGTGCTCTGCAAGCTCTCCAGGACAACATAAAATCTGGGGCTCTGTGCTTTCTTTCGTTCTGAACAAGTGTTACTGTTTTCTGCACAAAAGCGATTCTGCGAAGCAATGTGAACAGGCACAGAGAAGGTGCTAGCAGGGAATTCTCTGCCTGCCTTTCCCCAGTGCTCTGCAAGCTCTCCAGGACAACATAAAATCTGGGGCTCTGTGCTTTCTTTCGTTCTGAACAAGTGTTACTGTTTTCTGCACAAAAGCGATTCTGCGAAGCAATGTGAACACTTCTGCTTCCCAGGCACAGAGAAGGTGCTAGCAGGGAATTCTCTGCCTGCCTTTCCCCAGTGCTCTGCAAGCTCTCCAGGACAACAGCAAATCTGGGGCTCTGTGCTTTCTTTCGTTCTGAACAAGTGTTACTGTTTTCTGCACAAAAGCGATTCTGCGAAGCAATGTGAACACTTCTGCTTCCCAGGAACAGAGAAGGTGCTAGCAGGGAATTCTCTGCCTGCCTTTCCCCAGTGCTCTGCAAGCTCTCCAGGACAACATAGAATCTGGGGCTCTGTGCTTTCTTTCGTTCTGAACATGTGTTACTGTTTTCTGCACAAAAGCGATTCTGCGAAGCAATGTGAACAGGCACAGAGAAGGTGCTAGCAGGGAATTCTCTGCCTGCCTTTCCCTAGTGCTCTGCAAGCTCTCCAGGACAACAGCAAATCTGGGGCTCTGTGCTTTCTTTCGTTCTGAACAAGTGTTACTGTTTTCTGCACAAAAGCGATTCTGCCAAGCAATGTGAACAGGCACATAGAAGGTGCTAGCAGGGAATTCTCTGCCTGCCTTTCCCCAGTGCTCTGCAAGCTCTCCAGGACAACAGCAAATCTGGGGCTCTGTGCTTTCTTTCGTTCTGAACAAGTGTTACTGTTTTCTGCACAAAAGCGATTCTGCGAAGCAATGTGAACACTTGTGCTTCCCAGGCACAGAGAAGGTGCTAGCAGGGAATTCTCTGCCTGCCTTTCCCCAGTGCTCTGCAAGCTCTCCAGGACAACATAAAATCTGGGGCTCTGTGCTTTCTTTCGTTCTGAACAAGTGTTACTGTTTTCTGCACAAAAGCGATTCTGCGAAGCAATGTGAACACTTCTGCTTCCCAGGCACAGAGAAGGTGCTAGCAGGGAATTCTCTGCCTGCCTTTCCCCAGTGATCTGCAAGCTCTCCAGAACAACATAAAATCTGGGGCTCTGTGCTTTCTTTCGTTCTGAACAAGTGTTACTGTTTTCTGCACAAAAGCGATTCTGCGAAGCAATGTGAACAGGCACAGAGAAGGTGCTAGCAGGGAATTCTCTGCCTGCCTTTCCCCAGTGCTCTGCAAGCTCTCCAGGACAACATAAAATCTGGGGCTCTGTGCTTTCTTTCGTTCTGAACAAGTGTTAGTGTTTTCTGCACAAAAGCGATTCTGCGAAGCAATGTGAACACTTGTGCTTCCCAGGCACAGAGAAGGTGCTAGCAGGGAATTCTCTGCCTGCCTTTCCCCAGTGCTCTGCAAGCTCTCCAGGACAACATAAAATCTGGGGCTCTGTGCTTTCTTTCGTTCTGAACAAGTGTTACTGTTTTCTGCACAAAAGCGATTCTGCGAAGCAATGTGAACAGGCACAGAGAAGGTGCTAGCAGGGAATTCTCTGCCTGCCTTTCCCCAGTGCTCTGCAAGCTCTCCAGGACAACATAAAATCTGGGGCTCTGTGCTTTCTTTCGTTCTGAACAAGTGTTACTGTTTTCTGCACAAAAGCGATTCTGCGAAGCAATGTGAACACTTCTGCTTCCCAGGCACAGAGAAGGTGCTAGCAGGGAATTCTCTGCCTGCCTTTCCCCAGTGCTCTGCAAGCTCTCCAGGACAACATAAAATCTGGGGCTCTGTGCTTTCTTTCGTTCTGAACAAGTGTTACTGTTTTCTGCACAAAAGCGATTCTGCGAAGCAATGTGAACACTTCTGCTTCCCAGGCACAGAGAAGGTGCTAGCAGGGAATTCTCTGCCTGCCTTTCCCCAGTGCTCTGCAAGCTCTCCAGGACAACAGCAAATCTGGGGCTCTGTGCTTTCTTTCGTTCTGAACAAGTGTTACTGTTTTCTGCACAAAAGCGATTCTGCGAAGCAATGTGAACACTTCTGCTTCCCAGGCACAGAGAAGGTGCTAGCAGGGAATTCTCTGCCTGCCTTTCCCCAGTGCTCTGCAAGCTCTCCAGGACAACAACAAATCTGGGGCTCTGTGCTTTCTTTCGTTCTGAACAAGTGTTACTGTTTTCTGCACAAAAGCGATTCTGCGAAGCAATGTGAACACTTGTGCTTCCCAGGCACAGAGAAGGTGCTAGCAGGGAATTCTCTGCCTGCCTTTCCCCAGTGCTCTGCAAGCTCTCCAGGACAACATAAAATCTGGGGCTCTGTGCTTTCTTTCGTTCTGAACAAGTGTTACTGTTTTCTGCACAAAAGCGATTCTGCGGAGCAATGTGAACAGGCACAGAGAAGGTGCTAGCAGGGAATTCTCTGCCTGCCTTTCCCCAGTGCTCTGCAAGCTCTCCAGGACAACAGCAAATCTGGGGCTCTGTGCTTTCTTTCGTTCTGAACATGTGTTACTGTTTTCTGCACAAAAGCGATTCTGCGAAGCAATGTGAACAGGCACAGAGAAGGTGCTAGCAGGGAATTCTCTGCCTGCCTTTCCCTAGTGCTCTGCAAGCTCTCCAGGACAACAGCAAATCTGGGGCTCTGTGCTTTCTTTCGTTCTGAACAAGTGTTACTGTTTTCTGCACAAAAGCGATTCTGCCAAGCAATGTGAACAGGCACAGAGAAGGTGCTAGCAGGGAATTCTCTGCCTGCCTTTCCCCAGTGCTCTGCAAGCTCTCCAGGACAACATAAAATCTGGGGCTCTGTGCTTTCTTTCGTTCTGAACAAGTGTTACTGTTTTCTGCACAAAAGCGATTCTGCGAAGCAATGTGAACACTTCTGCTTCCCAGGAACAGAGAAGGTGCTAGCAGGGAATTCTCTGCCTGCCTTTCCCCAGTGATCTGCAAGCTCTCCAGAACAACATAAAATCTGGGGCTCTGTGCTTTCTTTCGTTCTGAACAAGTGTTACTGTTTTCTGCACAAAAGCGATTCTGCGAAGCAATGTGAACAGGCACAGAGAAGGTGCTAGCAGGGAATTCTCTGCCTGCCTTTCCCCAGTGCTCTGCAAGCTCTCCAGGACAACATAAAATCTGGGGCTCTGTGCTTTCTTTCGTTCTGAACAAGTGTTACTGTTTTCTGCACAAAAGCGATTCTGCGAAGCAATGTGAACACTTGTGCTTCCCAGGCACAGAGAAGGTGCTAGCAGGGAATTCTCTGCCTGCCTTTCCCCAGTGCTCTGCAAGCTCTCCAGGACAACATAAAATCTGTTGCTCTGTGCTTTCTTTCGTTCTGAACAAGTGTTACTGTTTTCTGCACAAAAGCGATTCTGCGAAGCAATGTGAACAGGCACAGAGAAGGTGCTAGCAGGGAATTCTCTGCCTGCCTTTCCCCAGTGCTCTGCAAGCTCTCCAGGACAACATAAAATCTGGGGCTCTGTGCTTTCTTTCGTTCTGAACAAGTGTTACTGTTTTCTGCACAAAAGCGATTCTGCGAAGCAATGTGAACACTTCTGCTTCCCAGGCACAGAGAAGGTGCTAGCAGGGAATTCTCTGCCTGCCTTTCCCCAGTGCTCTGCAAGCTCTCCAGGACAACATAAAATCTGGGGCTCTGTGCTTTCTTTCGTTCTGAACAAGTGTTACTGTTTTCTGCACAAAAGCGATTCTGCGAAGCAATGTGAACAGGCACAGAGAAGGTGCTAGCAGGGAATTCTCTGCCTGCCTTTCCCCAGTGCTCTGCAAGCTCTCCAGGACAACATAAAATCTGGGGCTCTGTGCTTTCTTTCGTTCTGAACAAGTGTTACTGTTTTCTGCACAAAAGCGATTCTGCGAAGCAATGTGAACACTTCTGCTTCCCAGGCACAGAGAAGGTGCTAGCAGGGAATTCTCTGCCTGCCTTTCCCCAGTGCTCTGCAAGCTCTCCAGGACAACAGCAAATCTGGGGCTCTGTGCTTTCTTTCGTTCTGAACAAGTGTTACTGTTTTCTGCACAAAAGCGATTCTGCGAAGCAATGTGAACACTTGTGCTTCCCAGGCACAGAGAAGGTGCTAGCAGGGAATTCTCTGCCTGCCTTTCCCCAGTGCTCTGCAAGCTCTCCAGGACAACATAAAATCTGTTGCTCTGTGCTTTCTTTCGTTCTGAACAAGTGTTACTGTTTTCTGCACAAAAGCGATTCTGCGAAGCAATGTGAACAGGCACAGAGAAGGTGCTAGCAGGGAATTCTCTGCCTGCCTTTCCCCAGTGCTCTGCAAGCTCTCCAGGACAACATAAAATCTGGGGCTCTGTGCTTTCTTTCGTTCTGAACAAGTGTTACTGTTTTCTGCACAAAAGCGATTCTGCGAAGCAATGTGAACACTTCTGCTTCCCAGGCACAGAGAAGGTGCTAGCAGGGAATTCTCTGCCTGCCTTTCCCCAGTGCTCTGCAAGCTCTCCAGGACAACATAAAATCTGGGGCTCTGTGCTTTCTTTCGTTCTGAACAAGTGTTACTGTTTTCTGCACAAAAGCGATTCTGCGAAGCAATGTGAACAGGCACAGAGAAGGTGCTAGCAGGGAATTCTCTGCCTGCCTTTCCCCAGTGCTCTGCAAGCTCTCCAGGACAACATAAAATCTGGGGCTCTGTGCTTTCTTTCGTTCTGAACAAGTGTTACTGTTTTCTGCACAAAAGCGATTCTGCGAAGCAATGTGAACACTTCTGCTTCCCAGGCACAGAGAAGGTGCTAGCAGGGAATTCTCTGCCTGCCTTTCCCCAGTGCTCTGCAAGCTCTCCAGGACAACAGCAAATCTGGGGCTCTGTGCTTTCTTTCGTTCTGAACAAGTGTTACTGTTTTCTGCACAAAAGCGATTCTGCGAAGCAATGTGAACACTTGTGCTTCCCAGGCACAGAGAAGGTGCTAGCAGGGAATTCTCTGCCTGCCTTTCCCCAGTGCTCTGCAAGCTCTCCAGGACAACATAAAATCTGTTGCTCTGTGCTTTCTTTCGTTCTGAACAAGTGTTACTGTTTTCTGCACAAAAGCGATTCTGCGAAGCAATGTGAACAGGCACAGAGAAGGTGCTAGCAGGGAATTCTCTGCCTGCCTTTCCCCAGTGCTCTGCAAGCTCTCCAGGACAACATAAAATCTGGGGCTCTGTGCTTTCTTTCGTTCTGAACAAGTGTTACTGTTTTCTGCACAAAAGCGATTCTGCGAAGCAATGTGAACACTTCTGCTTCCCAGGCACAGAGAAGGTGCTAGCAGGGAATTCTCTGCCTGCCTTTCCCCAGTGCTCTGCAAGCTCTCCAGGACAACATAAAATCTGGGGCTCTGTGCTTTCTTTCGTTCTGAACAAGTGTTACTGTTTTCTGCACAAAAGCGATTCTGCGAAGCAATGTGAACAGGCACAGAGAAGGTGCTAGCAGGGAATTCTCTGCCTGCCTTTCCCCAGTGCTCTGCAAGCTCTCCAGGACAACATAAAATCTGGGGCTCTGTGCTTTCTTTCGTTCTGAACAAGTGTTAGTGTTTTCTGCACAAAAGCGATTCTGCGAAGCAATGTGAACACTTCTGCTTCCCAGGCACAGAGAAGGTGCTAGCAGGGAATTCTCTGCCTGCCTTTCCCCAGTGCTCTGCAAGCTCTCCAGGACAACAGCAAATCTGGGGCTCTGTGCTTTCTTTCGTTCTGAACAAGTGTTACTGTTTTCTGCACAAAAGCGATTCTGCGAAGCAATGTGAACACTTCTGCTTCCCAGGCACAGAGAAGGTGCTAGCAGGGAATTCTCTGCCTGCCTTTCCCCAGTGCTCTGCAAGCTCTCCAGGACAACATAAAATCTGGGGCTCTGTGCTTTCTTTCGTTCTGAACAAGTGTTACTGTTTTCTGCACAAAAGCGATTCTGCGAAGCAATGTGAACACTTCTGCTTCCCAGGCACAGAGAAGGTGCTAGCAGGGAATTCTCTGCCTGCCTTTCCCCAGTGCTCTGCAAGCTCTCCAGGACAACAGCAAATCTGGGGCTCTGTGCTTTCTTTCGTTCTGAACAAGTGTTACTGTTTTCTGCACAAAAGCGATTCTGCGAAGCAATGTGAACACTTCTGCTTCCCAGGCACAGAGAAGGTGCTAGCAGGGAATTCTCTGCCTGCCTTTCCCCAGTGCTCTGCAAGCTCTCCAGGACAACAGCAAATCTGGGGCTCTGTGCTTTCTTTCGTTCTGAACAAGTGTTACTGTTTTCTGCACAAAAGCGATTCTGCGAAGCAATGTGAACACTTCTGCTTCCCAGGCACAGAGAAGGTGCTAGCAGGGAATTCTCTGCCTGCCTTTCCCCAGTGCTCTGCAAGCTCTCCAGGACAACATAAAATCTGGGGCTCTGTGCTTTCTTTCGTTCTGAACAAGTGTTACTGTTTTCTGCACAAAAGCGATTCTGCCAAGCAATGTGAACAGGCACAGAGAAGGTGCTAGCAGGGAATTCTCTGCCTGCCTTTCCCCAGTGCTCTGCAAGCTCTCCAGGACAACATAAAATCTGGGGCTCTGTGCTTTCTTTCGTTCTGAACAAGTGTTACTGTTTTCTGCACAAAAGCGATTCTGCGAAGCAATGTGAACACTTCTGCTTCCCAGGCACAGAGAAGGTGCTAGCAGGGAATTCTCTGCCTGCCTTTCCCCAGTGCTCTGCAAGCTCTCCAGGACAACAGCAAATCTGGGGCTCTGTGCTTTCTTTCGTTCTGAACAAGTGTTACTGTTTTCTGCACAAAAGCGATTCTGCGAAGCAATGTGAACACTTCTGCTTCCCAGGCACAGAGAAGGTGCTAGCAGGGAATTCTCTGCCTGCCTTTCCCCAGTGCTCTGCAAGCTCTCCAGGACAACATAAAATCTGGGGCTCTGTGCTTTCTTTCGTTCTGAACAAGTGTTACTGTTTTCTGCACAAAAGCGATTCTGCGAAGCAATGTGAACACTTCTGCTTCCCAGGCACAGAGAAGGTGCTAGCAGGGAATTCTCTGCCTGCCTTTCCCCAGTGCTCTGCAAGCTCTCCAGGACAACAGCAAATCTGGGGCTCTGTGCTTTCTTTCGTTCTGAACAAGTGTTACTGTTTTCTGCACAAAAGCGATTCTGCGAAGCAATGTGAACACTTGTGCTTCCCAGGCACAGAGAAGGTGCTAGCAGGGAATTCTCTGCCTGCCTTTCCCCAGTGCTCTGCAAGCTCTCCAGGACAACATAAAATCTGGGGCTCTGTGCTTTCTTTCGTTCTGAACAAGTGTTACTGTTTTCTGCACAAAAGCGATTCTGCGAAGCAATGTGAACACTTGTGCTTCCCAGGCACAGAGAAGGTGCCAGCAGGGAATTCTCTGCCTGCCTTTCCCCAGTGCTCTGCAAGCTCTCCAGGACAACATAGAATCTGGGGCTCTGTGCTTTCTTTCGTTCTGAACAAGTGTTACTGTTTTCTGCACAAAAGCGATTCTGCGGAGCAATGTGAACAGGCACAGAGAAGGTGCTAGCAGGGAATTCTCTGCCTGCCTTTCCCCAGTGCTCTGCAAGCTCTCCAGGACAACAGCAAATCTGGGGCTCTGTGCTTTCTTTCGTTCTGAACAAGTGTTACTGTTTTCTGCACAAAAGCGATTCTGCGAAGCAATGTGAACACTTGTGCTTCCCAGGCACAGAGAAGGTGCTAGCAGGGAATTCTCTGCCTGCCTTTCCCCAGTGCTCTGCAAGCTCTCCAGGACAACATAAAATCTGGGGCTCTGTGCTTTCTTTCGTTCTGAACAAGTGTTACTGTTTTCTGCACAAAAGCGATTCTGCGAAGCAATGTGAACACTTCTGCTTCCCAGGCACAGAGAAGGTGCTAGCAGGGAATTCTCTGCCTGCCTTTCCCCAGTGCTCTGCAAGCTCTCCAGGACAACATAAAATCTGGGGCTCTGTGCTTTCTTTCGTTCTGAACAAGTGTTACTGTTTTCTGCACAAAAGCGATTTGCCAAGCAATGTGAACACTTGTGCTTCCCAGGCACATAAAAGGTGCTAGCAGGGAATTCTCTGCCTGCCTTTCCCCAGTGCTCTGCAAGCTCTCCAGGACAACATAAAATCTGGGGCTCTGTGCTTTCTTTCGTTCTGAACAAGTGTTACTGTTTTCTGCACAAAAGCGATTCTGCGAAGCAATGTGAACACTTGTGCTTCCCAGGCACAGAGAAGGTGCTAGCAGGGAATTCTCTGCCTGCCTTTCCCCAGTGCTCTGCAAGCTCTCCAGGACAACAGCAAATCTGGGGCTCTGTGCTTTCTTTCGTTCTGAACAAGTGTTACTGTTTTCTGCACAAAAGCGATTCTGCGAAGCAATGTGAACACTTCTGCTTCCCAGGAACAGAGAAGGTGCTAGCAGGGAATTCTCTGCCTGCCTTTCCCCAGTGCTCTGCAAGCTCTCCAGGACAACATAGAATCTGGGGCTCTGTGCTTTCTTTCGTTCTGAACATGTGTTACTGTTTTCTGCACAAAAGCGATTCTGCGAAGCAATGTGAACAGGCACAGAGAAGGTGCTAGCAGGGAATTCTCTGCCTGCCTTTCCCTAGTGCTCTGCAAGCTCTCCAGGACAACAGCAAATCTGGGGCTCTGTGCTTTCTTTCGTTCTGAACAAGTGTTACTGTTTTCTGCACAAAAGCGATTCTGCCAAGCAATGTGAACAGGCACAGAGAAGGTGCTAGCAGGGAATTCTCTGCCTGCCTTTCCCCAGTGCTCTGCAAGCTCTCCAGGACAACAGCAAATCTGGGGCTCTGTGCTTTCTTTCGTTCTGAACAAGTGTTACTGTTTTCTGCACAAAAGCGATTCTGCGAAGCAATGTGAACACTTGTGCTTCCCAGGCACAGAGAAGGTGCTAGCAGGGAATTCTCTGCCTGCCTTTCCCCAGTGCTCTGCAAGCTCTCCAGGACAACATAAAATCTGGGGCTCTGTGCTTTCTTTCGTTCTGAACAAGTGTTACTGTTTTCTGCACAAAAGCGATTCTGCGAAGCAATGTGAACACTTCTGCTTCCCAGGCACAGAGAAGGTGCTAGCAGGGAATTCTCTGCCTGCCTTTCCCCAGTGATCTGCAAGCTCTCCAGAACAACATAAAATCTGGGGCTCTGTGCTTTCTTTCGTTCTGAACAAGTGTTACTGTTTTCTGCACAAAAGCGATTCTGCGAAGCAATGTGAACAGGCACAGAGAAGGTGCTAGCAGGGAATTCTCTGCCTGCCTTTCCCCAGTGCTCTGCAAGCTCTCCAGGACAACATAAAATCTGGGGCTCTGTGCTTTCTTTCGTTCTGAACAAGTGTTAGTGTTTTCTGCACAAAAGCGATTCTGCGAAGCAATGTGAACACTTGTGCTTCCCAGGCACAGAGAAGGTGCTAGCAGGGAATTCTCTGCCTGCCTTTCCCCAGTGCTCTGCAAGCTCTCCAGGACAACATAAAATCTGGGGCTCTGTGCTTTCTTTCGTTCTGAACAAGTGTTACTGTTTTCTGCACAAAAGCGATTCTGCGAAGCAATGTGAACAGGCACAGAGAAGGTGCTAGCAGGGAATTCTCTGCCTGCCTTTCCCCAGTGCTCTGCAAGCTCTCCAGGACAACATAAAATCTGGGGCTCTGTGCTTTCTTTCGTTCTGAACAAGTGTTACTGTTTTCTGCACAAAAGCGATTCTGCGAAGCAATGTGAACACTTCTGCTTCCCAGGCACAGAGAAGGTGCTAGCAGGGAATTCTCTGCCTGCCTTTCCCCAGTGCTCTGCAAGCTCTCCAGGACAACATAAAATCTGGGGCTCTGTGCTTTCTTTCGTTCTGAACAAGTGTTACTGTTTTCTGCACAAAAGCGATTCTGCGAAGCAATGTGAACAGGCACAGAGAAGGTGCTAGCAGGGAATTCTCTGCCTGCCTTTCCCCAGTGCTCTGCAAGCTCTCCAGGACAACATAAAATCTGGGGCTCTGTGCTTTCTTTCGTTCTGAACAAGTGTTAGTGTTTTCTGCACAAAAGCGATTCTGCGAAGCAATGTGAACACTTCTGCTTCCCAGGCACAGAGAAGGTGCTAGCAGGGAATTCTCTGCCTGCCTTTCCCCAGTGCTCTGCAAGCTCTCCAGGACAACAGCAAATCTGGGGCTCTGTGCTTTCTTTCGTTCTGAACAAGTGTTACTGTTTTCTGCACAAAAGCGATTCTGCGAAGCAATGTGAACACTTCTGCTTCCCAGGCACAGAGAAGGTGCTAGCAGGGAATTCTCTGCCTGCCTTTCCCCAGTGCTCTGCAAGCTCTCCAGGACAACATAAAATCTGGGGCTCTGTGCTTTCTTTCGTTCTGAACAAGTGTTACTGTTTTCTGCACAAAAGCGATTCTGCGAAGCAATGTGAACACTTCTGCTTCCCAGGCACAGAGAAGGTGCTAGCAGGGAATTCTCTGCCTGCCTTTCCCCAGTGCTCTGCAAGCTCTCCAGGACAACAGCAAATCTGGGGCTCTGTGCTTTCTTTCGTTCTGAACAAGTGTTACTGTTTTCTGCACAAAAGCGATTCTGCGAAGCAATGTGAACACTTGTGCTTCCCAGGCACAGAGAAGGTGCTAGCAGGGAATTCTCTGCCTGCCTTTCCCCAGTGCTCTGCAAGCTCTCCAGGACAACAGCAAATCTGGGGCTCTGTGCTTTCTTTCGTTCTGAACAAGTGTTACTGTTTTCTGCACAAAAGCGATTCTGCGAAGCAATGTGAACACTTCTGCTTCCCAGGCACAGAGAAGGTGCTAGCAGGGAATTCTCTGCCTGCCTTTCCCCAGTGCTCTGCAAGCTCTCCAGGACAACATAAAATCTGGGGCTCTGTGCTTTCTTTCGTTCTGAACAAGTGTTACTGTTTTCTGCACAAAAGCGATTCTGCCAAGCAATGTGAACAGGCACAGAGAAGGTGCTAGCAGGGAATTCTCTGCCTGCCTTTCCCCAGTGCTCTGCAAGCTCTCCAGGACAACATAAAATCTGGGGCTCTGTGCTTTCTTTCGTTCTGAACAAGTGTTACTGTTTTCTGCACAAAAGCGATTCTGCGAAGCAATGTGAACACTTCTGCTTCCCAGGCACAGAGAAGGTGCTAGCAGGGAATTCTCTGCCTGCCTTTCCCCAGTGCTCTGCAAGCTCTCCAGGACAACAGCAAATCTGGGGCTCTGTGCTTTCTTTCGTTCTGAACAAGTGTTACTGTTTTCTGCACAAAAGCGATTCTGCGAAGCAATGTGAACACTTCTGCTTCCCAGGCACAGAGAAGGTGCTAGCAGGGAATTCTCTGCCTGCCTTTCCCCAGTGCTCTGCAAGCTCTCCAGGACAACATAAAATCTGGGGCTCTGTGCTTTCTTTCGTTCTGAACAAGTGTTACTGTTTTCTGCACAAAAGCGATTCTGCGAAGCAATGTGAACACTTCTGCTTCCCAGGCACAGAGAAGGTGCTAGCAGGGAATTCTCTGCCTGCCTTTCCCCAGTGCTCTGCAAGCTCTCCAGGACAACAGCAAATCTGGGGCTCTGTGCTTTCTTTCGTTCTGAACAAGTGTTACTGTTTTCTGCACAAAAGCGATTCTGCGAAGCAATGTGAACACTTGTGCTTCCCAGGCACAGAGAAGGTGCTAGCAGGGAATTCTCTGCCTGCCTTTCCCCAGTGCTCTGCAAGCTCTCCAGGACAACAGCAAATCTGGGGCTCTGTGCTTTCTTTCGTTCTGAACAAGTGTTACTGTTTTCTGCACAAAAGCGATTCTGCGAAGCAATGTGAACACTTCTGCTTCCCAGGCACAGAGAAGGTGCTAGCAGGGAATTCTCTGCCTGCCTTTCCCCAGTGCTCTGCAAGCTCTCCAGGACAACATAAAATCTGGGGCTCTGTGCTTTCTTTCGTTCTGAACAAGTGTTACTGTTTTCTGCACAAAAGCGATTCTGCCAAGCAATGTGAACAGGCACAGAGAAGGTGCTAGCAGGGAATTCTCTGCCTGCCTTTCCCCAGTGCTCTGCAAGCTCTCCAGGACAACATAAAATCTGGGGCTCTGTGCTTTCTTTCGTTCTGAACAAGTGTTACTGTTTTCTGCACAAAAGCGATTCTGCGAAGCAATGTGAACACTTCTGCTTCCCAGGCACAGAGAAGGTGCTAGCAGGGAATTCTCTGCCTGCCTTTCCCCAGTGCTCTGCAAGCTCTCCAGGACAACAGCAAATCTGGGGCTCTGTGCTTTCTTTCGTTCTGAACAAGTGTTACTGTTTTCTGCACAAAAGCGATTCTGCGAAGCAATGTGAACACTTCTGCTTCCCAGGCACAGAGAAGGTGCTAGCAGGGAATTCTCTGCCTGCCTTTCCCCAGTGCTCTGCAAGCTCTCCAGGACAACATAAAATCTGGGGCTCTGTGCTTTCTTTCGTTCTGAACAAGTGTTACTGTTTTCTGCACAAAAGCGATTCTGCGAAGCAATGTGAACACTTCTGCTTCCCAGGCACAGAGAAGGTGCTAGCAGGGAATTCTCTGCCTGCCTTTCCCCAGTGCTCTGCAAGCTCTCCAGGACAACAGCAAATCTGGGGCTCTGTGCTTTCTTTCGTTCTGAACAAGTGTTACTGTTTTCTGCACAAAAGCGATTCTGCGAAGCAATGTGAACACTTGTGCTTCCCAGGCACAGAGAAGGTGCTAGCAGGGAATTCTCTGCCTGCCTTTCCCCAGTGCTCTGCAAGCTCTCCAGGACAACATAAAATCTGGGGCTCTGTGCTTTCTTTCGTTCTGAACAAGTGTTACTGTTTTCTGCACAAAAGCGATTCTGCGAAGCAATGTGAACACTTGTGCTTCCCAGGCACAGAGAAGGTGCCAGCAGGGAATTCTCTGCCTGCCTTTCCCCAGTGCTCTGCAAGCTCTCCAGGACAACATAGAATCTGGGGCTCTGTGCTTTCTTTCGTTCTGAACAAGTGTTACTGTTTTCTGCACAAAAGCGATTCTGCGGAGCAATGTGAACAGGCACAGAGAAGGTGCTAGCAGGGAATTCTCTGCCTGCCTTTCCCCAGTGCTCTGCAAGCTCTCCAGGACAACAGCAAATCTGGGGCTCTGTGCTTTCTTTCGTTCTGAACAAGTGTTACTGTTTTCTGCACAAAAGCGATTCTGCGAAGCAATGTGAACACTTGTGCTTCCCAGGCACAGAGAAGGTGCTAGCAGGGAATTCTCTGCCTGCCTTTCCCCAGTGCTCTGCAAGCTCTCCAGGACAACATAAAATCTGGGGCTCTGTGCTTTCTTTCGTTCTGAACAAGTGTTACTGTTTTCTGCACAAAAGCGATTCTGCGAAGCAATGTGAACACTTCTGCTTCCCAGGCACAGAGAAGGTGCTAGCAGGGAATTCTCTGCCTGCCTTTCCCCAGTGCTCTGCAAGCTCTCCAGGACAACATAAAATCTGGGGCTCTGTGCTTTCTTTCGTTCTGAACAAGTGTTACTGTTTTCTGCACAAAAGCGATTTACCAAGCAATGTGAACACTTGTGCTTCCCAGGCACATAAAAGGTGCTAGCAGGGAATTCTCTGCCTGCCTTTCCCCAGTGCTCTGCAAGCTCTCCAGGACAACAGCAAATCTGGGGCTCTGTGCTTTCTTTCGTTCTGAACAAGTGTTACTGTTTTCTGCACAAAAGCGATTCTGCGAAGCAATGTGAACACTTGTGCTTCCCAGGCACAGAGAAGGTGCTAGCAGGGAATTCTCTGCCTGCCTTTCCCCAGTGCTCTGCAAGCTCTCCAGGACGACATAGAATCTGGGGCTCTGTGCTTTCTTTCGTTCTGAACATGTGTTACTGTTTTCTGCACAAAAGCGATTCTGCGGAGCAATGTGAACAGGCACAGAGAAGGTGCTAGCAGGGAATTCTCTGCCTGCCTTTCCCCAGTGCTCTGCAAGCTCTCCAGGACAACATAAAATCTGGGGCTCTGTGCTTTCTTTCGTTCTGAACAAGTGTTACTGTTTTCTGCACAAAAGCGATTCTGCGAAGCAATGTGAACAGGCACAGAGAAGGTGCTAGCAGGGAATTCTCTGCCTGCCTTTCCCCAGTGCTCTGCAAGCTCTCCAGGACAACATAAAATCTGGGGCTCTGTGCTTTCTTTCGTTCTGAACAAGTGTTACTGTTTTCTGCACAAAAGCGATTCTGCGAAGCAATGTGAACACTTCTGCTTCCCAGGCACAGAGAAGGTGCTAGCAGGGAATTCTCTGCCTGCCTTTCCCCAGTGCTCTGCAAGCTCTCCAGGACAACATAAAATCTGGGGCTCTGTGCTTTCTTTCGTTCTGAACAAGTGTTACTGTTTTCTGCACAAAAGCGATTCTGCTAAGCAATGTGAACACTTGTGCTTCACAGGCACAGAGAAGGTACTAGCAGGGAATTCTCTGCCTGCCTTTCCCCAGTGCTCTGCAAGCTCTCCAGGACAACAGCAAATCTGGGGCTCTGTGCTTTCTTTCGTTCTGAACAAGTGTTACTGTTTTCTGCACAAAAGCGATTCTGCGAAGCAATGTGAACACTTCTGCTTCCCAGGCACAGAGAAGGTGCTAGCAGGGAATTCTCTGCCTGCCTTTCCCCAGTGCTCTGCAAGCTCTCCAGGACAACATAAAATCTGGGGCTCTGTGCTTTCTTTCGTTCTGAACAAGTGTTAGTGTTTTCTGCACAAAAGCGATTCTGCGAAGCAATGTGAACACTTCTGCTTCCCAGGCACAGAGAAGGTGCTAGCAGGGAATTCTCTGCCTGCCTTTCCCCAGTGATCTGCAAGCTCTCCAGGACAACATAAAATCTGGGGCTCTGTGCTTTCTTTCGTTCTGAACAAGTGTTACTGTTTTCTGCACAAAAGCGATTCTGCGAAGCAATGTGAACACTTGTGCTTCCCAGGCACAGAGAAGGTGCTAGCAGGGAATTCTCTGCCTGCCTTTCCCCAGTGCTCTGCAAGCTCTCCAGGACGACATAGAATCTGGGGCTCTGTGCTTTCTTTCGTTCTGAACATGTGTTACTGTTTTCTGCACAAAAGCGATTCTGCGGAGCAATGTGAACAGGCACAGAGAAGGTGCTAGCAGGGAATTCTCTGCCTGCCTTTCCCCAGTGCTCTGCAAGCTCTCCAGGACAACATAAAATCTGGGGCTCTGTGCTTTCTTTCGTTCTGAACAAGTGTTACTGTTTTCTGCACAAAAGCGATTCTGCGAAGCAATGTGAACAGGCACAGAGAAGGTGCTAGCAGGGAATTCTCTGCCTGCCTTTCCCCAGTGCTCTGCAAGCTCTCCAGGACAACATAAAATCTGGGGCTCTGTGCTTTCTTTCGTTCTGAACAAGTGTTACTGTTTTCTGCACAAAAGCGATTCTGCGAAGCAATGTGAACACTTCTGCTTCCCAGGCACAGAGAAGGTGCTAGCAGGGAATTCTCTGCCTGCCTTTCCCCAGTGCTCTGCAAGCTCTCCAGGACAACATAAAATCTGGGGCTCTGTGCTTTCTTTCGTTCTGAACAAGTGTTACTGTTTTCTGCACAAAAGCGATTCTGCTAAGCAATGTGAACACTTGTGCTTCACAGGCACAGAGAAGGTACTAGCAGGGAATTCTCTGCCTGCCTTTCCCCAGTGCTCTGCAAGCTCTCCAGGACAACAGCAAATCTGGGGCTCTGTGCTTTCTTTCGTTCTGAACAAGTGTTACTGTTTTCTGCACAAAAGCGATTCTGCGAAGCAATGTGAACACTTCTGCTTCCCAGGCACAGAGAAGGTGCTAGCAGGGAATTCTCTGCCTGCCTTTCCCCAGTGCTCTGCAAGCTCTCCAGGACAACATAAAATCTGGGGCTCTGTGCTTTCTTTCGTTCTGAACAAGTGTTAGTGTTTTCTGCACAAAAGCGATTCTGCGAAGCAATGTGAACACTTCTGCTTCCCAGGCACAGAGAAGGTGCTAGCAGGGAATTCTCTGCCTGCCTTTCCCCAGTGATCTGCAAGCTCTCCAGAACAACATAAAATCTGGGGCTCTGTGCTTTCTTTCGTTCTGAACAAGTGTTACTGTTTTCTGCACAAAAGCGATTCTGCGAAGCAATGTGAACAGGCACAGAGAAGGTGCTAGCAGGGAATTCTCTGCCTGCCTTTCCCCAGTGCTCTGCAAGCTCTCCAGGACAACATAAAATCTGGGGCTCTGTGCTTTCTTTCGTTCTGAACAAGTGTTACTGTTTTCTGCACAAAAGCGATTCTGCGAAGCAATGTGAACACTTGTGCTTCCCAGGCACAGAGAAGGTGCTAGCAGGGAATTCTCTGCCTGCCTTTCCCCAGTGCTCTGCAAGCTCTCCAGGACGACATAGAATCTGGGGCTCTGTGCTTTCTTTCGTTCTGAACATGTGTTACTGTTTTCTGCACAAAAGCGATTCTGCGAAGCAATGTGAACACTTCTGCTTCCCAGGCACAGAGAAGGTGCTAGCAGGGAATTCTCTGCCTGCCTTTCCCCAGTGCTCTGCAAGCTCTCCAGGACAACAGCAAATCTGGGGCTCTGTGCTTTCTTTCGTTCTGAACAAGTGTTACTGTTTTCTGCACAAAAGCGATTCTGCGAAGCAATGTGAACACTTGTGCTTCCCAGGCACAGAGAAGGTGCTAGCAGGGAATTCTCTGCCTGCCTTTCCCCAGTGCTCTGCAAGCTCTCCAGGACAACATAAAATCTGGGGCTCTGTGCTTTCTTTCGTTCTGAACAAGTGTTACTGTTTTCTGCACAAAAGCGATTCTGCGAAGCAATGTGAACACTTGTGCTTCCCAGGCACAGAGAAGGTGCCAGCAGGGAATTCTCTGCCTGCCTTTCCCCAGTGCTCTGCAAGCTCTCCAGGACAACATAGAATCTGGGGCTCTGTGCTTTCTTTCGTTCTGAACAAGTGTTACTGTTTTCTGCACAAAAGCGATTCTGCGGAGCAATGTGAACAGGCACAGAGAAGGTGCTAGCAGGGAATTCTCTGCCTGCCTTTCCCCAGTGCTCTGCAAGCTCTCCAGGACAACAGCAAATCTGGGGCTCTGTGCTTTCTTTCGTTCTGAACAAGTGTTACTGTTTTCTGCACAAAAGCGATTCTGCGAAGCAATGTGAACACTTGTGCTTCCCAGGCACAGAGAAGGTGCTAGCAGGGAATTCTCTGCCTGCCTTTCCCCAGTGCTCTGCAAGCTCTCCAGGACAACATAAAATCTGGGGCTCTGTGCTTTCTTTCGTTCTGAACAAGTGTTACTGTTTTCTGCACAAAAGCGATTCTGCGAAGCAATGTGAACACTTCTGCTTCCCAGGCACAGAGAAGGTGCTAGCAGGGAATTCTCTGCCTGCCTTTCCCCAGTGCTCTGCAAGCTCTCCAGGACAACATAAAATCTGGGGCTCTGTGCTTTCTTTCGTTCTGAACAAGTGTTACTGTTTTCTGCACAAAAGCGATTTGCCAAGCAATGTGAACACTTGTGCTTCCCAGGCACATAAAAGGTGCTAGCAGGGAATTCTCTGCCTGCCTTTCCCCAGTGCTCTGCAAGCTCTCCAGGACAACAGCAAATCTGGGGCTCTGTGCTTTCTTTCGTTCTGAACAAGTGTTACTGTTTTCTGCACAAAAGCGATTCTGCGAAGCAATGTGAACACTTGTGCTTCCCAGGCACAGAGAAGGTGCTAGCAGGGAATTCTCTGCCTGCCTTTCCCCAGTGCTCTGCAAGCTCTCCAGGACGACATAGAATCTGGGGCTCTGTGCTTTCTTTCGTTCTGAACATGTGTTACTGTTTTCTGCACAAAAGCGATTCTGCGGAGCAATGTGAACAGGCACAGAGAAGGTGCTAGCAGGGAATTCTCTGCCTGCCTTTCCCCAGTGCTCTGCAAGCTCTCCAGGACAACATAAAATCTGGGGCTCTGTGCTTTCTTTCGTTCTGAACAAGTGTTACTGTTTTCTGCACAAAAGCGATTCTGCGAAGCAATGTGAACACTTCTGCTTCCCAGGCACAGAGAAGGTGCTAGCAGGGAATTCTCTGCCTGCCTTTCCCCAGTGCTCTGCAAGCTCTCCAGGACAACATAAAATCTGGGGCTCTGTGCTTTCTTTCGTTCTGAACAAGTGTTACTGTTTTCTGCACAAAAGCGATTCTGCTAAGCAATGTGAACACTTGTGCTTCACAGGCACAGAGAAGGTACTAGCAGGGAATTCTCTGCCTGCCTTTCCCCAGTGCTCTGCAAGCTCTCCAGGACAACAGCAAATCTGGGGCTCTGTGCTTTCTTTCGTTCTGAACAAGTGTTACTGTTTTCTGCACAAAAGCGATTCTGCGAAGCAATGTGAACACTTCTGCTTCCCAGGCACAGAGAAGGTGCTAGCAGGGAATTCTCTGCCTGCCTTTCCCCAGTGCTCTGCAAGCTCTCCAGGACAACATAAAATCTGGGGCTCTGTGCTTTCTTTCGTTCTGAACAAGTGTTAGTGTTTTCTGCACAAAAGCGATTCTGCGAAGCAATGTGAACACTTCTGCTTCCCAGGCACAGAGAAGGTGCTAGCAGGGAATTCTCTGCCTGCCTTTCCCCAGTGATCTGCAAGCTCTCCAGGACAACATAAAATCTGGGGCTCTGTGCTTTCTTTCGTTCTGAACAAGTGTTACTGTTTTCTGCACAAAAGCGATTCTGCGAAGCAATGTGAACACTTGTGCTTCCCAGGCACAGAGAAGGTGCTAGCAGGGAATTCTCTGCCTGCCTTTCCCCAGTGCTCTGCAAGCTCTCCAGGACGACATAGAATCTGGGGCTCTGTGCTTTCTTTCGTTCTGAACATGTGTTACTGTTTTCTGCACAAAAGCGATTCTGCGGAGCAATGTGAACAGGCACAGAGAAGGTGCTAGCAGGGAATTCTCTGCCTGCCTTTCCCCAGTGCTCTGCAAGCTCTCCAGGACAACATAAAATCTGGGGCTCTGTGCTTTCTTTCGTTCTGAACAAGTGTTACTGTTTTCTGCACAAAAGCGATTCTGCGAAGCAATGTGAACAGGCACAGAGAAGGTGCTAGCAGGGAATTCTCTGCCTGCCTTTCCCCAGTGCTCTGCAAGCTCTCCAGGACAACATAAAATCTGGGGCTCTGTGCTTTCTTTCGTTCTGAACAAGTGTTACTGTTTTCTGCACAAAAGCGATTCTGCGAAGCAATGTGAACACTTCTGCTTCCCAGGCACAGAGAAGGTGCTAGCAGGGAATTCTCTGCCTGCCTTTCCCCAGTGCTCTGCAAGCTCTCCAGGACAACATAAAATCTGGGGCTCTGTGCTTTCTTTCGTTCTGAACAAGTGTTACTGTTTTCTGCACAAAAGCGATTTGCCAAGCAATGTGAACACTTGTGCTTCCCAGGCACATAAAAGGTGCTAGCAGGGAATTCTCTGCCTGCCTTTCCCCAGTGCTCTGCAAGCTCTCCAGGACAACAGCAAATCTGGGGCTCTGTGCTTTCTTTCGTTCTGAACAAGTGTTACTGTTTTCTGCACAAAAGCGATTCTGCGAAGCAATGTGAACACTTGTGCTTCCCAGGCACAGAGAAGGTGCTAGCAGGGAATTCTCTGCCTGCCTTTCCCCAGTGCTCTGCAAGCTCTCCAGGACGACATAGAATCTGGGGCTCTGTGCTTTCTTTCGTTCTGAACATGTGTTACTGTTTTCTGCACAAAAGCGATTCTGCGGAGCAATGTGAACAGGCACAGAGAAGGTGCTAGCAGGGAATTCTCTGCCTGCCTTTCCCCAGTGCTCTGCAAGCTCTCCAGGACAACATAAAATCTGGGGCTCTGTGCTTTCTTTCGTTCTGAACAAGTGTTACTGTTTTCTGCACAAAAGCGATTCTGCGAAGCAATGTGAACAGGCACAGAGAAGGTGCTAGCAGGGAATTCTCTGCCTGCCTTTCCCCAGTGCTCTGCAAGCTCTCCAGGACAACATAAAATCTGGGGCTCTGTGCTTTCTTTCGTTCTGAACAAGTGTTACTGTTTTCTGCACAAAAGCGATTCTGCGAAGCAATGTGAACACTTCTGCTTCCCAGGCACAGAGAAGGTGCTAGCAGGGAATTCTCTGCCTGCCTTTCCCCAGTGCTCTGCAAGCTCTCCAGGACAACATAAAATCTGGGGCTCTGTGCTTTCTTTCGTTCTGAACAAGTGTTACTGTTTTCTGCACAAAAGCGATTCTGCTAAGCAATGTGAACACTTGTGCTTCACAGGCACAGAGAAGGTACTAGCAGGGAATTCTCTGCCTGCCTTTCCCCAGTGCTCTGCAAGCTCTCCAGGACAACAGCAAATCTGGGGCTCTGTGCTTTCTTTCGTTCTGAACAAGTGTTACTGTTTTCTGCACAAAAGCGATTCTGCGAAGCAATGTGAACACTTCTGCTTCCCAGGCACAGAGAAGGTGCTAGCAGGGAATTCTCTGCCTGCCTTTCCCCAGTGCTCTGCAAGCTCTCCAGGACAACATAAAATCTGGGGCTCTGTGCTTTCTTTCGTTCTGAACAAGTGTTAGTGTTTTCTGCACAAAAGCGATTCTGCGAAGCAATGTGAACACTTCTGCTTCCCAGGCACAGAGAAGGTGCTAGCAGGGAATTCTCTGCCTGCCTTTCCCCAGTGATCTGCAAGCTCTCCAGAACAACATAAAATCTGGGGCTCTGTGCTTTCTTTCGTTCTGAACAAGTGTTACTGTTTTCTGCACAAAAGCGATTCTGCGAAGCAATGTGAACAGGCACAGAGAAGGTGCTAGCAGGGAATTCTCTGCCTGCCTTTCCCCAGTGCTCTGCAAGCTCTCCAGGACAACATAAAATCTGGGGCTCTGTGCTTTCTTTCGTTCTGAACAAGTGTTACTGTTTTCTGCACAAAAGCGATTCTGCGAAGCAATGTGAACACTTGTGCTTCCCAGGCACAGAGAAGGTGCTAGCAGGGAATTCTCTGCCTGCCTTTCCCCAGTGCTCTGCAAGCTCTCCAGGACGACATAGAATCTGGGGCTCTGTGCTTTCTTTCGTTCTGAACATGTGTTACTGTTTTCTGCACAAAAGCGATTCTGCGGAGCAATGTGAACAGGCACAGAGAAGGTGCTAGCAGGGAATTCTCTGCCTGCCTTTCCCCAGTGCTCTGCAAGCTCTCCAGGACAACATAAAATCTGGGGCTCTGTGCTTTCTTTCGTTCTGAACAAGTGTTACTGTTTTCTGCACAAAAGCGATTCTGCGAAGCAATGTGAACAGGCACAGAGAAGGTGCTAGCAGGGAATTCTCTGCCTGCCTTTCCCCAGTGCTCTGCAAGCTCTCCAGGACAACATAAAATCTGGGGCTCTGTGCTTTCTTTCGTTCTGAACAAGTGTTACTGTTTTCTGCACAAAAGCGATTCTGCGAAGCAATGTGAACACTTCTGCTTCCCAGGCACAGAGAAGGTGCTAGCAGGGAATTCTCTGCCTGCCTTTCCCCAGTGCTCTGCAAGCTCTCCAGGACAACAGCAAATCTGGGGCTCTGTGCTTTCTTTCGTTCTGAACAAGTGTTACTGTTTTCTGCACAAAAGCGATTCTGCGAAGCAATGTGAACACTTGTGCTTCCCAGGCACAGAGAAGGTGCTAGCAGGGAATTCTCTGCCTGCCTTTCCCCAGTGCTCTGCAAGCTCTCCAGGACGACATAGAATCTGGGGCTCTGTGCTTTCTTTCGTTCTGAACATGTGTTACTGTTTTCTGCACAAAAGCGATTCTGCGGAGCAATGTGAACAGGCACAGAGAAGGTGCTAGCAGGGAATTCTCTGCCTGCCTTTCCCCAGTGCTCTGCAAGCTCTCCAGGACAACATAAAATCTGGGGCTCTGTGCTTTCTTTCGTTCTGAACAAGTGTTACTGTTTTCTGCACAAAAGCGATTCTGCGAAGCAATGTGAACAGGCACAGAGAAGGTGCTAGCAGGGAATTCTCTGCCTGCCTTTCCCCAGTGCTCTGCAAGCTCTCCAGGACAACATAAAATCTGGGGCTCTGTGCTTTCTTTCGTTCTGAACAAGTGTTACTGTTTTCTGCACAAAAGCGATTCTGCGAAGCAATGTGAACACTTGTGCTTCCCAGGCACAGAGAAGGTGCTAGCAGGGAATTCTCTGCCTGCCTTTCCCCAGTGCTCTGCAAGCTCTCCAGGACAACAACAAATCTGGGGCTCTGTGCTTTCTTTCGTTCTGAACATGTGTTACTGTTTTCTGCACAAAAGCGATTCTGCGGAGCAATGTGAACAGGCACAGAGAAGGTGCTAGCAGGGAATTCTCTGCCTGCCTTTCCCCAGTGCTCTGCAAGCTCTCCAGGACAACATAAAATCTGGGGCTCTGTGCTTTCTTTCGTTCTGAACAAGTGTTACTGTTTTCTGCACAAAAGCGATTCTGCGAAGCAATGTGAACAGGCACAGAGAAGGTGCTAGCAGGGAATTCTCTGCCTGCCTTTCCCCAGTGCTCTGCAAGCTCTCCAGGACAACATAAAATCTGGGGCTCTGTGCTTTCTTTCGTTCTGAACAAGTGTTACTGTTTTCTGCACAAAAGCGATTCTGCGAAGCAATGTGAACACTTCTGCTTCCCAGGCACAGAGAAGGTGCTAGCAGGGAATTCTCTGCCTGCCTTTCCCCAGTGCTCTGCAAGCTCTCCAGGACAACATAAAATCTGGGGCTCTGTGCTTTCTTTCGTTCTGAACAAGTGTTACTGTTTTCTGCACAAAAGCGATTCTGCTAAGCAATGTGAACACTTGTGCTTCACAGGCACAGAGAAGGTACTAGCAGGGAATTCTCTGCCTGCCTTTCCCCAGTGCTCTGCAAGCTCTCCAGGACAACAGCAAATCTGGGGCTCTGTGCTTTCTTTCGTTCTGAACAAGTGTTACTGTTTTCTGCACAAAAGCGATTCTGCGAAGCAATGTGAACACTTGTGCTTCCCAGGCACAGAGAAGGTGCTAGCAGGGAATTCTCTGCCTGCCTTTCCCCAGTGCTCTGCAAGCTCTCCAGGACAACAGCAAATCTGGGGCTCTGTGCTTTCTTTCGTTCTGAACAAGTGTTACTGTTTTCTGCACAAAAGCGATTCTGCGAAGCAATGTGAACACTTCTGCTTCCCAGGCACAGAGAAGGTGCTAGCAGGGAATTCTCTGCCTGCCTTTCCCCAGTGCTCTGCAAGCTCTCCAGGACAACATAAAATCTGGGGCTCTGTGCTTTCTTTCGTTCTGAACAAGTGTTACTGTTTTCTGCACAAAAGCGATTCTGCGAAGCAATGTGAACACTTCTGCTTCCCAGGCACAGAGAAGGTGCTAGCAGGGAATTCTCTGCCTGCCTTTCCCCAGTGCTCTGCAAGCTCTCCAGGACAACAGCAAATCTGGGGCTCTGTGCTTTCTTTCGTTCTGAACAAGTGTTACTGTTTTCTGCACAAAAGCGATTCTGCGAAGCAATGTGAACACTTGTGCTTCCCAGGCACACAGAAGGTGCTAGCAGGGAATTCTCTGCCTGCCTTTCCCCAGTGCTCTGCAAGCTCTCCAGGACAACATAAAATCTGGGGCTCTGTGCTTTCTTTCGTTCTGAACAAGTGTTACTGTTTTCTGCACAAAAGCGATTCTGCGAAGCAATGTGAACACTTGTGCTTCCCAGGCACAGAGAAGGTGCCAGCAGGGAATTCTCTGCCTGCCTTTCCCAAGTGCTCTGCAAGCTCTCCAGGACAACATAGAATCTGGGGCTCTGTGCTTTCTTTCGTTCTGAACAAGTGTTACTGTTTTCTGCACAAAAGCGATTCTGCGAAGCAATGTGAACACTTGTGCTTCCCAGGCACAGAGAAGGTGCTAGCAGGGAATTCTCTGCCTGCCTTTCCCCAGTGCTCTGCAAGCTCTCCAGGACGACATAGAATCTGGGGCTCTGTGCTTTCTTTCGTTCTGAACATGTGTTACTGTTTTCTGCACAAAAGCGATTCTGCGGAGCAATGTGAACAGGCACAGAGAAGGTGCTAGCAGGGAATTCTCTGCCTGCCTTTCCCCAGTGCTCTGCAAGCTCTCCAGGACAACATAAAATCTGGGGCTCTGTGCTTTCTTTCGTTCTGAACAAGTGTTACTGTTTTCTGCACAAAAGCGATTCTGCGAAGCAATGTGAACAGGCACAGAGAAGGTGCTAGCAGGGAATTCTCTGCCTGCCTTTCCCCAGTGCTCTGCAAGCTCTCCAGGACAACATAAAATCTGGGGCTCTGTGCTTTCTTTCGTTCTGAACAAGTGTTACTGTTTTCTGCACAAAAGCGATTCTGCGAAGCAATGTGAACACTTCTGCTTCCCAGGCACAGAGAAGGTGCTAGCAGGGAATTCTCTGCCTGCCTTTCCCCAGTGCTCTGCAAGCTCTCCAGGACAACATAAAATCTGGGGCTCTGTGCTTTCTTTCGTTCTGAACAAGTGTTACTGTTTTCTGCACAAAAGCGATTCTGCGAAGCAATGTGAACAGGCACAGAGAAGGTGCTAGCAGGGAATTCTCTGCCTGCCTTTCCCCAGTGCTCTGCAAGCTCTCCAGGACAACATAAAATCTGGGGCTCTGTGCTTTCTTTCGTTCTGAACAAGTGTTACTGTTTTCTGCACAAAAGCGATTCTGCGAAGCAATGTGAACACTTGTGCTTCCCAGGCACAGAGAAGGTGCTAGCAGGGAATTCTCTGCCTGCCTTTCCCCAGTGCTCTGCAAGCTCTCCAGGACAACATAAAATCTGGGGCTCTGTGCTTTCTTTCGTTCTGAACAAGTGTTACTGTTTTCTGCACAAAAGCGATTCTGCGAAGCAATGTGAACAGGCACAGAGAAGGTGCTAGCAGGGAATTCTCTGCCTGCCTTTCCCCAGTGCTCTGCAAGCTCTCCAGGACAACATAAAATCTGGGGCTCTGTGCTTTCTTTCGTTCTGAACAAGTGTTACTGTTTTCTGCACAAAAGCGATTCTGCGAAGCAATGTGAACACTTGTGCTTCCCAGGCACTGAGAAGGTGCTAGCAGGGAATTCTCTGCCTGCCTTTCCCCAGTGCTCTGCAAGCTCTCCAGGACAACAGCAAATCTGGGGCTCTGTGCTTTCTTTCGTTCTGAACAAGTGTTACTGTTTTCTGCACAAAAGCGATTCTGCGAAGCAATGTGAACACTTGTGCTTCCCAGGCACAGAGAAGGTGCTAGCAGGGAATTCTCTGCCTGCCTTTCCCCAGTGCTCTGCAAGCTCTCCAGGACAACATAAAATCTGGGGCTCTGTGCTTTCTTTCGTTCTGAACAAGTGTTACTGTTTTCTGCACAAAAGCGATTTGCCAAGCAATGTGAACACTTGTGCTTCCCAGGCACACAGAAGGTGCTAGCAGGGAATTCTCTGCCTGCCTTTCCCCAGTGCTCTGCAAGCTCTCCAGGACAACAGCAAATCTGGGGCTCTGTGCTTTCTTTCGTTCTGAACAAGTGTTACTGTTTTCTGCACAAAAGCGATTCTGCGAAGCAATGTGAACACTTGTGCTTCCCAGGCACATAGAAGGTGCTAGCAGGGAATTCTCTGCCTGCCTTTCCCCAGTGCTCTGCAAGCTCTCCAGGACAACATAAAATCTGGGGCTCTGTGCTTTCTTTCGTTCTGAACAAGTGTTACTGTTTTCTGCACAAAAGCGATTCTGCGAAGCAATGTGAACACTTGTGCTTCCCAGGCACAGAGAAGGTGCTAGCAGGGAATTCTCTGCCTGCCTTTCCCCAGTGCTCTGCAAGCTCTCCAGGACGACATAGAATCTGGGGCTCTGTGCTTTCTTTCGTTCTGAACATGTGTTACTGTTTTCTGCACAAAAGCGATTCTGCGGAGCAATGTGAACAGGCACAGAGAAGGTGCTAGCAGGGAATTCTCTGCCTGCCTTTCCCCAGTGCTCTGCAAGCTCTCCAGGACAACATAAAATCTGGGGCTCTGTGCTTTCTTTCGTTCTGAACAAGTGTTACTGTTTTCTGCACAAAAGCGATTCTGCGAAGCAATGTGAACAGGCACAGAGAAGGTGCTAGCAGGGAATTCTCTGCCTGCCTTTCCCCAGTGCTCTGCAAGCTCTCCAGGACAACATAAAATCTGGGGCTCTGTGCTTTCTTTCGTTCTGAACAAGTGTTACTGTTTTCTGCACAAAAGCGATTCTGCTAAGCAATGTGAACACTTGTGCTTCCCAGGCACAGAGAAGGTGCTAGCAGGGAATTCTCTGCCTGCCTTTCCCCAGTGCTCTGCAAGCTCTCCAGGACGACATAGAATCTGGGGCTCTGTGCTTTCTTTCGTTCTGAACATGTGTTACTGTTTTCTGCACAAAAGCGATTCTGCGGAGCAATGTGAACAGGCACAGAGAAGGTGCTAGCAGGGAATTCTCTGCCTGCCTTTCCCCAGTGCTCTGCAAGCTCTCCAGGACAACATAAAATCTGGGGCTCTGTGCTTTCTTTCGTTCTGAACAAGTGTTACTGTTTTCTGCACAAAAGCGATTCTGCGGAGCAATGTGAACAGGCACAGAGAAGGTGCTAGCAGGGAATTCTCTGCCTGCCTTTCCCCAGTGCTCTGCAAGCTCTCCAGGACAACATAAAATCTGGGGCTCTGTGCTTTCTTTCGTTCTGAACAAGTGTTACTGTTTTCTGCACAAAAGCGATTCTGCGAAGCAATGTGAACACTTCTGCTTCCCAGGCACAGAGAAGGTGCTAGCAGGGAATTCTCTGCCTGCCTTTCCCCAGTGCTCTGCAAGCTCTCCAGGACAACATAAAATCTGGGGCTCTGTGCTTTCTTTCGTTCTGAACAAGTGTTACTGTTTTCTGCACAAAAGCGATTCTGCTAAGCAATGTGAACACTTGTGCTTCCCAGGCACAGAGAAGGTGCTAGCAGGGAATTCTCTGCCTGCCTTTCCCCAGTGCTCTGCAAGCTCTCCAGGACAACATAAAATCTGGGGCTCTGTGCTTTCTTTCGTTCTGAACAAGTGTTACTGTTTTCTGCACAAAAGCGATTCTGCGAAGCAATGTGAACACTTCTGCTTCCCAGGCACAGAGAAGGTGCTAGCAGGGAATTCTCTGCCTGCCTTTCCCCAGTGCTCTGCAAGCTCTCCAGGACAACATAAAATCTGTTGCTCTGTGCTTTCTTTCGTTCTGAACAAGTGTTACTGTTTTCTGCACAAAAGCGATTCTGCTAAGCAATGTGAACACTTGTGCTTCCCAGGCACATAGAGGTTGCTAGCAGGGAATTCTCTGCCTGCCTTTCCCCAGTGCTCTGCAAGCTCTCCAGGACAACATAAAATCTGGGGCTCTGTGCTTTCTTTCGTTCTGAACAAGTGTTACTGTTTTCTGCACAAAAGCGATTTGCCAAGCAATGTGAACACTTCTGCTTCCCAGGCACAGAGAAGGTGCTAGCAGGGAATTCTCTGCCTGCCTTTCCCCAGTGCTCTGCAAGCTCTCCAGGACAACATAAAATCTGGGGCTCTGTGCTTTCTTTCGTTCTGAACAAGTGTTACTGTTTTCTGCACAAAAGCGATTCTGCGAAGCAATGTGAACACTTGTGCTTCCCAGGCACAGAGAAGGTGCTAGCAGGGAATTCTCTGCCTGCCTTTCCCCAGTGCTCTGCAAGCTCTCCAGGACAACAGAAAATCTGGGGCTCTGTGCTTTCTTTCGTTCTGAACAAGTGTTACTGTTTTCTGCACAAAAGCGATTCTGCGAAGCAATGTGAACACTTGTGCTTCCCAGGCACAGAGAAGGTGCTAGCAGGGAATTCTCTGCCTGCCTTTCCCCAGTGCTCTGCAAGCTCTCCAGGACAACATAAAATCTGGGGCTCTGTGCTTTCTTTCGTTCTGAACAAGTGTTACTGTTTTCTGCACAAAAGCGATTCTGCGAAGCAATGTGAACACTTGTGCTTCCCAGGCACAGAGAAGGTGCTAGCAGGGAATTCTCTGCCTGCCTTTCCCCAGTGCTCTGCAAGCTCTCCAGGACAACAGCAAATCTGGGGCTCTGTGCTTTCTTTCGTTCTGAACAAGTGTTACTGTTTTCTGCACAAAAGCGATTCTGCGAAGCAATGTGAACACTTGTGCTTCCCAGGCACATAGAAGGTGCTAGCAGGGAATTCTCTGCCTGCCTTTCCCCAGTGCTCTGCAAGCTCTCCAGGACAACATAAAATCTGGGGCTCTGTGCTTTCTTTCGTTCTGAACAAGTGTTACTGTTTTCTGCACAAAAGCGATTCTGCGAAGCAATGTGAACACTTGTGCTTCCCAGGCACAGAGAAGGTGCTAGCAGGGAATTCTCTGCCTGCCTTTCCCCAGTGCTCTGCAAGCTCTCCAGGACGACATAGAATCTGGGGCTCTGTGCTTTCTTTCGTTCTGAACATGTGTTACTGTTTTCTGCACAAAAGCGATTCTGCGGAGCAATGTGAACAGGCACAGAGAAGGTGCTAGCAGGGAATTCTCTGCCTGCCTTTCCCCAGTGCTCTGCAAGCTCTCCAGGACAACAGCAAATCTGGGGCTCTGTGCTTTCTTTCGTTCTGAACAAGTGTTACTGTTTTCTGCACAAAAGCGATTCTGCGAAGCAATGTGAACACTTGTGCTTCCCAGGCACAGAGAAGGTGCTAGCAGGGAATTCTCTGCCTGCCTTTCCCCAGTGCTCTGCAAGCTCTCCAGGACAACATAAAATCTGGGGCTCTGTGCTTTCTTTCGTTCTGAACAAGTGTTACTGTTTTCTGCACAAAAGCGATTCTGCGAAGCAATGTGAACACTTGTGCTTCCCAGGCACAGAGAAGGTGCTAGCAGGGAATTCTCTGCCTGCCTTTCCCCAGTGCTCTGCAAGCTCTCCAGGACAACATAAAATCTGGGGCTCTGTGCTTTCTTTCGTTCTGAACAAGTGTTACTGTTTTCTGCACAAAAGCGATTCTGCCAAGCAATGTGAACAGGCACAGAGAAGGTGCTAGCAGGGAATTCTCTGCCTGCCTTTCCCCAGTGCTCTGCAAGCTCTCCAGGACAACAACAAATCTGGGGCTCTGTGCTTTCTTTCGTTCTGAACAAGTGTTACTGTTTTCTGCACAAAAGCGATTCTGCGAAGCAATGTGAACACTTGTGCTTCCCAGGCACTGAGAAGGTGCTAGCAGGGAATTCTCTGCCTGCCTTTCCCCAGTGCTCTGCAAGCTCTCCAGGACAACAGCAAATCTGGGGCTCTGTGCTTTCTTTCGTTCTGAACAAGTGTTACTGTTTTCTGCACAAAAGCGATTCTGCGAAGCAATGTGAACACTTCTGCTTCCCAGGCACAGAGAAGGTGCTAGCAGGGAATTCTCTGCCTGCCTTTCCCCAGTGCTCTGCAAGCTCTCCAGGACAACATAAAATCTGGGGCTCTGTGCTTTCTTTCGTTCTGAACAAGTGTTACTGTTTTCTGCACAAAAGCGATTCTGCGAAGCAATGTGAACAGGCACAGAGAAGGTGCTAGCAGGGAATTCTCTGCCTGCCTTTCCCCAGTGCTCTGCAAGCTCTCCAGGACAACATAAAATCTGGGGCTCTGTGCTTTCTTTCGTTCTGAACAAGTGTTACTGTTTTCTGCACAAAAGCGATTCTGCGAAGCAATGTGAACACTTCTGCTTCCCAGGCACAGAGAAGGTGCTAGCAGGGAATTCTCTGCCTGCCTTTCCCCAGTGCTCTGCAAGCTCTCCAGGACAACAGCAAATCTGGGGCTCTGTGCTTTCTTTCGTTCTGAACAAGTGTTACTGTTTTCTGCACAAAAGCGATTCTGCGAAGCAATGTGAACACTTCTGCTTCCCAGGCACAGAGAAGGTGCTAGCAGGGAATTCTCTGCCTGCCTTTCCCCAGTGCTCTGCAAGCTCTCCAGGACAACAGCAAATCTGGGGCTCTGTGCTTTCTTTCGTTCTGAACAAGTGTTACTGTTTTCTGCACAAAAGCGATTCTGCGAAGCAATGTGAACACTTGTCCTTCCCAGGCACAGAGAAGGTGCTAGCAGGGAATTCTCTGCCTGCCTTTCCCCAGTGCTCTGCAAGCTCTCCAGGACAACATAAAATCTGGGGCTCTGTGCTTTCTTTCCTTCTGAACAAGTGTTACTGTTTTCTGCACAAAAGCGATTCTGCGAAGCAATGTGAACAGGCACAGAGAAGGTACTAGCAGGGAATTCTCTGCCTGCCTTTCCCCAGTGCTCTGCAAGCTCTCCAGGACAACATAAAATCTGGGGCTCTGTGCTTTCTTTCGTTCTGAACAAGTGTTAGTGTTTTCTGCACAAAAGCGATTCTGCGAAGCAATGTGAACAGGCACAGAGAAGGTGCTAGCAGGGAATTCTCTGCCTGCCTTTCCCCAGTGCTCTGCAAGCTCTCCAGGACAACATAAAATCTGGGGCTCTGTGCTTTCTTTCCTTCTGAACAAGTGTTACTGTTTTCTGCACAAAAGCGATTCTGCGAAGCAATGTGAACACTTCTGTTTCCCAGGCACAGAGAAGGTGCTAGCAGGGAATTCTCTGCCTGCCTTTCCCCAGTGCTCTGCAAGCTCTCCAGGACAACATAAAATCTGGGGCTCTGTGCTTTCTTTCGTTCTGAACAAGTGTTACTGTTTTCTGCACAAAAGCAATTCTGCGAAGCAATGTGAACACTTCTGCTTCCCAGGCACAGAGAAGGTGCTAGCAGGGAATTCTCTGCCTGCCTTTCCCCAGTGCTCTGCAAGCTCTCCAGGACAACATAAAATCTGGGGCTCTGTGCTTTCTTTCGTTCTGAACAAGTGTTACTGTTTTCTGCACAAAAGCGATTCTGCGAAGCAATGTGAACACTTGTGCTTCCCAGGCACAGAGAAGGTGCTAGCAGGGAATTCTCTGCCTGCCTTTCCCCAGTGCTCTGCAAGCTCTCCAGGACAACATAAAATCTGGGGCTCTGTGCTTTCTTTCGTTCTGAACAAGTGTTACTGTTTTCTGCACAAAAGCGATTCTGCGAAGCAATGTGAACACTTCTGCTTCCCAGGCACAGAGAAGGTGCTAGCAGGGAATTCTCTGCCTGCCTTTCCCCAGTGCTCTGCAAGCTCTCCAGGACAACATAAAATCTGGGGCTCTGTGCTTTCTTTCGTTCTGAACAAGTGTTACTGTTTTCTGCACAAAAGCGATTCTGCGAAGCAATGTGAACACTTGTGCTTCCCAGGCACAGAGAAGGTGCCAGCAGGGAATTCTCTGCCTGCCTTTCCCCAGTGCTCTGCAAGCTCTCCAGGACAACATAGAATCTGGGGCTCTGTGCTTTCTTTCGTTCTGAACATGTGTTACTGTTTTCTGCACAAAAGCGATTCTGCGGAGCAATGTGAACAGGCACAGAGAAGGTGCTAGCAGGGAATTCTCTGCCTGCCTTTCCCCAGTGCTCTGCAAGCTCTCCAGGACAACAGCAAATCTGGGGCTCTGTGCTTTCTTTCGTTCTGAACAAGTGTTACTGTTTTCTGCACAAAAGCGATTCTGCGAAGCAATGTGAACACTTGTGCTTCCCAGGCACAGAGAAGGTGCTAGCAGGGAATTCTCTGCCTGCCTTTCCCCAGTGCTCTGCAAGCTCTCCAGGACAACATAAAATCTGGGGCTCTGTGCTTTCTTTCGTTCTGAACAAGTGTTACTGTTTTCTGCACAAAAGCGATTCTGCGAAGCAATGTGAACACTTGTGCTTCCCAGGCACAGAGAAGGTGCTAGCAGGGAATTCTCTGCCTGCCTTTCCCCAGTGCTCTGCAAGCTCTCCAGGACAACATAAAATCTGGGGCTCTGTGCTTTCTTTCGTTCTGAACAAGTGTTACTGTTTTCTGCACAAAAGCGATTCTGCGAAGCAATGTGAACACTTCTGCTTCCCAGGCACAGAGAAGGTGCTAGCAGGGAATTCTCTGCCTGCCTTTCCCCAGTGCTCTGCAAGCTCTCCAGGACAACATAAAATCTGGGGCTCTGTGCTTTCTTTCGTTCTGAACAAGTGTTAGTGTTTTCTGCACAAAAGCGATTCTGCGAAGCAATGTGAACAGGCACAGAGAAGGTGCTAGCAGGGAATTCTCTGCCTGCCTTTCCCCAGTGCTCTGCAAGCTCTCCAGGACAACATAAAATCTGGGGCTCTGTGCTTTCTTTCCTTCTGAACAAGTGTTACTGTTTTCTGCACAAAAGCGATTCTGCGAAGCAATGTGAACACTTCTGTTTCCCAGGCACAGAGAAGGTGCTAGCAGGGAATTCTCTGCCTGCCTTTCCCCAGTGCTCTGCAAGCTCTCCAGGACAACATAAAATCTGGGGCTCTGTGCTTTCTTTCGTTCTGAACAAGTGTTACTGTTTTCTGCACAAAAGCAATTCTGCGAAGCAATGTGAACACTTCTGCTTCCCAGGCACAGAGAAGGTGCTAGCAGGGAATTCTCTGCCTGCCTTTCCCCAGTGCTCTGCAAGCTCTCCAGGACAACATAAAATCTGGGGCTCTGTGCTTTCTTTCGTTCTGAACAAGTGTTACTGTTTTCTGCACAAAAGCGATTCTGCGAAGCAATGTGAACACTTGTGCTTCCCAGGCACAGAGAAGGTGCTAGCAGGGAATTCTCTGCCTGCCTTTCCCCAGTGCTCTGCAAGCTCTCCAGGACAACATAAAATCTGGGGCTCTGTGCTTTCTTTCGTTCTGAACAAGTGTTACTGTTTTCTGCACAAAAGCGATTCTGCGAAGCAATGTGAACACTTCTGCTTCCCAGGCACAGAGAAGGTGCTAGCAGGGAATTCTCTGCCTGCCTTTCCCCAGTGCTCTGCAAGCTCTCCAGGACAACATAAAATCTGGGGCTCTGTGCTTTCTTTCGTTCTGAACAAGTGTTACTGTTTTCTGCACAAAAGCGATTCTGCGAAGCAATGTGAACACTTGTGCTTCCCAGGCACAGAGAAGGTGCCAGCAGGGAATTCTCTGCCTGCCTTTCCCCAGTGCTCTGCAAGCTCTCCAGGACAACATAGAATCTGGGGCTCTGTGCTTTCTTTCGTTCTGAACATGTGTTACTGTTTTCTGCACAAAAGCGATTCTGCGGAGCAATGTGAACAGGCACAGAGAAGGTGCTAGCAGGGAATTCTCTGCCTGCCTTTCCCCAGTGCTCTGCAAGCTCTCCAGGACAACAGCAAATCTGGGGCTCTGTGCTTTCTTTCGTTCTGAACAAGTGTTACTGTTTTCTGCACAAAAGCGATTCTGCGAAGCAATGTGAACACTTCTGCTTCCCAGGCACAGAGAAGGTGCTAGCAGGGAATTCTCTGCCTGCCTTTCCCCAGTGCTCTGCAAGCTCTCCAGGACAACATAAAATCTGGGGCTCTGTGCTTTCTTTCGTTCTGAACAAGTGTTACTGTTTTCTGCACAAAAGCGATTCTGCGAAGCAATGTGAACACTTGTGCTTCCCAGGCACAGAGAAGGTGCTAGCAGGGAATTCTCTGCCTGCCTTTCCCCAGTGCTCTGCAAGCTCTCCAGGACAACATAAAATCTGGGGCTCTGTGCTTTCTTTCGTTCTGAACAAGTGTTACTGTTTTCTGCACAAAAGCGATTCTGCGAAGCAATGTGAACACTTCTGCTTCCCAGGCACAGAGAAGGTGCTAGCAGGGAATTCTCTGCCTGCCTTTCCCCAGTGCTCTGCAAGCTCTCCAGGACAACATAAAATCTGGGGCTCTGTGCTTTCTTTCGTTCTGAACAAGTGTTACTGTTTTCTGCACAAAAGCGATTCTGCGAAGCAATGTGAACACTTGTGCTTCCCAGGCACAGAGAAGGTGCCAGCAGGGAATTCTCTGCCTGCCTTTCCCCAGTGCTCTGCAAGCTCTCCAGGACAACATAGAATCTGGGGCTCTGTGCTTTCTTTCGTTCTGAACATGTGTTACTGTTTTCTGCACAAAAGCGATTCTGCGAAGCAATGTGAACAGGCACAGAGAAGGTGCTAGCAGGGAATTCTCTGCCTGCCTTTCCCCAGTGCTCTGCAAGCTCTCCAGGACAACAGCAAATCTGGGGCTCTGTGCTTTCTTTCGTTCTGAACAAGTGTTACTGTTTTCTGCACAAAAGCGATTCTGCGAAGCAATGTGAACACTTGTGCTTCCCAGGCACAGAGAAGGTGCTAGCAGGGAATTCTCTGCCTGCCTTTCCCCAGTGCTCTGCAAGCTCTCCAGGACAACATAAAATCTGGGGCTCTGTGCTTTCTTTCATTCTGAACAAGTGTTACTGTTTTCTGCACAAAAGCGATTCTGCGAAGCAATGTGAACACTTGTGCTTCCCAGGCACAGAGAAGGTGCTAGCAGGGAATTCTCTGCCTGCCTTTCCCCAGTGCTCTGCAAGCTCTCCAGGACAACATAAAATCTGGGGCTCTGTGCTTTCTTTCGTTCTGAACAAGTGTTACTGTTTTCTGCACAAAAGCGATTCTGCGAAGCAATGTGAACACTTGTGCTTCCCAGGCACATAGAAGGTGCTAGCAGGGAATTCTCTGCCTGCCTTTCCCCAGTGCTCTGCAAGCTCTCCAGGACAACATAAAATCTGGGGCTCTGTGCTTTCTTTCGTTCTGAACAAGTGTTACTGTTTTCTGCACAAAAGCGATTCTGCGAAGCAATGTGAACACTTCTGCTTCCCAGGCACAGAGAAGGTGCTAGCAGGGAATTCTCTGCCTGCCTTTCCCCAGTGCTCTGCAAGCTCTCCAGGACGACATAGAATCTGGGGCTCTGTGCTTTCTTTCGTTCTGAACATGTGTTACTGTTTTCTGCACAAAAGCGATTCTGCGGAGCAATGTGAACAGGCACAGAGAAGGTGCTAGCAGGGAATTCTCTGCCTGCCTTTCCCCAGTGCTCTGCAAGCTCTCCAGGACAACAGCAAATCTGGGGCTCTGTGCTTTCTTTCGTTCTGAACAAGTGTTACTGTTTTCTGCACAAAAGCGATTCTGCTAAGCAATGTGAACAGGCACAGAGAAGGTGCTAGCAGGGAATTCTCTGCCTGCCTTTCCCCAGTGCTCTGCAAGCTCTCCAGGACAACAGCAAATCTGGGGCTCTGTGCTTTCTTTCGTTCTGAACAAGTGTTACTGTTTTCTGCACAAAAGCGATTCTGCGAAGCAATGTGAACACTTGTGCTTCCCAGGCACAGAGAAGGTGCTAGCAGGGAATTCTCTGCCTGCCTTTCCCCAGTGCTCTGCAAGCTCTCCAGGACAACAGCAAATCTGGGGCTCTGTGCTTTCTTTCGTTCTGAACAAGTGTTACTGTTTTCTGCACAAAAGCGATTCTGCTAAGCAATGTGAACACTTGTCCTTCCCAGGCACAGAGAAGGTGCTAGCAGGGAATTCTCTGCCTGCCTTTCCCCAGTGCTCTGCAAGCTCTCCAGGACAACATAAAATCTGGGGCTCTGTGCTTTCTTTCGTTCTGAACAAGTGTTACTGTTTTCTGCACAAAAGCGATTTGCCAAGCAATGTGAACACTTCTGCTTCCCAGGCACAGAGAAGGTGCTAGCAGGGAATTCTCTGCCTGCCTTTCCCCAGTGCTCTGCAAGCTCTCCAGGACAACATAAAATCTGGGGCTCTGTGCTTTCTTTCGTTCTGAACAAGTGTTACTGTTTTCTGCACAAAAGTGATTCTGCGAAGCAATGTGAACAGGCACAGAGAAGGTGCTAGCAGGGAATTCTCTGCCTGCCTTTCCCCAGTGCTCTGCAAGCTCTCCAGGACAACATAAAATCTGGGGCTCTGTGCTTTCTTTCGTTCTGAACAAGTGTTACTGTTTTCTGCACAAAAGCGATTCTGCGAAGCAATGTGAACACTTCTGCTTCCCAGGCACAGAGAAGGTGCTAGCAGGGAATTCTCTGCCTGCCTTTCCCCAGTGCTCTGCAAGCTCTCCAGGACAACATAAAATCTGGGGCTCTGTGCTTTCTTTCGTTCTGAACAAGTGTTACTGTTTTCTGCACAAAAGCGATTCTGCGAAGCAATGTGAACACTTCTGCTTCCCAGGCACAGAGAAGGTGCTAGCAGGGAATTCTCTGCCTGCCTTTCCCCAGTGCTCTGCAAGCTCTCCAGGACAACAGCAAATCTGGGGCTCTGTGCTTTCTTTCGTTCTGAACAAGTGTTACTGTTTTCTGCACAAAAGCGATTCTGCGAAGCAATGTGAACACTTGTGCTTCCCAGGCACAGAGAAGGTGCTAGCAGGGAATTCTCTGCCTGCCTTTCCCCAGTGCTCTGCAAGCTCTCCAGGACAACAGCAAATCTGGGGCTCTGTGCTTTCTTTCGTTCTGAACAAGTGTTACTGTTTTCTGCACAAAAGCGATTCTGCTAAGCAATGTGAACACTTGTCCTTCCCAGGCACAGAGAAGGTGCTAGCAGGGAATTCTCTGCCTGCCTTTCCCCAGTGCTCTGCAAGCTCTCCAGGACAACATAAAATCTGGGGCTCTGTGCTTTCTTTCGTTCTGAACAAGTGTTACTGTTTTCTGCACAAAAGCGATTTGCCAAGCAATGTGAACACTTCTGCTTCCCAGGCACAGAGAAGGTGCTAGCAGGGAATTCTCTGCCTGCCTTTCCCCAGTGCTCTGCAAGCTCTCCAGGACAACATAAAATCTGGGGCTCTGTGCTTTCTTTCGTTCTGAACAAGTGTTACTGTTTTCTGCACAAAAGTGATTCTGCGAAGCAATGTGAACAGGCACAGAGAAGGTGCTAGCAGGGAATTCTCTGCCTGCCTTTCCCCAGTGCTCTGCAAGCTCTCCAGGACAACAACAAATCTGGGGCTCTGTGCTTTCTTTCGTTCTGAACAAGTGTTACTGTTTTCTGCACAAAAGCGATTCTGCGAAGCAATGTGAACACTTCTGCTTCCCAGGCACAGAGAAGGTGCTAGCAGGGAATTCTCTGCCTGCCTTTCCCCAGTGCTCTGCAAGCTCTCCAGGACAACATAAAATCTGGGGCTCTGTGCTTTCTTTCGTTCTGAACAAGTGTTACTGTTTTCTGCACAAAAGCGATTCTGCGAAGCAATGTGAACACTTCTGCTTCCCAGGCACAGAGAAGGTGCTAGCAGGGAATTCTCTGCCTGCCTTTCCCCAGTGCTCTGCAAGCTCTCCAGGACAACAGCAAATCTGGGGCTCTGTGCTTTCTTTCGTTCTGAACAAGTGTTACTGTTTTCTGCACAAAAGCGATTCTGCGAAGCAATGTGAACACTTGTGCTTCCCAGGCACAGAGAAGGTGCTAGCAGGGAATTCTCTGCCTGCCTTTCCCCAGTGCTCTGCAAGCTCTCCAGGACAACATAAAATCTGGGGCTCTGTGCTTTCTTTCGTTCTGAACAAGTGTTACTGTTTTCTGCACAAAAGCGATTCTGCGAAGCAATGTGAACACTTGTGCTTCCCAGGCACATAGAAGGTGCTAGCAGGGAATTCTCTGCCTGCCTTTCCCCAGTGCTCTGCAAGCTCTCCAGGACAACATAAAATCTGGGGCTCTGTGCTTTCTTTCGTTCTGAACAAGTGTTACTGTTTTCTGCACAAAAGCGATTCTGCGAAGCAATGTGAACACTTGTGCTTCCCAGGCACAGAGAAGGTGCTAGCAGGGAATTCTCTGCCTGCCTTTCCCCAGTGCTCTGCAAGCTCTCCAGGACGACATAGAATCTGGGGCTCTGTGCTTTCTTTCGTTCTGAACATGTGTTACTGTTTTCTGCACAAAAGCGATTCTGCGGAGCAATGTGAACAGGCACAGAGAAGGTGCTAGCAGGGAATTCTCTGCCTGCCTTTCCCCAGTGCTCTGCAAGCTCTCCAGGACAACAGCAAATCTGGGGCTCTGTGCTTTCTTTCGTTCTGAACAAGTGTTACTGTTTTCTGCACAAAAGCGATTCTGCTAAGCAATGTGAACAGGCACAGAGAAGGTGCTAGCAGGGAATTCTCTGCCTGCCTTTCCCCAGTGCTCTGCAAGCTCTCCAGGACAACAGCAAATCTGGGGCTCTGTGCTTTCTTTCGTTCTGAACAAGTGTTACTGTTTTCTGCACAAAAGCGATTCTGCGAAGCAATGTGAACACTTGTGCTTCCCAGGCACAGAGAAGGTGCTAGCAGGGAATTCTCTGCCTGCCTTTCCCCAGTGCTCTGCAAGCTCTCCAGGACAACAGCAAATCTGGGGCTCTGTGCTTTCTTTCGTTCTGAACAAGTGTTACTGTTTTCTGCACAAAAGCGATTCTGCTAAGCAATGTGAACACTTGTCCTTCCCAGGCACAGAGAAGGTGCTAGCAGGGAATTCTCTGCCTGCCTTTCCCCAGTGCTCTGCAAGCTCTCCAGGACAACATAAAATCTGGGGCTCTGTGCTTTCTTTCGTTCTGAACAAGTGTTACTGTTTTCTGCACAAAAGCGATTTGCCAAGCAATGTGAACACTTCTGCTTCCCAGGCACAGAGAAGGTGCTAGCAGGGAATTCTCTGCCTGCCTTTCCCCAGTGCTCTGCAAGCTCTCCAGGACAACATAAAATCTGGGGCTCTGTGCTTTCTTTCGTTCTGAACAAGTGTTACTGTTTTCTGCACAAAAGTGATTCTGCGAAGCAATGTGAACAGGCACAGAGAAGGTGCTAGCAGGGAATTCTCTGCCTGCCTTTCCCCAGTGCTCTGCAAGCTCTCCAGGACAACAACAAATCTGGGGCTCTGTGCTTTCTTTCGTTCTGAACAAGTGTTACTGTTTTCTGCACAAAAGCGATTCTGCGAAGCAATGTGAACACTTCTGCTTCCCAGGCACAGAGAAGGTGCTAGCAGGGAATTCTCTGCCTGCCTTTCCCCAGTGCTCTGCAAGCTCTCCAGGACAACATAAAATCTGGGGCTCTGTGCTTTCTTTCGTTCTGAACAAGTGTTACTGTTTTCTGCACAAAAGCGATTCTGCGAAGCAATGTGAACACTTCTGCTTCCCAGGCACAGAGAAGGTGCTAGCAGGGAATTCTCTGCCTGCCTTTCCCCAGTGCTCTGCAAGCTCTCCAGGACAACAGCAAATCTGGGGCTCTGTGCTTTCTTTCGTTCTGAACAAGTGTTACTGTTTTCTGCACAAAAGCGATTCTGCGAAGCAATGTGAACACTTGTGCTTCCCAGGCACAGAGAAGGTGCTAGCAGGGAATTCTCTGCCTGCCTTTCCCCAGTGCTCTGCAAGCTCTCCAGGACAACAGCAAATCTGGGGCTCTGTGCTTTCTTTCGTTCTGAACAAGTGTTACTGTTTTCTGCACAAAAGCGATTCTGCTAAGCAATGTGAACACTTGTCCTTCCCAGGCACAGAGAAGGTGCTAGCAGGGAATTCTCTGCCTGCCTTTCCCCAGTGCTCTGCAAGCTCTCCAGGACAACATAAAATCTGGGGCTCTGTGCTTTCTTTCGTTCTGAACAAGTGTTACTGTTTTCTGCACAAAAGCGATTCTGCGAAGCAATGTGAACACTTGTGCTTCCCAGGCACAGAGAAGGTGCTAGCAGGGAATTCTCTGCCTGCCTTTCCCCAGTGCTCTGCAAGCTCTCCAGGACAACAGCAAATCTGGGGCTCTGTGCTTTCTTTCGTTCTGAACAAGTGTTACTGTTTTCTGCACAAAAGCGATTCTGCGAAGCAATGTGAACACTTGTGCTTCCCAGGCACAGAGAAGGTGCTAGCAGGGAATTCTCTGCCTGCCTTTCCCCAGTGCTCTGCAAGCTCTCCAGGACAACAGCAAATCTGGGGCTCTGTGCTTTCTTTCGTTCTGAACAAGTGTTACTGTTTTCTGCACAAAAGCGATTCTGCTAAGCAATGTGAACACTTGTCCTTCCCAGGCACAGAGAAGGTGCTAGCAGGGAATTCTCTGCCTGCCTTTCCCCAGTGCTCTGCAAGCTCTCCAGGACAACATAAAATCTGGGGCTCTGTGCTTTCTTTCGTTCTGAACAAGTGTTACTGTTTTCTGCACAAAAGCGATTCTGCGAAGCAATGTGAACACTTGTGCTTCCCAGGCACAGAGAAGGTGCTAGCAGGGAATTCTCTGCCTGCCTTTCCCCAGTGCTCTGCAAGCTCTCCAGGACAACAGCAAATCTGGGGCTCTGTGCTTTCTTTCGTTCTGAACAAGTGTTACTGTTTTCTGCACAAAAGCGATTCTGCGAAGCAATGTGAACACTTGTGCTTCCCAGGCACAGAGAAGGTGCTAGCAGGGAATTCTCTGCCTGCCTTTCCCCAGTGCTCTGCAAGCTCTCCAGGACAACAGCAAATCTGGGGCTCTGTGCTTTCTTTCGTTCTGAACAAGTGTTACTGTTTTCTGCACAAAAGCGATTCTGCTAAGCAATGTGAACACTTGTCCTTCCCAGGCACAGAGAAGGTGCTAGCAGGGAATTCTCTGCCTGCCTTTCCCCAGTGCTCTGCAAGCTCTCCAGGACAACATAAAATCTGGGGCTCTGTGCTTTCTTTCGTTCTGAACAAGTGTTACTGTTTTCTGCACAAAAGCGATTCTGCGAAGCAATGTGAACACTTGTGCTTCCCAGGCACAGAGAAGGTGCTAGCAGGGAATTCTCTGCCTGCCTTTCCCCAGTGCTCTGCAAGCTCTCCAGGACAACATAAAATCTGGGGCTCTGTGCTTTCTTTCGTTCTGAACAAGTGTTACTGTTTTCTGCACAAAAGCGATTCTGCGAAGCAATGTGAACACTTCTGCTTCCCAGGCACAGAGAAGGTGCTAGCAGGGAATTCTCTGCCTGCCTTTCCCCAGTGCTCTGCAAGCTCTCCAGGACAACATAAAATCTGGGGCTCTGTGCTTTCTTTCGTTCTGAACAAGTGTTACTGTTTTCTGCACAAAAGCGATTCTGCGAAGCAATGTGAACACTTGTGCTTCCCAGGCACAGAGAAGGTGCCAGCAGGGAATTCTCTGCCTGCCTTTCCCCAGTGCTCTGCAAGCTCTCCAGGACAACATAGAATCTGGGGCTCTGTGCTTTCTTTCGTTCTGAACATGTGTTACTGTTTTCTGCACAAAAGCGATTCTGCGAAGCAATGTGAACAGGCACAGAGAAGGTGCTAGCAGGGAATTCTCTGCCTGCCTTTCCCCAGTGCTCTGCAAGCTCTCCAGGACAACAGCAAATCTGGGGCTCTGTGCTTTCTTTCGTTCTGAACAAGTGTTACTGTTTTCTGCACAAAAGCGATTCTGCGAAGCAATGTGAACACTTGTGCTTCCCAGGCACAGAGAAGGTGCTAGCAGGGAATTCTCTGCCTGCCTTTCCCCAGTGCTCTGCAAGCTCTCCAGGACAACATAAAATCTGGGGCTCTGTGCTTTCTTTCATTCTGAACAAGTGTTACTGTTTTCTGCACAAAAGCGATTCTGCGAAGCAATGTGAACACTTGTGCTTCCCAGGCACAGAGAAGGTGCTAGCAGGGAATTCTCTGCCTGCCTTTCCCCAGTGCTCTGCAAGCTCTCCAGGACAACATAAAATCTGGGGCTCTGTGCTTTCTTTCGTTCTGAACAAGTGTTACTGTTTTCTGCACAAAAGCGATTCTGCGAAGCAATGTGAACACTTGTGCTTCCCAGGCACAGAGAAGGTGCTAGCAGGGAATTCTCTGCCTGCCTTTCCCCAGTGCTCTGCAAGCTCTCCAGGACAACATAAAATCTGGGGCTCTGTGCTTTCTTTCGTTCTGAACAAGTGTTACTGTTTTCTGCACAAAAGCGATTCTGCGAAGCAATGTGAACACTTGTGCTTCCCAGGCACAGAGAAGGTGCTAGCAGGGAATTCTCTGCCTGCCTTTCCCCAGTGCTCTGCAAGCTCTCCAGGACGACATAGAATCTGGGGCTCTGTGCTTTCTTTCGTTCTGAACATGTGTTACTGTTTTCTGCACAAAAGCGATTCTGCGGAGCAATGTGAACAGGCACAGAGAAGGTGCTAGCAGGGAATTCTCTGCCTGCCTTTCCCCAGTGCTCTGCAAGCTCTCCAGGACAACAGCAAATCTGGGGCTCTGTGCTTTCTTTCGTTCTGAACAAGTGTTACTGTTTTCTGCACAAAAGCGATTCTGCGAAGCAATGTGAACAGGCACAGAGAAGGTGCTAGCAGGGAATTCTCTGCCTGCCTTTCCCCAGTGCTCTGCAAGCTCTCCAGGACAACATAAAATCTGGGGCTCTGTGCTTTCTTTCGTTCTGAACAAGTGTTACTGTTTTCTGCACAAAAGCGATTCTGCGAAGCAATGTGAACACTTCTGCTTCCCAGGCACAGAGAAGGTGCTAGCAGGGAATTCTCTGCCTGCCTTTCCCCAGTGCTCTGCAAGCTCTCCAGGACAACATAAAATCTGGGGCTCTGTGCTTTCTTTCGTTCTGAACAAGTGTTACTGTTTTCTGCACAAAAGCGATTCTGCGAAGCAATGTGAACACTTGTGCTTCCCAGGCACAGAGAAGGTGCTAGCAGGGAATTCTCTGCCTGCCTTTCCCCAGTGCTCTGCAAGCTCTCCAGGACAACATAAAATCTGGGGCTCTGTGCTTTCTTTCGTTCTGAACAAGTGTTACTGTTTTCTGCACAAAAGCGATTCTGCGAAGCAATGTGAACACTTCTGCTTCCCAGGCACAGAGAAGGTGCTAGCAGGGAATTCTCTGCCTGCCTTTCCCCAGTGCTCTGCAAGCTCTCCAGGACAACATAAAATCTGTTGCTCTGTGCTTTCTTTCATTCTGAACAAGTGTTAGTGTTTTCTGCACAAAAGCGATTCTGTGAAGCAATGTGAACACTTGTGCTTCCCAGGCACAGAGAAGGTGCTAGCAGGGAATTCTCTGCCTGCCTTTCCCCAGTGCTCTGCAAGCTCTCCAGGACAACAGCAAATCTGGGGCTCTGTGCTTTCTTTCGTTCTGAACAAGTGTTACTGTTTTCTGCACAAAAGCGATTCTGCGAAGCAATGTGAACACTTGTGCTTCCCAGGCACATAGAGGTTGCTAGCAGGGAATTCTTTGCCTGCCTTTCCCCAGTGCTCTGCAAGCTCTCCAGGACAACATAAAATCTGGGGCTCTGTGCTTTCTTTCGTTCTGAACAAGTGTTACTGTTTTCTGCACAAAAGCGATTTGCCAAGCAATGTGAACACTTCTGCTTCCCAGGCACAGAGAAGGTGCTAGCAGGGAATTCTCTGCCTGCCTTTCCCCAGTGCTCTGCAAGCTCTCCAGGACAACATAAAATCTGGGGCTCTGTGCTTTCTTTCGTTCTGAACAAGTGTTACTGTTTTCTGCACAAAAGCGATTCTGCTAAGCAATGTGAACAGGCACAGAGAAGGTGCTAGCAGGGAATTCTCTGCCTGCCTTTCCCCAGTGCTCTGCAAGCTCTCCAGGACAACATAAAATCTGGGGCTCTGTGCTTTCTTTCGTTCTGAACAAGTGTTACTGTTTTCTGCACAAAAGCGATTCTGCGAAGCAATGTGAACACTTCTGCTTCCCAGGCACAGAGAAGGTGCTAGCAGGGAATTCTCTGCCTGCCTTTCCCCAGTGCTCTGCAAGCTCTCCAGGACAACATAAAATCTGGGGCTCTGTGCTTTCTTTCGTTCTGAACAAGTGTTACTGTTTTCTGCACAAAAGCGATTCTGCGAAGCAATGTGAACACTTGTGCTTCCCAGGCACAGAGAAGGTGCTAGCAGGGAATTCTCTGCCTGCCTTTCCCCAGTGCTCTGCAAGCTCTCCAGGACAACATAAAATCTGGGGCTCTGTGCTTTCTTTCGTTCTGAACAAGTGTTACTGTTTTCTGCACAAAAGCGATTCTGCGAAGCAATGTGAACACTTCTGCTTCCCAGGCACAGAGAAGGTGCTAGCAGGGAATTCTCTGCCTGCCTTTCCCCAGTGCTCTGCAAGCTCTCCAGGACAACATAAAATCTGTTGCTCTGTGCTTTCTTTCGTTCTGAACAAGTGTTACTGTTTTCTGCACAAAAGCGATTCTGCGAAGCAATGTGAACACTTGTGCTTCCCAGGCACAGAGAAGGTGCTAGCAGGGAATTCTCTGCCTGCCTTTCCCCAGTGCTCTGCAAGCTCTCCAGGACAACAGCAAATCTGGGGCTCTGTGCTTTCTTTCGTTCTGAACAAGTGTTACTGTTTTCTGCACAAAAGCGATTCTGCTAAGCAATGTGAACACTTGTGCTTCCCAGGCACATAGAGGTTGCTAGCAGGGAATTCTTTGCCTGCCTTTCCCCAGTGCTCTGCAAGCTCTCCAGGACAACATAAAATCTGGGGCTCTGTGCTTTCTTTCGTTCTGAACAAGTGTTACTGTTTTCTGCACAAAAGCGATTCTGCGAAGCAATGTGAACACTTCTGCTTCCCAGGCACAGAGAAGGTGCTAGCAGGGAATTCTCTGCCTGCCTTTCCCCAGTGCTCTGCAAGCTCTCCAGGACAACATAAAATCTGGGGCTCTGTGCTTTCTTTCGTTCTGAACAAGTGTTACTGTTTTCTGCACAAAAGCGATTCTGCGAAGCAATGTGAACACTTGTGCTTCCCAGGCACAGAGAAGGTGCTAGCAGGGAATTCTCTGCCTGCCTTTCCCCAGTGCTCTGCAAGCTCTCCAGGACAACATAAAATCTGGGGCTCTGTGCTTTCTTTCGTTCTGAACAAGTGTTACTGTTTTCTGCACAAAAGCGATTCTGCGAAGCAATGTGAACACTTCTGCTTCCCAGGCACAGAGAAGGTGCTAGCAGGGAATTCTCTGCCTGCCTTTCCCCAGTGCTCTGCAAGCTCTCCAGGACAACATAAAATCTGTTGCTCTGTGCTTTCTTTCGTTCTGAACAAGTGTTACTGTTTTCTGCACAAAAGCGATTCTGCGAAGCAATGTGAACACTTGTGCTTCCCAGGCACAGAGAAGGTGCTAGCAGGGAATTCTCTGCCTGCCTTTCCCCAGTGCTCTGCAAGCTCTCCAGGACAACAGCAAATCTGGGGCTCTGTGCTTTCTTTCGTTCTGAACAAGTGTTACTGTTTTCTGCACAAAAGCGATTCTGCTAAGCAATGTGAACACTTGTGCTTCCCAGGCACATAGAGGTTGCTAGCAGGGAATTCTTTGCCTGCCTTTCCCCAGTGCTCTGCAAGCTCTCCAGGACAACATAAAATCTGGGGCTCTGTGCTTTCTTTCGTTCTGAACAAGTGTTACTGTTTTCTGCACAAAAGCGATTCTGCGAAGCAATGTGAACACTTCTGCTTCCCAGGCACAGAGAAGGTGCTAGCAGGGAATTCTCTGCCTGCCTTTCCCCAGTGCTCTGCAAGCTCTCCAGGACAACATAAAATCTGGGGCTCTGTGCTTTCTTTCGTTCTGAACAAGTGTTACTGTTTTCTGCACAAAAGCGATTCTGCGAAGCAATGTGAACACTTGTGCTTCCCAGGCACAGAGAAGGTGCTAGCAGGGAATTCTCTGCCTGCCTTTCCCCAGTGCTCTGCAAGCTCTCCAGGACAACATAAAATCTGGGGCTCTGTGCTTTCTTTCGTTCTGAACAAGTGTTACTGTTTTCTGCACAAAAGCGATTCTGCGAAGCAATGTGAACACTTCTGCTTCCCAGGCACAGAGAAGGTGCTAGCAGGGAATTCTCTGCCTGCCTTTCCCCAGTGCTCTGCAAGCTCTCCAGGACAACATAAAATCTGTTGCTCTGTGCTTTCTTTCATTCTGAACAAGTGTTAGTGTTTTCTGCACAAAAGCGATTCTGCGAAGCAATGTGAACACTTGTGCTTCCCAGGCACAGAGAAGGTGCTAGCAGGGAATTCTCTGCCTGCCTTTCCCCAGTGCTCTGCAAGCTCTCCAGGACAACAGCAAATCTGGGGCTCTGTGCTTTCTTTCGTTCTGAACAAGTGTTACTGTTTTCTGCACAAAAGCGATTCTGCGAAGCAATGTGAACACTTGTGCTTCCCAGGCACATAGAGGTTGCTAGCAGGGAATTCTTTGCCTGCCTTTCCCCAGTGCTCTGCAAGCTCTCCAGGACAACATAAAATCTGGGGCTCTGTGCTTTCTTTCGTTCTGAACAAGTGTTACTGTTTTCTGCACAAAAGCGATTTGCCAAGCAATGTGAACACTTCTGCTTCCCAGGCACAGAGAAGGTGCTAGCAGGGAATTCTCTGCCTGCCTTTCCCCAGTGCTCTGCAAGCTCTCCAGGACAACATAAAATCTGGGGCTCTGTGCTTTCTTTCGTTCTGAACAAGTGTTACTGTTTTCTGCACAAAAGCGATTCTGCTAAGCAATGTGAACAGGCACAGAGAAGGTGCTAGCAGGGAATTCTCTGCCTGCCTTTCCCCAGTGCTCTGCAAGCTCTCCAGGACAACATAAAATCTGGGGCTCTGTGCTTTCTTTCGTTCTGAACAAGTGTTACTGTTTTCTGCACAAAAGCGATTCTGCGAAGCAATGTGAACACTTCTGCTTCCCAGGCACAGAGAAGGTGCTAGCAGGGAATTCTCTGCCTGCCTTTCCCCAGTGCTCTGCAAGCTCTCCAGGACAACATAAAATCTGGGGCTCTGTGCTTTCTTTCGTTCTGAACAAGTGTTACTGTTTTCTGCACAAAAGCGATTCTGCGAAGCAATGTGAACACTTGTGCTTCCCAGGCACAGAGAAGGTGCTAGCAGGGAATTCTCTGCCTGCCTTTCCCCAGTGCTCTGCAAGCTCTCCAGGACAACATAAAATCTGGGGCTCTGTGCTTTCTTTCGTTCTGAACAAGTGTTACTGTTTTCTGCACAAAAGCGATTCTGCGAAGCAATGTGAACACTTCTGCTTCCCAGGCACAGAGAAGGTGCTAGCAGGGAATTCTCTGCCTGCCTTTCCCCAGTGCTCTGCAAGCTCTCCAGGACAACATAAAATCTGTTGCTCTGTGCTTTCTTTCGTTCTGAACAAGTGTTACTGTTTTCTGCACAAAAGCGATTCTGCGAAGCAATGTGAACACTTGTGCTTCCCAGGCACAGAGAAGGTGCTAGCAGGGAATTCTCTGCCTGCCTTTCCCCAGTGCTCTGCAAGCTCTCCAGGACAACAGCAAATCTGGGGCTCTGTGCTTTCTTTCGTTCTGAACAAGTGTTACTGTTTTCTGCACAAAAGCGATTCTGCTAAGCAATGTGAACACTTGTGCTTCCCAGGCACATAGAGGTTGCTAGCAGGGAATTCTTTGCCTGCCTTTCCCCAGTGCTCTGCAAGCTCTCCAGGACAACATAAAATCTGGGGCTCTGTGCTTTCTTTCGTTCTGAACAAGTGTTACTGTTTTCTGCACAAAAGCGATTTGCCAAGCAATGTGAACACTTCTGCTTCCCAGGCACAGAGAAGGTGCTAGCAGGGAATTCTCTGCCTGCCTTTCCCCAGTGCTCTGCAAGCTCTCCAGGACAACATAAAATCTGGGGCTCTGTGCTTTCTTTCGTTCTGAACAAGTGTTACTGTTTTCTGCACAAAAGTGATTCTGCGAAGCAATGTGAACAGGCACAGAGAAGGTGCTAGCAGGGAATTCTCTGCCTGCCTTTCCCCAGTGCTCTGCAAGCTCTCCAGGACAACAACAAATCTGGGGCTCTGTGCTTTCTTTCGTTCTGAACAAGTGTTACTGTTTTCTGCACAAAAGCGATTCTGCGAAGCAATGTGAACACTTCTGCTTCCCAGGCACAGAGAAGGTGCTAGCAGGGAATTCTCTGCCTGCCTTTCCCCAGTGCTCTGCAAGCTCTCCAGGACAACATAAAATCTGGGGCTCTGTGCTTTCTTTCGTTCTGAACAAGTGTTACTGTTTTCTGCACAAAAGCGATTCTGCGAAGCAATGTGAACACTTCTGCTTCCCAGGCACAGAGAAGGTGCTAGCAGGGAATTCTCTGCCTGCCTTTCCCCAGTGCTCTGCAAGCTCTCCAGGACAACAGCAAATCTGGGGCTCTGTGCTTTCTTTCGTTCTGAACAAGTGTTACTGTTTTCTGCACAAAAGCGATTCTGCGAAGCAATGTGAACACTTGTGCTTCCCAGGCACAGAGAAGGTGCTAGCAGGGAATTCTCTGCCTGCCTTTCCCCAGTGCTCTGCAAGCTCTCCAGGACAACAGCAAATCTGGGGCTCTGTGCTTTCTTTCGTTCTGAACAAGTGTTACTGTTTTCTGCACAAAAGCGATTCTGCTAAGCAATGTGAACACTTGTCCTTCCCAGGCACAGAGAAGGTGCTAGCAGGGAATTCTCTGCCTGCCTTTCCCCAGTGCTCTGCAAGCTCTCCAGGACAACATAAAATCTGGGGCTCTGTGCTTTCTTTCGTTCTGAACAAGTGTTACTGTTTTCTGCACAAAAGCGATTCTGCGAAGCAATGTGAACACTTGTGCTTCCCAGGCACAGAGAAGGTGCTAGCAGGGAATTCTCTGCCTGCCTTTCCCCAGTGCTCTGCAAGCTCTCCAGGACAACATAAAATCTGGGGCTCTGTGCTTTCTTTCGTTCTGAACAAGTGTTACTGTTTTCTGCACAAAAGCGATTCTGCGAAGCAATGTGAACACTTCTGCTTCCCAGGCACAGAGAAGGTGCTAGCAGGGAATTCTCTGCCTGCCTTTCCCCAGTGCTCTGCAAGCTCTCCAGGACAACATAAAATCTGGGGCTCTGTGCTTTCTTTCGTTCTGAACAAGTGTTACTGTTTTCTGCACAAAAGCGATTCTGCGAAGCAATGTGAACACTTGTGCTTCCCAGGCACAGAGAAGGTGCCAGCAGGGAATTCTCTGCCTGCCTTTCCCCAGTGCTCTGCAAGCTCTCCAGGACAACATAGAATCTGGGGCTCTGTGCTTTCTTTCGTTCTGAACATGTGTTACTGTTTTCTGCACAAAAGCGATTCTGCGAAGCAATGTGAACAGGCACAGAGAAGGTGCTAGCAGGGAATTCTCTGCCTGCCTTTCCCCAGTGCTCTGCAAGCTCTCCAGGACAACAGCAAATCTGGGGCTCTGTGCTTTCTTTCGTTCTGAACAAGTGTTACTGTTTTCTGCACAAAAGCGATTCTGCGAAGCAATGTGAACACTTGTGCTTCCCAGGCACAGAGAAGGTGCTAGCAGGGAATTCTCTGCCTGCCTTTCCCCAGTGCTCTGCAAGCTCTCCAGGACAACATAAAATCTGGGGCTCTGTGCTTTCTTTCATTCTGAACAAGTGTTACTGTTTTCTGCACAAAAGCGATTCTGCGAAGCAATGTGAACACTTGTGCTTCCCAGGCACAGAGAAGGTGCTAGCAGGGAATTCTCTGCCTGCCTTTCCCCAGTGCTCTGCAAGCTCTCCAGGACAACATAAAATCTGGGGCTCTGTGCTTTCTTTCGTTCTGAACAAGTGTTACTGTTTTCTGCACAAAAGCGATTCTGCGAAGCAATGTGAACACTTGTGCTTCCCAGGCACAGAGAAGGTGCTAGCAGGGAATTCTCTGCCTGCCTTTCCCCAGTGCTCTGCAAGCTCTCCAGGACAACATAAAATCTGGGGCTCTGTGCTTTCTTTCGTTCTGAACAAGTGTTACTGTTTTCTGCACAAAAGCGATTCTGCGAAGCAATGTGAACACTTGTGCTTCCCAGGCACAGAGAAGGTGCTAGCAGGGAATTCTCTGCCTGCCTTTCCCCAGTGCTCTGCAAGCTCTCCAGGACGACATAGAATCTGGGGCTCTGTGCTTTCTTTCGTTCTGAACATGTGTTACTGTTTTCTGCACAAAAGCGATTCTGCGGAGCAATGTGAACAGGCACAGAGAAGGTGCTAGCAGGGAATTCTCTGCCTGCCTTTCCCCAGTGCTCTGCAAGCTCTCCAGGACAACAGCAAATCTGGGGCTCTGTGCTTTCTTTCGTTCTGAACAAGTGTTACTGTTTTCTGCACAAAAGCGATTCTGCGAAGCAATGTGAACACTTGTGCTTCCCAGGCACATAGAGGTTGCTAGCAGGGAATTCTTTGCCTGCCTTTCCCCAGTGCTCTGCAAGCTCTCCAGGACAACATAAAATCTGGGGCTCTGTGCTTTCTTTCGTTCTGAACAAGTGTTACTGTTTTCTGCACAAAAGCGATTTGCCAAGCAATGTGAACACTTCTGCTTCCCAGGCACAGAGAAGGTGCTAGCAGGGAATTCTCTGCCTGCCTTTCCCCAGTGCTCTGCAAGCTCTCCAGGACAACATAAAATCTGGGGCTCTGTGCTTTCTTTCGTTCTGAACAAGTGTTACTGTTTTCTGCACAAAAGCGATTCTGCTAAGCAATGTGAACAGGCACAGAGAAGGTGCTAGCAGGGAATTCTCTGCCTGCCTTTCCCCAGTGCTCTGCAAGCTCTCCAGGACAACATAAAATCTGGGGCTCTGTGCTTTCTTTCGTTCTGAACAAGTGTTACTGTTTTCTGCACAAAAGCGATTCTGCGAAGCAATGTGAACACTTCTGCTTCCCAGGCACAGAGAAGGTGCTAGCAGGGAATTCTCTGCCTGCCTTTCCCCAGTGCTCTGCAAGCTCTCCAGGACAACATAAAATCTGGGGCTCTGTGCTTTCTTTCGTTCTGAACAAGTGTTACTGTTTTCTGCACAAAAGCGATTCTGCCAAGCAATGTGAACACTTGTGCTTCCCAGGCACAGAGAAGGTGCTAGCAGGGAATTCTCTGCCTGCCTTTCCCCAGTGCTCTGCAAGCTCTCCAGGACAACATAAAATCTGGGGCTCTGTGCTTTCTTTCGTTCTGAACAAGTGTTACTGTTTTCTGCACAAAAGCGATTCTGCGAAGCAATGTGAACACTTCTGCTTCCCAGGCACAGAGAAGGTGCTAGCAGGGAATTCTCTGCCTGCCTTTCCCCAGTACTCTGCAAGCTCTCCAGGACAACATAAAATCTGTTGCTCTGTGCTTTCTTTCGTTCTGAACAAGTGTTAGTGTTTTCTGCACAAAAGCGATTCTGCGAAGCAATGTGAACACTTGTGCTTCCCAGGCACAGAGAAGGTGCTAGCAGGGAATTCTCTGCCTGCCTTTCCCCAGTGCTCTGCAAGCTCTCCAGGACAACAGCAAATCTGGGGCTCTGTGCTTTCTTTCGTTCTGAACAAGTGTTACTGTTTTCTGCACAAAAGCGATTCTGCTAAGCAATGTGAACACTTGTGCTTCCCAGGCACATAGAGGTTGCTAGCAGGGAATTCTTTGCCTGCCTTTCCCCAGTGCTCTGCAAGCTCTCCAGGACAACATAAAATCTGGGGCTCTGTGCTTTCTTTCGTTCTGAACAAGTGTTACTGTTTTCTGCACAAAAGCGATTTGCCAAGCAATGTGAACACTTCTGCTTCCCAGGCACAGAGAAGGTGCTAGCAGGGAATTCTCTGCCTGCCTTTCCCCAGTGCTCTGCAAGCTCTCCAGGACAACATAAAATCTGGGGCTCTGTGCTTTCTTTCGTTCTGAACAAGTGTTACTGTTTTCTGCACAAAAGCGATTCTGCTAAGCAATGTGAACAGGCACAGAGAAGGTGCTAGCAGGGAATTCTCTGCCTGCCTTTCCCCAGTGCTCTGCAAGCTCTCCAGGACAACATAAAATCTGGGGCTCTGTGCTTTCTTTCGTTCTGAACAAGTGTTACTGTTTTCTGCACAAAAGCGATTCTGCGAAGCAATGTGAACACTTCTGCTTCCCAGGCACAGAGAAGGTGCTAGCAGGGAATTCTCTGCCTGCCTTTCCCCAGTGCTCTGCAAGCTCTCCAGGACAACATAAAATCTGGGGCTCTGTGCTTTCTTTCGTTCTGAACAAGTGTTACTGTTTTCTGCACAAAAGCGATTCTGCGAAGCAATGTGAACACTTGTGCTTCCCAGGCACAGAGAAGGTGCTAGCAGGGAATTCTCTGCCTGCCTTTCCCCAGTGCTCTGCAAGCTCTCCAGGACAACATAAAATCTGGGGCTCTGTGCTTTCTTTCGTTCTGAACAAGTGTTACTGTTTTCTGCACAAAAGCGATTCTGCGAAGCAATGTGAACACTTCTGCTTCCCAGGCACAGAGAAGGTGCTAGCAGGGAATTCTCTGCCTGCCTTTCCCCAGTGCTCTGCAAGCTCTCCAGGACAACATAAAATCTGTTGCTCTGTGCTTTCTTTCGTTCTGAACAAGTGTTAGTGTTTTCTGCACAAAAGCGATTCTGCGAAGCAATGTGAACACTTGTGCTTCCCAGGCACAGAGAAGGTGCTAGCAGGGAATTCTCTGCCTGCCTTTCCCCAGTGCTCTGCAAGCTCTCCAGGACAACAGCAAATCTGGGGCTCTGTGCTTTCTTTCGTTCTGAACAAGTGTTACTGTTTTCTGCACAAAAGCGATTCTGCTAAGCAATGTGAACACTTGTGCTTCCCAGGCACATAGAGGTTGCTAGCAGGGAATTCTTTGCCTGCCTTTCCCCAGTGCTCTGCAAGCTCTCCAGGACAACATAAAATCTGGGGCTCTGTGCTTTCTTTCGTTCTGAACAAGTGTTACTGTTTTCTGCACAAAAGCGATTTGCCAAGCAATGTGAACACTTCTGCTTCCCAGGCACAGAGAAGGTGCTAGCAGGGAATTCTCTGCCTGCCTTTCCCCAGTGCTCTGCAAGCTCTCCAGGACAACATAAAATCTGGGGCTCTGTGCTTTCTTTCGTTCTGAACAAGTGTTACTGTTTTCTGCACAAAAGCGATTCTGCGAAGCAATGTGAACACTTGTGCTTCCCAGGCACAGAGAAGGTGCTAGCAGGGAATTCTCTGCCTGCCTTTCCCCAGTGCTCTGCAAGCTCTCCAGGACAACATAAAATCTGGGGCTCTGTGCTTTCTTTCGTTCTGAACAAGTGTTACTGTTTTCTGCACAAAAGTGATTCTGCGAAGCAATGTGAACAGGCACAGAGAAGGTGCTAGCAGGGAATTCTCTGCCTGCCTTTCCCCAGTGCTCTGCAAGCTCTCCAGGACAACAACAAATCTGGGGCTCTGTGCTTTCTTTCGTTCTGAACAAGTGTTACTGTTTTCTGCACAAAAGCGATTCTGCGAAGCAATGTGAACACTTCTGCTTCCCAGGCACAGAGAAGGTGCTAGCAGGGAATTCTCTGCCTGCCTTTCCCCAGTGCTCTGCAAGCTCTCCAGGACAACATAAAATCTGGGGCTCTGTGCTTTCTTTCGTTCTGAACAAGTGTTACTGTTTTCTGCACAAAAGCGATTCTGCGAAGCAATGTGAACACTTCTGCTTCCCAGGCACAGAGAAGGTGCTAGCAGGGAATTCTCTGCCTGCCTTTCCCCAGTGCTCTGCAAGCTCTCCAGGACAACAGCAAATCTGGGGCTCTGTGCTTTCTTTCGTTCTGAACAAGTGTTACTGTTTTCTGCACAAAAGCGATTCTGCGAAGCAATGTGAACACTTGTGCTTCCCAGGCACAGAGAAGGTGCTAGCAGGGAATTCTCTGCCTGCCTTTCCCCAGTGCTCTGCAAGCTCTCCAGGACAACAGCAAATCTGGGGCTCTGTGCTTTCTTTCGTTCTGAACAAGTGTTACTGTTTTCTGCACAAAAGCGATTCTGCTAAGCAATGTGAACACTTGTCCTTCCCAGGCACAGAGAAGGTGCTAGCAGGGAATTCTCTGCCTGCCTTTCCCCAGTGCTCTGCAAGCTCTCCAGGACAACATAAAATCTGGGGCTCTGTGCTTTCTTTCCTTCTGAACAAGTGTTACTGTTTTCTGCACAAAAGCGATTCTGCGAAGCAATGTGAACAGGCACAGAGAAGGTACTAGCAGGGAATTCTCTGCCTGCCTTTCCCCAGTGCTCTGCAAGCTCTCCAGGACAACATAAAATCTGGGGCTCTGTGCTTTCTTTCGTTCTGAACAAGTGTTAGTGTTTTCTGCACAAAAGCGATTCTGCGAAGCAATGTGAACAGGCACAGAGAAGGTGCTAGCAGGGAATTCTCTGCCTGCCTTTCCCCAGTGCTCTGCAAGCTCTCCAGGACAACATAAAATCTGGGGCTCTGTGCTTTCTTTCCTTCTGAACAAGTGTTACTGTTTTCTGCACAAAAGCGATTCTGCGAAGCAATGTGAACACTTGTGCTTCCCAGGCACAGAGAAGGTGCTAGCAGGGAATTCTCTGCCTGCCTTTTCCCAGTGCTCTGCAAGCTCTCCAGGACAACATAAAATCTGGGGCTCTGTGCTTTCTTTCGTTCTGAACAAGTGTTACTGTTTTCTGCACAAAAGCGATTCTGCGAAGCAATGTGAACACTTCTGCTTCCCAGGCACAGAGAAGGTGCTAGCAGGGAATTCTCTGCCTGCCTTTCCCCAGTGATCTGCAAGCTCTCCAGAACAACATAAAATCTGGGGCTCTGTGCTTTCTTTCGTTCTGAACAAGTGTTACTGTTTTCTGCACAAAAGCGATTCTGCGAAGCAATGTGAACAGGCACAGAGAAGGTGCTAGCAGGGAATTCTCTGCCTGCCTTTCCCCAGTGCTTTGCAAGCTCTCCAGGACAACATAAAATCTGGGGCTCTGTGCTTTCTTTCGTTCTGAACAAGTGTTACTGTTTTCTGCACAAAAGCGATTCTGCGAAGCAATGTGAACACTTCTGCTTCCCAGGCACAGAGAAGGTGCTAGCAGGGAATTCTCTGCCTGCCTTTCCCCAGTGCTCTGCAAGCTCTCCAGGACAACATAAAATCTGGGGCTCTGTGCTTTCTTTCGTTCTGAACAAGTGTTACTGTTTTCTGCACAAAAGCGATTCTGCGAAGCAATGTGAACAGGCACAGAGAAGGTGCTAGCAGGGAATTCTCTGCCTGCCTTTCCCCAGTGCTCTGCAAGCTCTCCAGGACAACATAAAATCTGGGGCTCTGTGCTTTCTTTCGTTCTGAACAAGTGTTACTGTTTTCTGCACAAAAGCGATTCTGCGAAGCAATGTGAACACTTCTGCTTCCCAGGCACAGAGAAGGTGCTAGCAGGGAATTCTCTGCCTGCCTTTCCCCAGTGCTCTGCAAGCTCTCCAGGACAACATAAAATCTGGGGCTCTGTGCTTTCTTTCGTTCTGAACAAGTGTTACTGTTTTCTGCACAAAAGCGATTCTGCGAAGCAATGTGAACACTTCTGCTTCCCAGGCACAGAGAAGGTGCTAGCAGGGAATTCTCTGCCTGCCTTTCCCCAGTGCTCTGCAAGCTCTCCAGGACAACATAAAATCTGGGGCTCTGTGCTTTCTTTCCTTCTGAACAAGTGTTAGTGTTTTCTGCACAAAAGCGATTCTGCGAAGCAATGTGAACACTTGTGCTTCCCAGGCACAGAGAAGGTGCTAGCAGGGAATTCTCTGCCTGCCTTTCCCCAGTGCTCTGCAAGCTCTCCAGGACAACAGCAAATCTGGGGCTCTGTGCTTTCTTTCGTTCTGAACAAGTGTTACTGTTTTCTGCACAAAAGCGATTCTGCGAAGCAATGTGAACACTTGTGCTTCCCAGGCACAGAGAAGGTGCTAGCAGGGAATTCTCTGCCTGCCTTTCCCCAGTGCTCTGCAAGCTCTCCAGGACAACATAAAATCTGGGGCTCTGTGCTTTCTTTCGTTCTGAACAAGTGTTACAGTTTTCTGCACAAAAGCGATTCTGCGAAGCAATGTGAACACTTGTGCTTCCCAGGCACAGAGAAGGTGCCAGCTGGGAATTCTCTGCCTGCTCTTCCCCAGTGCTCTGCAAGCTCTCCAGGACAACATAGAATCTGGGGCTCTGTGCTTTCTTTCGTTCTGAACATGTGTTACTGTTTTCTGCACAAAAGCGATTCTGCGGAGCAATGTGAACAGGCACAGAGAAGGTGCTAGCAGGGAATTCTCTGCCTGCCTTTCCCCAGTGCTCTGCAAGCTCTCCAGGACAACAGCAAATCTGGGGCTCTGTGCTTTCTTTCGTTCTGAACAAGTGTTACTGTTTTCTGCACAAAAGCGATTCTGCGAAGCAATGTGAACACTTGTGCTTCCCAGGCACAGAGAAGGTGCTAGCAGGGAATTCTCTGCCTGCCTTTCCCCAGTGCTCTGCAAGCTCTCCAGGACAACATAAAATCTGGGGCTCTGTGCTTTCTTTCGTTCTGAACAAGTGTTACTGTTTTCTGCACAAAAGCGATTCTGCGAAGCAATGTGAACACTTCTGCTTCCCAGGCACAGAGAAGGTGCTAGCAGGGAATTCTCTGCCTGCCTTTCCCCAGTGCTCTGCAAGCTCTCCAGGACAACAGCAAATCTGGGGCTCTGTGCTTTCTTTCGTTCTGAACAAGTGTTACTGTTTTCTGCACAAAAGCGATTCTGCGAAGCAATGTGAACACTTGTGCTTCCCAGGCACATAGAAGGTGCTAGCAGGGAATTCTCTGCCTGCCTTTCCCCAGTGCTCTGCAAGCTCTCCAGGACAACATAAAATCTGGGGCTCTGTGCTTTCTTTCGTTCTGAACAAGTGTTACTGTTTTCTGCACAAAAGCGATTCTGCGAAGCAATGTGAACACTTGTGCTTCCCAGGCACAGAGAAGGTGCTAGCAGGGAATTCTCTGCCTGCCTTTCCCCAGTGCTCTGCAAGCTCTCCAGGACGACATAGAATCTGGGGCTCTGTGCTTTCTTTCGTTCTGAACATGTGTTACTGTTTTCTGCACAAAAGCGATTCTGCGGAGCAATGTGAACAGGCACAGAGAAGGTGCTAGCAGGGAATTCTCTGCCTGCCTTTCCCCAGTGCTCTGCAAGCTCTCCAGGACAACATAAAATCTGGGGCTCTGTGCTTTCTTTCGTTCTGAACAAGTGTTACTGTTTTCTGCACAAAAGCGATTCTGCGAAGCAATGTGAACAGGCACAGAGAAGGTGCTAGCAGGGAATTCTCTGCCTGCCTTTCCCCAGTGCTCTGCAAGCTCTCCAGGACAACATAAAATCTGGGGCTCTGTGCTTTCTTTCGTTCTGAACAAGTGTTACTGTTTTCTGCACAAAAGCGATTCTGCGAAGCAATGTGAACACTTCTGCTTCCCAGGCACAGAGAAGGTGCTAGCAGGGAATTCTCTGCCTGCCTTTCCCCAGTGCTCTGCAAGCTCTCCAGGACAACATAAAATCTGGGGCTCTGTGCTTTCTTTCGTTCTGAACAAGTGTTACTGTTTTCTGCACAAAAGCGATTCTGCTAAGCAATGTGAACACTTGTGCTTCCCAGGCACAGAGAAGGTGCTAGCAGGGAATTCTCTGCCTGCCTTTCCCCAGTGCTCTGCAAGCTCTCCAGGACAACATAAAATCTGGGGCTCTGTGCTTTCTTTCGTTCTGAACAAGTGTTACTGTTTTCTGCACAAAAGCGATTCTGCGAAGCAATGTGAACACTTCTGCTTCCCAGGCACAGAGAAGGTGCTAGCAGGGAATTCTCTGCCTGCCTTTCCCCAGTGCTCTGCAAGCTCTCCAGGACAACATAAAATCTGTTGCTCTGTGCTTTCTTTCGTTCTGAACAAGTGTTAGTGTTTTCTGCACAAAAGCGATTCTGCGAAGCAATGTGAACACTTGTGCTTCCCAGGCACAGAGAAGGTGCTAGCAGGGAATTCTCTGCCTGCCTTTCCCCAGTGCTCTGCAAGCTCTCCAGGACAACAGCAAATCTGGGGCTCTGTGCTTTCTTTCGTTCTGAACAAGTGTTACTGTTTTCTGCACAAAAGCGATTCTGCGAAGCAATGTGAACACTTGTGCTTCCCAGGCACATAGAGGTTGCTAGCAGGGAATTCTCTGCCTGCCTTTCCCCAGTGCTCTGCAAGCTCTCCAGGACAACAGCAAATCTGGGGCTCTGTGCTTTCTTTCGTTCTGAACAAGTGTTACTGTTTTCTGCACAAAAGCGATTCTGCGAAGCAATGTGAACACTTGTGCTTCCCAGGCACATAGAAGGTGCTAGCAGGGAATTCTCTGCCTGCCTTTCCCCAGTGCTCTGCAAGCTCTCCAGGACAACATAAAATCTGGGGCTCTGTGCTTTCTTTCGTTCTGAACAAGTGTTACTGTTTTCTGCACAAAAGCGATTCTGCGAAGCAATGTGAACACTTGTGCTTCCCAGGCACAGAGAAGGTGCTAGCAGGGAATTCTCTGCCTGCCTTTCCCCAGTGCTCTGCAAGCTCTCCAGGACGACATAGAATCTGGGGCTCTGTGCTTTCTTTCGTTCTGAACATGTGTTACTGTTTTCTGCACAAAAGCGATTCTGCGGAGCAATGTGAACAGGCACAGAGAAGGTGCTAGCAGGGAATTCTCTGCCTGCCTTTCCCCAGTGCTCTGCAAGCTCTCCAGGACAACATAAAATCTGGGGCTCTGTGCTTTCTTTCGTTCTGAACAAGTGTTACTGTTTTCTGCACAAAAGCGATTCTGCGAAGCAATGTGAACAGGCACAGAGAAGGTGCTAGCAGGGAATTCTCTGCCTGCCTTTCCCCAGTGCTCTGCAAGCTCTCCAGGACAACAGCAAATCTGGGGCTCTGTGCTTTCTTTCCTTCTGAACAAGTGTTACTGTTTTCTGCACAAAAGCGATTCTGCGAAGCAATGTGAACACTTCTGCTTCCCAGGCACAGAGAAGGTGCTAGCAGGGAATTCTCTGCCTGCCTTTCCCCAGTGCTCTGCAAGCTCTCCAGGACAACATAAAATCTGGGGCTCTGTGCTTTCTTTCGTTCTGAACAAGTGTTACTGTTTTCTGCACAAAAGCGATTCTGCTAAGCAATGTGAACACTTCTGCTTCCCAGGCACAGAGAAGGTGCTAGCAGGGAATTCTCTGCCTGCCTTTCCCCAGTGCTCTGCAAGCTCTCCAGGACAACATAAAATCTGGGGCTCTGTGCTTTCTTTCCTTCTGAACAAGTGTTACTGTTTTCTGCACAAAAGCGATTCTGCGAAGCAATGTGAACAGGCACAGAGAAGGTACTAGCAGGGAATTCTCTGCCTGCCTTTCCCCAGTGCTCTGCAAGCTCTCCAGGACAACATAAAATCTGGGGCTCTGTGCTTTCTTTCGTTCTGAACAAGTGTTAGTGTTTTCTGCACAAAAGCGATTCTGCGAAGCAATGTGAACAGGCACAGAGAAGGTGCTAGCAGGGAATTCTCTGCCTGCCTTTCCCCAGTGCTCTGCAAGCTCTCCAGGACAACATAAAATCTGGGGCTCTGTGCTTTCTTTCCTTCTGAACAAGTGTTACTGTTTTCTGCACAAAAGCGATTCTGCGAAGCAATGTGAACACTTGTGCTTCCCAGGCACAGAGAAGGTGCTAGCAGGGAATTCTCTGCCTGCCTTTTCCCAGTGCTCTGCAAGCTCTCCAGGACAACATAAAATCTGGGGCTCTGTGCTTTCTTTCGTTCTGAACAAGTGTTACTGTTTTCTGCACAAAAGCGATTCTGCGAAGCAATGTGAACACTTCTGCTTCCCAGGCACAGAGAAGGTGCTAGCAGGGAATTCTCTGCCTGCCTTTCCCCAGTGATCTGCAAGCTCTCCAGAACAACATAAAATCTGGGGCTCTGTGCTTTCTTTCGTTCTGAACAAGTGTTACTGTTTTCTGCACAAAAGCGATTCTGCGAAGCAATGTGAACAGGCACAGAGAAGGTGCTAGCAGGGAATTCTCTGCCTGCCTTTCCCCAGTGCTCTGCAAGCTCTCCAGGACAACATAAAATCTGGGGCTCTGTGCTTTCTTTCGTTCTGAACAAGTGTTACTGTTTTCTGCACAAAAGCGATTCTGCGAAGCAATGTGAACACTTCTGCTTCCCAGGCACAGAGAAGGTGCTAGCAGGGAATTCTCTGCCTGCCTTTCCCCAGTGCTCTGCAAGCTCTCCAGGACAACATAAAATCTGGGGCTCTGTGCTTTCTTTCGTTCTGAACAAGTGTTACTGTTTTCTGCACAAAAGCGATTCTGCGAAGCAATGTGAACAGGCACAGAGAAGGTGCTAGCAGGGAATTCTCTGCCTGCCTTTCCCCAGTGCTCTGCAAGCTCTCCAGGACAACATAAAATCTGGGGCTCTGTGCTTTCTTTCGTTCTGAACAAGTGTTACTGTTTTCTGCACAAAAGCGATTCTGCGAAGCAATGTGAACACTTCTGCTTCCCAGGCACAGAGAAGGTGCTAGCAGGGAATTCTCTGCCTGCCTTTCCCCAGTGCTCTGCAAGCTCTCCAGGACAACATAAAATCTGGGGCTCTGTGCTTTCTTTCGTTCTGAACAAGTGTTACTGTTTTCTGCACAAAAGCGATTCTGCGAAGCAATGTGAACACTTCTGCTTCCCAGGCACAGAGAAGGTGCTAGCAGGGAATTCTCTGCCTGCCTTTCCCCAGTGCTCTGCAAGCTCTCCAGGACAACATAAAATCTGGGGCTCTGTGCTTTCTTTCGTTCTGAACAAGTGTTACTGTTTTCTGCACAAAAGCGATTCTGCGAAGCAATGTGAACACTTGTGCTTCCCAGGCACAGAGAAGGTGCTAGCAGGGAATTCTCTGCCTGCCTTTCCCCAGTGCTCTGCAAGCTCTCCAGGACAACAGCAAATCTGGGGCTCTGTGCTTTCTTTCGTTCTGAACAAGTGTTACTGTTTTCTGCACAAAAGCGATTCTGCGAAGCAATGTGAACACTTGTGCTTCCCAGGCACAGAGAAGGTGCTAGCAGGGAATTCTCTGCCTGCCTTTCCCCAGTGCTCTGCAAGCTCTCCAGGACAACATAAAATCTGGGGCTCTGTGCTTTCTTTCGTTCTGAACAAGTGTTACAGTTTTCTGCACAAAAGCGATTCTGCTAAGCAATGTGAACACTTGTGCTTCCCAGGCACAGAGAAGGTGCCAGCTGGGAATTCTCTGCCTGCCTTTCCCCAGTGCTCTGCAAGCTCTCCAGGACAACATAGAATCTGGGGCTCTGTGCTTTCTTTCGTTCTGAACATGTGTTACTGTTTTCTGCACAAAAGCGATTCTGCGGAGCAATGTGAACAGGCACAGAGAAGGTGCTAGCAGGGAATTCTCTGCCTGCCTTTCCCCAGTGCTCTGCAAGCTCTCCAGGACAACAGCAAATCTGGGGCTCTGTGCTTTCTTTCGTTCTGAACAAGTGTTACTGTTTTCTGCACAAAAGCGATTCTGCGAAGCAATGTGAACACTTGTGCTTCCCAGGCACAGAGAAGGTGCTAGCAGGGAATTCTCTGCCTGCCTTTCCCCAGTGCTCTGCAAGCTCTCCAGGACAACATAAAATCTGGGGCTCTGTGCTTTCTTTCGTTCTGAACAAGTGTTACTGTTTTCTGCACAAAAGCGATTCTGCGAAGCAATGTGAACACTTCTGCTTCCCAGGCACAGAGAAGGTGCTAGCAGGGAATTCTCTGCCTGCCTTTCCCCAGTGCTCTGCAAGCTCTCCAGGACAACAGCAAATCTGGGGCTCTGTGCTTTCTTTCGTTCTGAACAAGTGTTACTGTTTTCTGCACAAAAGCGATTCTGCGAAGCAATGTGAACACTTGTGCTTCCCAGGCACATAGAAGGTGCTAGCAGGGAATTCTCTGCCTGCCTTTCCCCAGTGCTCTGCAAGCTCTCCAGGACAACATAAAATCTGGGGCTCTGTGCTTTCTTTCGTTCTGAACAAGTGTTACTGTTTTCTGCACAAAAGCGATTCTGCGAAGCAATGTGAACACTTGTGCTTCCCAGGCACAGAGAAGGTGCTAGCAGGGAATTCTCTGCCTGCCTTTCCCCAGTGCTCTGCAAGCTCTCCAGGACGACATAGAATCTGGGGCTCTGTGCTTTCTTTCGTTCTGAACAAGTGTTAGTGTTTTCTGCACAAAAGCGATTCTGCGGAGCAATGTGAACAGGCACAGAGAAGGTGCTAGCAGGGAATTCTCTGCCTGCCTTTCCCCAGTGCTCTGCAAGCTCTCCAGGACAACATAAAATCTGGGGCTCTGTGCTTTCTTTCGTTCTGAACAAGTGTTACTGTTTTCTGCACAAAAGCGATTCTGCGAAGCAATGTGAACAGGCACAGAGAAGGTGCTAGCAGGGAATTCTCTGCCTGCCTTTCCCCAGTGCTCTGCAAGCTCTCCAGGACAACATAAAATCTGGGGCTCTGTGCTTTCTTTCGTTCTGAACAAGTGTTACTGTTTTCTGCACAAAAGCGATTCTGCGAAGCAATGTGAACACTTCTGCTTCCCAGGCACAGAGAAGGTGCTAGCAGGGAATTCTCTGCCTGCCTTTCCCCAGTGCTCTGCAAGCTCTCCAGGACAACATAAAATCTGGGGCTCTGTGCTTTCTTTCGTTCTGAACAAGTGTTACTGTTTTCTGCACAAAAGCGATTCTGCGAAGCAATGTGAACACTTCTGCTTCCCAGGCACAGAGAAGGTGCTAGCAGGGAATTCTCTGCCTGCCTTTCCCCAGTGCTCTGCAAGCTCTCCAGGACAACATAAAATCTGGGGCTCTGTGCTTTCTTTCGTTCTGAACAAGTGTTACTGTTTTCTGCACAAAAGCGATTCTGCTAAGCAATGTGAACACTTGTGCTTCCCAGGCACAGAGAAGGTGCTAGCAGGGAATTCTCTGCCTGCCTTTCCCCAGTGCTCTGCAAGCTCTCCAGGACAACATAAAATCTGGGGCTCTGTGCTTTCTTTCGTTCTGAACAAGTGTTACTGTTTTCTGCACAAAAGCGATTCTGCGAAGCAATGTGAACACTTCTGCTTCCCAGGCACAGAGAAGGTGCTAGCAGGGAATTCTCTGCCTGCCTTTCCCCAGTGCTCTGCAAGCTCTCCAGGACAACATAAAATCTGTTGCTCTGTGCTTTCTTTCGTTCTGAACAAGTGTTAGTGTTTTCTGCACAAAAGCGATTCTGCGAAGCAATGTGAACACTTGTGCTTCCCAGGCACAGAGAAGGTGCTAGCAGGGAATTCTCTGCCTGCCTTTCCCCAGTGCTCTGCAAGCTCTCCAGGACAACAGCAAATCTGGGGCTCTGTGCTTTCTTTCGTTCTGAACAAGTGTTACTGTTTTCTGCACAAAAGCGATTCTGCGAAGCAATGTGAACACTTCTGCTTCCCAGGCACATAGAGGTTGCTAGCAGGGAATTCTCTGCCTGCCTTTCCCCAGTGCTCTGCAAGCTCTCCAGGACAACAGCAAATCTGGGGCTCTGTGCTTTCTTTCGTTCTGAACAAGTGTTACTGTTTTCTGCACAAAAGCGATTCTGCGAAGCAATGTGAACACTTGTGCTTCCCAGGCACATAGAAGGTGCTAGCAGGGAATTCTCTGCCTGCCTTTCCCCAGTGCTCTGCAAGCTCTCCAGGACAACATAAAATCTGGGGCTCTGTGCTTTCTTTCGTTCTGAACAAGTGTTACTGTTTTCTGCACAAAAGCGATTCTGCGAAGCAATGTGAACACTTGTGCTTCCCAGGCACAGAGAAGGTGCTAGCAGGGAATTCTCTGCCTGCCTTTCCCCAGTGCTCTGCAAGCTCTCCAGGACGACATAGAATCTGGGGCTCTGTGCTTTCTTTCGTTCTGAACATGTGTTACTGTTTTCTGCACAAAAGCGATTCTGCGGAGCAATGTGAACAGGCACAGAGAAGGTGCTAGCAGGGAATTCTCTGCCTGCCTTTCCCCAGTGCTCTGCAAGCTCTCCAGGACAACATAAAATCTGGGGCTCTGTGCTTTCTTTCGTTCTGAACAAGTGTTACTGTTTTCTGCACAAAAGCGATTCTGCTAAGCAATGTGAACACTTGTGCTTCCCAGGCACAGAGAAGGTGCTAGCAGGGAATTCTCTGCCTGCCTTTCCCCAGTGCTCTGCAAGCTCTCCAGGACAACATAAAATCTGGGGCTCTGTGCTTTCTTTCGTTCTGAACAAGTGTTACTGTTTTCTGCACAAAAGCGATTCTGCGAAGCAATGTGAACACTTCTGCTTCCCAGGCACAGAGAAGGTGCTAGCAGGGAATTCTCTGCCTGCCTTTCCCCAGTGCTCTGCAAGCTCTCCAGGACAACATAAAATCTGTTGCTCTGTGCTTTCTTTCGTTCTGAACAAGTGTTAGTGTTTTCTGCACAAAAGCGATTCTGCGAAGCAATGTGAACACTTGTGCTTCCCAGGCACAGAGAAGGTGCTAGCAGGGAATTCTCTGCCTGCCTTTCCCCAGTGCTCTGCAAGCTCTCCAGGACAACAGCAAATCTGGGGCTCTGTGCTTTCTTTCGTTCTGAACAAGTGTTACTGTTTTCTGCACAAAAGCGATTCTGCGAAGCAATGTGAACACTTGTGCTTCCCAGGCACATAGAGGTTGCTAGCAGGGAATTCTCTGCCTGCCTTTCCCCAGTGCTCTGCAAGCTCTCCAGGACAACATAAAATCTGGGGCTCTGTGCTTTCTTTCGTTCTGAACAAGTGTTACTGTTTTCTGCACAAAAGCGATTTGCCAAGCAATGTGAACACTTCTGCTTCCCAGGCACAGAGAAGGTGCTAGCAGGGAATTCTCTGCCTGCCTTTCCCCAGTGCTCTGCAAGCTCTCCAGGACAACATAAAATCTGGGGCTCTGTGCTTTCTTTCGTTCTGAACAAGTGTTACTGTTTTCTGCACAAAAGCGATTCTGCGAAGCAATGTGAACACTTGTGCTTCCCAGGCACAGAGAAGGTGCTAGCAGGGAATTCTCTGCCTGCCTTTCCCCAGTGCTCTGCAAGCTCTCCAGGACAACATAAAATCTGGGGCTCTGTGCTTTCTTTCGTTCTGAACAAGTGTTACTGTTTTCTGCACAAAAGTGATTCTGCGAAGCAATGTGAACAGGCACAGAGAAGGTGCTAGCAGGGAATTCTCTGCCTGCCTTTCCCCAGTGCTCTGCAAGCTCTCCAGGACAACATAAAATCTGGGGCTCTGTGCTTTCTTTCGTTCTGAACAAGTGTTACTGTTTTCTGCACAAAAGCGATTCTGCGAAGCAATGTGAACACTTGTGCTTCCCAGGCACTGAGAAGGTGCTAGCAGGGAATTCTCTGCCTGCCTTTCCCCAGTGCTCTGCAAGCTCTCCAGGACAACAGCAAATCTGGGGCTCTGTGCTTTCTTTCGTTCTGAACAAGTGTTACTGTTTTCTGCACAAAAGCGATTCTGCGAAGCAATGTGAACACTTGTGCTTCCCAGGCACAGAGAAGGTGCTAGCAGGGAATTCTCTGCCTGCCTTTCCCCAGTGCTCTGCAAGCTCTCCAGGACAACATAAAATCTGGGGCTCTGTGCTTTCTTTCGTTCTGAACAAGTGTTACTGTTTTCTGCACAAAAGCGATTCTGCGAAGCAATGTGAACAGGCACAGAGAAGGTGCTAGCAGGGAATTCTCTGCCTGCCTTTCCCCAGCGCTCTGCAAGCTCTCCAGGACAACATAAAATCTGGGGCTCTGTGCTTTCTTTCGTTCTGAACAAGTGTTACTGTTTTCTGCACAAAAGCGATTCTGCGAAGCAATGTGAACACTTCTGCTTCCCAGGCACAGAGAAGGTGCTAGCAGGGAATTCTCTGCCTGCCTTTCCCCAGTGCTCTGCAAGCTCTCCAGGACAACAGCAAATCTGGGGCTCTGTGCTTTCTTTCGTTCTGAACAAGTGTTACTGTTTTCTGCACAAAAGCGATTCTGCGAAGCAATGTGAACACTTCTGCTTCCCAGGCACAGAGAAGGTGCTAGCAGGGAATTCTCTGCCTGCCTTTCCCCAGTGCTCTGCAAGCTCTCCAGGACAACAGCAAATCTGGGGCTCTGTGCTTTCTTTCGTTCTGAACAAGTGTTACTGTTTTCTGCACAAAAGCGATTCTGCGAAGCAATGTGAACACTTGTCCTTCCCAGGCACAGAGAAGGTGCTAGCAGGGAATTCTCTGCCTGCCTTTCCCCAGTGCTCTGCAAGCTCTCCAGGACAACATAAAATCTGGGGCTCTGTGCTTTCTTTCGTTCTGAACAAGTGTTACTGTTTTCTGCACAAAAGCGATTCTGCGAAGCAATGTGAACAGGCACAGAGAAGGTACTAGCAGGGAATTCTCTGCCTGCCTTTCCCCAGTGCTCTGCAAGCTCTCCAGGACAACATAAAATCTGGGGCTCTGTGCTTTCTTTCGTTCTGAACAAGTGTTACTGTTTTCTGCACAAAAGCGATTCTGCGAAGCAATGTGAACAGGCACAGAGAAGGTGCTAGCAGGGAATTCTCTGCCTGCCTTTCCCCAGTGCTCTGCAAGCTCTCCAGGACAACATAAAATCTGGGGCTCTGTGCTTTCTTTCCTTCTGAACAAGTGTTACTGTTTTCTGCACAAAAGCGATTCTGCGAAGCAATGTGAACACTTCTGTTTCCCAGGCACAGAGAAGGTGCTAGCAGGGAATTCTCTGCCTGCCTTTCCCCAGTGCTCTGCAAGCTCTCCAGGACAACATAAAATCTGGGGCTCTGTGCTTTCTTTCGTTCTGAACAAGTGTTACTGTTTTCTGCACAAAAGCAATTCTGCGAAGCAATGTGAACACTTCTGCTTCCCAGGCACAGAGAAGGTGCTAGCAGGGAATTCTCTGCCTGCCTTTCCCCAGTGCTCTGCAAGCTCTCCAGGACAACATAAAATCTGGGGCTCTGTGCTTTCTTTCGTTCTGAACAAGTGTTACTGTTTTCTGCACAAAAGCGATTCTGCGAAGCAATGTGAACACTTGTGCTTCCCAGGCACAGAGAAGGTGCTAGCAGGGAATTCTCTGCCTGCCTTTCCCCAGTGCTCTGCAAGCTCTCCAGGACAACAGCAAATCTGGGGCTCTGTGCTTTCTTTCGTTCTGAACAAGTGTTACTGTTTTCTGCACAAAAGCGATTCTGCGAAGCAATGTGAACACTTCTGCTTCCCAGGCACAGAGAAGGTGCTAGCAGGGAATTCTCTGCCTGCCTTTCCCCAGTGCTCTGCAAGCTCTCCAGGACAACATAAAATCTGGGGCTCTGTGCTTTCTTTCGTTCTGAACAAGTGTTACTGTTTTCTGCACAAAAGCGATTCTGCGAAGCAATGTGAACACTTGTGCTTCCCAGGCACAGAGAAGGTGCCAGCAGGGAATTCTCTGCCTGCCTTTCCCCAGTGCTCTGCAAGCTCTCCAGGACAACATAAAATCTGTTGCTCTGTGCTTTCTTTCGTTCTGAACAAGTGTTAGTGTTTTCTGCACAAAAGCGATTCTGCGAAGCAATGTGAACACTTGTGCTTCCCAGGCACAGAGAAGGTGCTAGCAGGGAATTCTCTGCCTGCCTTTCCCCAGTGCTCTGCAAGCTCTCCAGGACAACAGCAAATCTGGGGCTCTGTGCTTTCTTTCGTTCTGAACAAGTGTTACTGTTTTCTGCACAAAAGCGATTCTGCGAAGCAATGTGAACACTTGTGCTTCCCAGGCACATAGAGGTTGCTAGCAGGGAATTCTCTGCCTGCCTTTCCCCAGTGCTCTGCAAGCTCTCCAGGACAACATAAAATCTGGGGCTCTGTGCTTTCTTTCGTTCTGAACAAGTGTTACTGTTTTCTGCACAAAAGCGATTCTGCGAAGCAATGTGAACACTTGTGCTTCCCAGGCACAGAGAAGGTGCTAGCAGGGAATTCTCTGCCTGCCTTTCCCCAGTGCTCTGCAAGCTCTCCAGGACAACATAAAATCTGGGGCTCTGTGCTTTCTTTCGTTCTGAACAAGTGTTACTGTTTTCTGCACAAAAGTGATTCTGCGAAGCAATGTGAACAGGCACAGAGAAGGTGCTAGCAGGGAATTCTCTGCCTGCCTTTCCCCAGTGCTCTGCAAGCTCTCCAGGACAACAACAAATCTGGGGCTCTGTGCTTTCTTTCGTTCTGAACAAGTGTTACTGTTTTCTGCACAAAAGCGATTCTGCGAAGCAATGTGAACACTTCTGCTTCCCAGGCACAGAGAAGGTGCTAGCAGGGAATTCTCTGCCTGCCTTTCCCCAGTGCTCTGCAAGCTCTCCAGGACAACAGCAAATCTGGGGCTCTGTGCTTTCTTTCGTTCTGAACAAGTGTTACTGTTTTCTGCACAAAAGCGATTCTGCGAAGCAATGTGAACACTTGTGCTTCCCAGGCACAGAGAAGGTGCTAGCAGGGAATTCTCTGCCTGCCTTTCCCCAGTGCTCTGCAAGCTCTCCAGGACAACATAAAATCTGGGGCTCTGTGCTTTCTTTCGTTCTGAACAAGTGTTACTGTTTTCTGCACAAAAGCGATTCTGCGAAGCAATGTGAACAGGCACAGAGAAGGTACTAGCAGGGAATTCTCTGCCTGCCTTTCCCCAGTGCTCTGCAAGCTCTCCAGGACAACATAAAATCTGGGGCTCTGTGCTTTCTTTCGTTCTGAACAAGTGTTACTGTTTTCTGCACAAAAGCGATTCTGCGAAGCAATGTGAACAGGCACAGAGAAGGTGCTAGCAGGGAATTCTCTGCCTGCCTTTCCCCAGTGCTCTGCAAGCTCTCCAGGACAACATAAAATCTGGGGCTCTGTGCTTTCTTTCGTTCTGAACAAGTGTTACTGTTTTCTGCACAAAAGCGATTCTGCGAAGCAATGTGAACACTTCTGTTTCCCAGGCACATAGAAGGTGCTAGCAGGGAATTCTCTGCCTGCCTTTCCCCAGTGCTCTGCAAGCTCTCCAGGACAACATAAAATCTGGGGCTCTGTGCTTTCTTTCGTTCTGAACAAGTGTTACTGTTTTCTGCACAAAAGCAATTCTGCGAAGCAATGTGAACACTTCTGCTTCCCAGGCACAGAGAAGGTGCTAGCAGGGAATTCTCTGCCTGCCTTTCCCCAGTGCTCTGCAAGCTCTCCAGGACAACATAAAATCTGGGGCTCTGTGCTTTCTTTCGTTCTGAACAAGTGTTACTGTTTTCTGCACAAAAGCGATTCTGCGAAGCAATGTGAACACTTCTGCTTCCCAGGCACAGAGAAGGTGCTAGCAGGGAATTCTCTGCCTGCCTTTCCCCAGTGCTCTGCAAGCTCTCCAGGACAACAGCAAATCTGGGGCTCTGTGCTTTCTTTCGTTCTGAACAAGTGTTACTGTTTTCTGCACAAAAGCGATTCTGCGAAGCAATGTGAACACTTCTGCTTCCCAGGCACAGAGAAGGTGCTAGCAGGGAATTCTCTGCCTGCCTTTCCCCAGTGCTCTGCAAGCTCTCCAGGACAACATAAAATCTGGGGCTCTGTGCTTTCTTTCGTTCTAAACAAGTGTTACTGTTTTCTGCACAAAAGCGATTCTGCGAAGCAATGTGAACACTTGTGCTTCCCAGGCACAGAGAAGGTGCCAGCAGGGAATTCTCTGCCTGCCTTTCCCCAGTGCTCTGCAAGCTCTCCAGGACAACAGCAAATCTGGGGCTCTGTGCTTTCTTTCGTTCTGAACATGTGTTACTGTTTTCTGCACAAAAGCGATTCTGCGGAGCAATGTGAACAGGCACAGAGAAGGTGCTAGCAGGGAATTCTCTGCCTGCCTTTCCCCAGTGCTCTGCAAGCTCTCCAGGACAACATAAAATCTGGGGCTCTGTGCTTTCTTTCGTTCTGAACAAGTGTTACTGTTTTCTGCACAAAAGCGATTCTGCGAAGCAATGTGAACACTTGTGCTTCCCAGGCACAGAGAAGGTGCTAGCAGGGAATTCTCTGCCTGCCTTTCCCCAGTGCTCTGCAAGCTCTCCAGGACAACAGCAAATCTGGGGCTCTGTGCTTTCTTTCGTTCTGAACAAGTGTTACTGTTTTCTGCACAAAAGCGATTCTGCGAAGCAATGTGAACACTTGTGCTTCCCAGGCACATAGAAGGTGCTAGCAGGGAATTCTCTGCCTGCCTTTCCCCAGTGCTCTGCAAGCTCTCCAGGACAACATAAAATCTGGGGCTCTGTGCTTTCTTTCGTTCTGAACAAGTGTTACTGTTTTCTGCACAAAAGCGATTCTGCGAAGCAATGTGAACAGGCACAGAGAAGGTGCTAGCAGGGAATTCTCTGCCTGCCTTTCCCCAGTGCTCTGCAAGCTCTCCAGGACAACATAAAATCTGGGGCTCTGTGCTTTCTTTCGTTCTGAACAAGTGTTACTGTTTTCTGCACAAAAGCGATTCTGCGAAGCAATGTGAACAGGCACAGAGAAGGTGCTAGCAGGGAATTCTCTGCCTGCCTTTCCCCAGTGCTCTGCAAGCTCTCCAGGACAACATAAAATCTGGGGCTCTGTGCTTTCTTTCGTTCTGAACAAGTGTTAGTGTTTTCTGCACAAAAGCGATTCTGCGAAGCAATGTGAACACTTCTGCTTCCCAGGCACAGAGAAGGTGCTAGCAGGGAATTCTCTGCCTGCCTTTCCCCAGTGCTCTGCAAGCTCTCCAGGACAACATAAAATCTGGGGCTCTGTGCTTTCTTTCGTTCTGAACAAGTGTTACTGTTTTCTGCACAAAAGCGATTCTGCTAAGCAATGTGAACACTTGTGCTTCCCAGGCACAGAGAAGGTGCTAGCAGGGAATTCTCTGCCTGCCTTTCCCCAGTGCTCTGCAAGCTCTCCAGGACAACATAAAATCTGGGGCTCTGTGCTTTCTTTCGTTCTGAACAAGTGTTACTGTTTTCTGCACAAAAGCGATTCTGCGAAGCAATGTGAACACTTGTGCTTCCCAGGCACAGAGAAGGTGCTAGCAGGGAATTCTCTGCCTGCCTTTCCCCAGTGCTCTGCAAGCTCTCCAGGACAACATAAAATCTGTTGCTCTGTGCTTTCTTTCGTTCTGAACAAGTGTTAGTGTTTTCTGCACAAAAGCGATTCTGCGAAGCAATGTGAACACTTGTGCTTCCCAGGCACAGAGAAGGTGCTAGCAGGGAATTCTCTGCCTGCCTTTCCCCAGTGCTCTGCAAGCTCTCCAGGACAACAGCAAATCTGGGGCTCTGTGCTTTCTTTCGTTCTGAACAAGTGTTACTGTTTTCTGCACAAAAGCGATTCTGCTAAGCAATGTGAACACTTGTGCTTCCCAGGCACATAGAGGTTGCTAGCAGGGAATTCTCTGCCTGCCTTTCCCCAGTGCTCTGCAAGCTCTCCAGGACAACAGCAAATCTGGGGCTCTGTGCTTTCTTTCGTTCTGAACAAGTGTTACGGTTTTCTGCACAAAAGCGATTTGCCAAGCAATGTGAACACTTGTGCTTCCCAGGCACATAGAAGGTGCTAGCAGGGAATTCTCTGCCTGCCTTTCCCCAGTGCTCTGCAAGCTCTCCAGGACAACATAAAATCTGGGGCTCTGTGCTTTCTTTCGTTCTGAACAAGTGTTACTGTTTTCTGCACAAAAGCGATTCTGCGAAGCAATGTGAACACTTGTGCTTCCCAGGCACAGAGAAGGTGCTAGCAGGGAATTCTCTGCCTGCCTTTCCCCAGTGCTCTGCAAGCTCTCCAGGACAACATAAAATCTGGGGCTCTGTGCTTTCTTTCGTTCTGAACAAGTGTTACTGTTTTCTGCACAAAAGTGATTCTGCGAAGCAATGTGAACAGGCACAGAGAAGGTGCTAGCAGGGAATTCTCTGCCTGCCTTTCCCCAGTGCTCTGCAAGCTCTCCAGGACAACAACAAATCTGGGGCTCTGTGCTTTCTTTCGTTCTGAACAAGTGTTACTGTTTTCTGCACAAAAGCGATTCTGCGAAGCAATGTGAACACTTGTGCTTCCCAGGCACTGAGAAGGTGCTAGCAGGGAATTCTCTGCCTGCCTTTCCCCAGTGCTCTGCAAGCTCTCCAGGACAACAGCAAATCTGGGGCTCTGTGCTTTCTTTCGTTCTGAACAAGTGTTACTGTTTTCTGCACAAAAGCGATTCTGCGAAGCAATGTGAACACTTCTGCTTCCCAGGCACAGAGAAGGTGCTAGCAGGGAATTCTCTGCCTGCCTTTCCCCAGTGCTCTGCAAGCTCTCCAGGACAACATAAAATCTGGGGCTCTGTGCTTTCTTTCGTTCTGAACAAGTGTTACTGTTTTCTGCACAAAAGTGATTCTGCGAAGCAATGTGAACAGGCACAGAGAAGGTGCTAGCAGGGAATTCTCTGCCTGCCTTTCCCCAGTGCTCTGCAAGCTCTCCAGGACAACAGCAAATCTGGGGCTCTGTGCTTTCTTTCGTTCTGAACAAGTGTTACTGTTTTCTGCACAAAAGCGATTCTGCCAAGCAATGTGAACACTTCTGCTTCCCAGGCACAGAGAAGGTGCTAGCAGGGAATTCTCTGCCTGCCTTTCCCCAGTGCTCTGCAAGCTCTCCAGGACAACAGCAAATCTGGGGCTCTGTGCTTTCTTTCGTTCTGAACAAGTGTTACTGTTTTCTGCACAAAAGCGATTCTGCGAAGCAATGTGAACACTTGTCCTTCCCAGGCACAGAGAAGGTGCTAGCAGGGAATTCTCTGCCTGCCTTTCCCCAGTGCTCTGCAAGCTCTCCAGGACAACATAAAATCTGGGGCTCTGTGCTTTCTTTCCTTCTGAACAAGTGTTACTGTTTTCTGCACAAAAGCGATTCTGCGAAGCAATGTGAACAGGCACAGAGAAGGTACTAGCAGGGAATTCTCTGCCTGCCTTTCCCCAGTGCTCTGCAAGCTCTCCAGGACAACATAAAATCTGGGGCTCTGTGCTTTCTTTCGTTCTGAACAAGTGTTAGTGTTTTCTGCACAAAAGCGATTCTGCGAAGCAATGTGAACAGGCACAGAGAAGGTGCTAGCAGGGAATTCTCTGCCTGCCTTTCCCCAGTGCTCTGCAAGCTCTCCAGGACAACATAAAATCTGGGGCTCTGTGCTTTCTTTCCTTCTGAACAAGTGTTACTGTTTTCTGCACAAAAGCGATTCTGCGAAGCAATGTGAACACTTCTGTTTCCCAGGCACAGAGAAGGTGCTAGCAGGGAATTCTCTGCCTGCCTTTCCCCAGTGCTCTGCAAGCTCTCCAGGACAACATAAAATCTGGGGCTCTGTGCTTTCTTTCGTTCTGAACAAGTGTTACTGTTTTCTGCACAAAAGCAATTCTGCGAAGCAATGTGAACACTTGTGCTTCCCAGGCACAGAGAAGGTGCTAGCAGGGAATTCTCTGCCTGCCTTTCCCCAGTGCTCTGCAAGCTCTCCAGGACAACATAAAATCTGGGGCTCTGTGCTTTCTTTCGTTCTGAACAAGTGTTACTGTTTTCTGCACAAAAGCGATTCTGCGAAGCAATGTGAACACTTGTGCTTCCCAGGCACAGAGAAGGTGCTAGCAGGGAATTCTCTGCCTGCCTTTCCCCAGTGCTCTGCAAGCTCTCCAGGACAACAGCAAATCTGGGGCTCTGTGCTTTCTTTCGTTCTGAACAAGTGTTACTGTTTTCTGCACAAAAGCGATTCTGCTAAGCAATGTGAACACTTGTGCTTCCCAGGCACAGAGAAGGTGCTAGCAGGGAATTCTCTGCCTGCCTTTCCCCAGTGCTCTGCAAGCTCTCCAGGACAACATAAAATCTGGGGCTCTGTGCTTTCTTTCCTTCTGAACAAGTGTTACTGTTTTCTGCACAAAAGCGATTCTGCGAAGCAATGTGAACAGGCACAGAGAAGGTGCTAGCAGGGAATTCTCTGCCTGCCTTTCCCCAGTGCTCTGCAAGCTCTCCAGGACAACATAAAATCTGGGGCTCTGTGCTTTCTTTCGTTCTGAACAAGTGTTACTGTTTTCTGCACAAAAGCGATTCTGCGAAGCAATGTGAACAGGCACAGAGAAGGTGCTAGCAGGGAATTCTCTGCCTGCCTTTCCCCAGTGCTCTGCAAGCTCTCCAGGACAACTGCAAATCTGGGGCTCTGTGCTTTCTTTCGTTCTGAACAAGCGTTACTGTTTTCTGCACAAAAGCGATTCTGCGAAGCAATGTGAACACTTCTGCTTCCCAGGCACAGAGAAGGTGCTAGCAGGGAATTCTCTGCCTGCCTTTCCCCAGTGCTCTGCAAGCTCTCCAGGACAACATAAAATCTGGGGCTCTGTGCTTTCTTTCGTTCTGAACAAGTGTTACTGTTTTCTGCACAAAAGCGATTCTGCGAAGCAATGTGAACACTTGTGCTTCCCAGGCACAGAGAAGGTGCTAGCAGGGAATTCTCTGCCTGCCTTTCCCCAGTGCTCTGCAAGCTCTCCAGGACAACATAAAATCTGGGGCTCTGTGCTTTCTTTCGTTCTGAACAAGTGTTACTGTTTTCTGCACAAAAGCGATTCTGCGAAGCAATGTGAACACTTCTGCTTCCCAGGCACAGAGAAGATGCTAGCAGGGAATTCTCTGCCTGCCTTTCCCCAGTGCTCTGCAAGCTCTCCAGGACAACAGCAAATCTGGGGCTCTGTGCTTTCTTTCGTTCTGAACAAGTGTTACTGTTTTCTGCACAAAAGCGATTCTGCTAAGCAATGTGAACACTTGTGCTTCCCAGGCACAGAGAAGGTGCTAGCAGGGAATTCTCTGCCTGCCTTTCCCCAGTGCTCTGCAAGCTCTCCAGGACAACATAAAATCTGGGGCTCTGTGCTTTCTTTCCTTCTGAACAAGTGTTACTGTTTTCTGCACAAAAGCGATTCTGCGAAGCAATGTGAACAGGCACAGAGAAGGTGCTAGCAGGGAATTCTCTGCCTGCCTTTCCCCAGTGCTCTGCAAGCTCTCCAGGACAACATAAAATCTGGGGCTCTGTGCTTTCTTTCGTTCTGAACAAGTGTTACTGTTTTCTGCACAAAAGCGATTCTGCGAAGCAATGTGAACACTTCTGCTTCCCAGGCACAGAGAAGGTGCTAGCAGGGAATTCTCTGCCTGCCTTTCCCCAGTGCTCTGCAAGCTCTCCAGGACAACAGCAAATCTGGGGCTCTGTGCTTTCTTTCGTTCTGAACAAGTGTTACTGTTTTCTGCACAAAAGCGATTCTGCGAAGCAATGTGAACACTTGTGCTTCCCAGGCACAGAGAAGGTGCTAGCAGGGAATTCTCTGCCTGCCTTTCCCCAGTGCTCTGCATGCTCTCCAGGACAACATAAAATCTGGGGCTCTGTGCTTTCTTTCGTTCTGAACAAGTGTTACTGTTTTCTGCACAAAAGCGATTCTGCGAAGCAATGTGAACACTTGTGCTTCCCAGGCACAGAGAAGGTGCTAGCAGGGAATTCTCTGCCTGCCTTTCCCCAGTGCTCTGCAAGCTCTCCAGGACAACTGCAAATCTGGGGCTCTGTGCTTTCTTTCGTTCTGAACAAGCGTTACTGTTTTCTGCACAAAAGCGATTCTGCGAAGCAATGTGAACACTTCTGCTTCCCAGGCACAGAGAAGGTGCTAGCAGGGAATTCTCTGCCTGCCTTTCCCCAGTGCTCTGCAAGCTCTCCAGGACAACATAAAATCTGGGGCTCTGTGCTTTCTTTCGTTCTGAACAAGTGTTACTGTTTTCTGCACAAAAGCGATTTGCCAAGCAATGTGAACACTTCTGCTTCCCAGGCACAGAGAAGGTGCTAGCAGGGAATTCTCTGCCTGCCTTTCCCCAGTGCTCTGCAAGCTCTCCAGGACAACAGCAAATCTGGGGCTCTGTGCTTTCTTTCGTTCTGAACAAGTGTTACTGTTTTCTGCACAAAAGCGATTCTGCGAAGCAATGTGAACACTTGTGCTTCCCAGGCACAGAGAAGGTGCTAGCAGGGAATTCTCTGCCTGCCTTTCCCCAGTGCTCTGCAAGCTCTCCAGGACAACATAAAATCTGGGGCTCTGTGCTTTCTTTCGTTCTGAACAAGTGTTACTGTTTTCTGCACAAAAGCGATTCTGCGAAGCAATGTGAACACTTGTGCTTCCCAGGCACAGAGAAGGTGCTAGCAGGGAATTCTCTGCCTGCCTTTCCCCAGTGCTCTGCAAGCTCTCCAGGACAACATAAAATCTGGGGCTCTGTGCTTTCTTTCTTCCTGACCAAGTGTTACTGTTTTCTGCACAAAAGCGATTCTGCGAAGCAATGTGAACACTTGTGCTTCCCAGGCACAGAGAAGGTGCTAGCAGGGAATTCTCTGCCTGCCTTTCCCCAGTGCTCTGCAAGCTCTCCAGGACAACAGCAAATCTGGGGCTCTGTGCTTTCTTTCGTTCTGAACAAGTGTTACTGTTTTCTGCACAAAAGCGATTCTGCCAAGCAATGTGAACACTTCTGCTTCCCAGGCACAGAGAAGGTGCTAGCAGGTAATTCTCTGCCTGCCTTTCCCCAGTGCTCTGCATGCTCTCCAGGACAACATAAAATCTGGGGCTCTGTGCTTTCTTTCGTTCTGAACAAGTGTTACTGTTTTCTGCACAAAAGCGATTCTGCGAAGCAATGTGAACACTTGTGCTTCCCAGGCACAGAGAAGGTGCTAGCAGGGAATTCTCTGCCTGCCTTTCCCCAGTGCTCTGCAAGCTCTCCAGGACAACTGCAAATCTGGGGCTCTGTGCTTTCTTTCGTTCTGAACAAGCGTTACTGTTTTCTGCACAAAAGCGATTCTGCGAAGCAATGTGAACACTTCTGCTTCCCAGGCACAGAGAAGGTGCTAGCAGGGAATTCTCTGCCTGCCTTTCCCCAGTGCTCTGCAAGCTCTCCAGGACAACATAAAATCTGGGGCTCTGTGCTTTCTTTCGTTCTGAACAAATGTTACTGTTTTCTGCACAAAAGCGATTCTGCGAAGCAATGTGAACACTTGTGCTTCCCAGGCACATAGAAGGTGCTAGCAGGGAATTCTCTGCCTGCCTTTCCCCAGTGCTCTGCAAGCTCTCCAGGACAACATAAAATCTGGGGCTCTGTGCTTTCTTTCGTTCTGAACAAGTGTTAGTGTTTTCTGCACAAAAGCGATTCTGCGAAGCAATGTGAACACTTGTGCTTCCCAGGCACAGAGAAGGTGCTAGCAGGGAATTCTCTGCCTGCCTTTCCCCAGTGCTCTGCAAGCTCTCCAGGACAACATAAAATCTGGGGCTCTGTGCTTTCTTTCGTTCTGAACAAGTGTTACTGTTTTCTGCACAAAAGCGATTCTGCGAAGCAATGTGAACACTTGTGCTTCCCAGGCACAGAGAAGGTGCTAGCAGGGAATTCTCTGCCTGCCTTTCCCCAGTGCTCTGCAAGCTCTCCAGGACAACAGCAAATCTGGGGCTCTGTGCTTTCTTTCGTTCTGAACAAGTGTTACTGTTTTCTGCACAAAAGCGATTCTGCCAAGCAATGTGAACAGGCACAGAGAAGGTACTAGCAGGGAATTCTCTGCCTGCCTTTCCCCAGTGCTCTGCAAGCTCTCCAGGACAACATAAAATCTGGGGCTCTGTGCTTTCTTTCGTTCTGAACAAGTGTTACTGTTTTCTGCACAAAAGCGATTCTGCGAAGCAATGTGAACACTTGTGCTTCCCAGGCACAGAGAAGGTGCTAGCAGGGAATTCTCTGCCTGCCTTTCCCCAGTGCTCTGCAAGCTCTCCAGGACAACATAAAATCTGGGGCTCTGTGCTTTCTTTCGTTCTGAACAAGTGTTACTGTTTTCTGCACAAAAGCGATTCTGTGAAGCAATGTGAACAGGCACAGAGAAGGTGCTAGCAGGGAATTCTCTGCCTGCCTTTCCCCAGTGCTCTGCAAGCTCTCCAGGACAACATAAAATCTGGGGCTCTGTGCTTTCTTTCGTTCTGAACAAGTGTTACTGTTTTCTGCACAAAAGCGATTCTGCGAAGCAATGTGAACACTACTGCTTCCCAGGCACAGAGAAGGTGCTAGCAGGGAATTCTCTGCCTGCCTTTCCCCAGTGCTCTGCAAGCTCTCCAGGACAACATAAAATCTGGGGCTCTGTGCTTTCTTTCGTTCTGAACAAGTGTTAGTGTTTTCTGCACAAAAGCGATTCTGCCAAGTAATGTGAACAGGCACAGAGAAGGTGCTAGCAGGGAATTCTCTGCCTGCCTTTCCCCAGTGCTCTGCAAGCTCTCCAGGACAACATAAAATCTGGGGCTCTGTGCTTTCTTTCGTTCTGAACAAGTGTTACTGTTTTCTGCACAAAAGCGATTCTGCGAAGCAATGTGAACACTTCTGCTTCCCAGGCACAGAGAAGGTGCTAGCAGGGAATTCTCTGCCTGCCTTTCCCCAGTGCTCTGCAAGCTCTCCAGGACAACATAAAATCTGGGGCTCTGTGCTTTTCTTTCATTCTGAACAAGTGTTACTGTTTTCTGCACAAAAGCGATTCTGCGAAGCAATGTGAACAGGCACAGAGAAGGTGCTAGCAGGGAATTCTCTGCCTGCCTTTCCCCAGTGCTCTGCAAGCTCTCCAGGACAACATAAAATCTGGGGCTCTGTGCTTTCTTTCGTTCTGAACAAGTGTTACTGTTTTCTGCACAAAAGCGATTCTGCCAAGCAATGTGAACAGGCACAGAGAAGGTGCTAGCAGGGAATTCTCTGCCTGCCTTTCCCCAGTGCTCTGCAAGCTCTCCAGGACAACATAAAATCTGGGGCTCTGTGCTTTCTTTCGTTCTGAACAAGTGTTACTGTTTTCTGCACAAAAGCGATTCTGCGAAGCAATGTGAACAGGCACAGAGAAGGTGCTAGCAGGGAATTCTCTGCCTGCCTTTCCCCAGTGCTCTGCAAGCTCTCCAGGACAACAGCAAATCTGGGGCTCTGTGCTTTCTTTCGTTCTGAACAAGTGTTACTGTTTTCTGCACAAAAGCGATTCTGCGAAGCAATGTGAACACTTCTGCTTCCCAGGCACAGAGAAGGTGCTAGCAGGGAATTCTCTGCCTGCCTTTCCCCAGTGCTCTGCAAGCTCTCCAGGACAACATAAAATCTGGGGCTCTGTGCTTTCTTTCGTTCTGAACAAACGTTAGTGTTTTCTGCACAAAAGCGATTCTGCCAAGCAATGTGAACAGGCACAGAGAAGGTACTAGCAGGGAATTCTCTGCCTGCCTTTCCCCAGTGCTCTGCAAGCTCTCCAGGACAACAGCAAATCTGGGGCTCTGTGCTTTCTTTCGTTCTGAACAAGTGTTACTGTTTTCTGCACAAAAGCGATTCTGCGAAGCAATGTGAACACTTCTGCTTCCCAGGCACAGAGAAGGTGCTAGCAGGGAATTCTCTGCCTGCCTTTCCCCAGTGCTCTGCAAGCTCTCCAGGACAACATAAAATCTGGGGCTCTGTGCTTTCTTTCATTCTGAACAAGTGTTACTGTTTTCTGCACAAAAGCGATTCTGCGAAGCAATGTGAACAGGCACAGAGAAGGTGCTAGCAGGGAATTCTCTGCCTGCCTTTCCCCAGTGCTCTGCAAGCTCTCCAGGACAACAGCAAATCTGGGGCTCTGTGCTTTCTTTCGTTCTGAACAAGTGTTACTTTTTTCTGCACAAAAGCGATTCTGCGAAGCAATGTGAAGAGGCACAGAGAAGGTGCTAGCAGGGAATTCTCTGCCTGCCTTTCCCCAGTGCTCTGCAAGCTCTCCAGGACAACATAAAATCTGGGGCTCTGTGCTTTCTTTCGTTCTGAACAAGTGTTACTGTTTTCTGCACAAAAGCGATTCTGCGAAGCAATGTGAACACTTCTGCTTCCCAGGCACAGAGAAGGTGCTAGCAGGGAATTCTCTGCCTGCCTTTCCCCAGTGCTCTGCAAGCTCTCCAGGACAACAGCAAATCTGGGGCTCTGTGCTTTCTTTCGTTCTGAACAAGTGTTACTGTTTTCTGCACAAAAGCGATTCTGCTAAGCAATGTGAACACTTGTGCTTCCCAGGCACATAGAAGGTGCTAGCAGGGAATTCTCTGCCTGCCTTTCCCCAGTGCTCTGCAAGCTCTCCAGGACAACATAAAATCTGGGGCTCTGTGCTTTCTTTCGTTCTGAACAAGTGTTACTGTTTTCTGCACAAAAGCGATTCTGCGAAGCAATGTGAACAGGCACAGAGAAGGTGCTAGCAGGGAATTCTCTGCCTGCCTTTCCCCAGTGCTCTGCAAGCTCTCCAGGACAACATAAAATCTGGGGCTCTGTGCTTTCTTTCGTTCTGAACAAGTGTTACTGTTTTCTGCACAAAAGCGATTCTGCCAAGCAATGTGAACAGGCACAGAGAAGGTGCTAGCAGGGAATTCTCTGCCTGCCTTTCCCCAGTGCTCTGCAAGCTCTCCAGGACAACATAAAATCTGGGGCTCTGTGCTTTCTTTCGTTCTGAACAAGTGTTACTGTTTTCTGCACAAAAGCGATTCTGCGAAGCAATGTGAACACTTCTGCTTCCCAGGCACAGAGAAGGTGCTAGCAGGGAATTCTCTGCCTGCCTTTCCCCAGTGCTCTGCAAGCTCTCCAGGACAACATAAAATCTGGGGCTCTGTGCTTTCTTTCGTTCTGAACAAGTGTTACTGTTTTCTGCACAAAAGCGATTCTGCGAAGCAATGTGAACACTTGTGCTTCCCAGGCACAGAGAAGGTGCTAGCAGGGAATTCTCTGCCTGCCTTTCCCCAGTGCTCTGCAAGATCTCCAGGACAACATAAAATCTGGGGCTCTGTGCTTTCTTTCGTTCTGAACAAGTGTTAGTGTTTTCTGCACAAAAGCGATTCTGCGAAGCAATGTGAACAGGCACAGAGAAGGTGCTAGCAGGGAATTCTCTGCCTGCCTTTCCCCAGTGCTCTGCAAGCTCTCCAGGACAACATAAAATCTGGGGCTCTGTGCTTTCTTTCGTTCTGAACAAGTGTTACTGTTTTCTGCACAAAAGCGATTCTGCGAAGCAATGTGAACAGGCACAGAGAAGGTGCTAGCAGGGAATTCTCTGCCTGCCTTTCCCCAGTGCTCTGCAAGCTCTCCAGGACAACAGCAAATCTGGGGCTCTGTGCTTTCTTTCGTTCTGAACAAGTGTTACTGTTTTCTGCACAAAAGCGATTCTGCTAAGCAATGTGAACACTTCTGCTTCCCAGGCACAGAGAAGGTGCTAGCAGGGAATTCTCTGCCTGCCTTTCCCCAGTGCTCTGCAAGCTCTCCAGGACAACAGCAAATCTGGGGCTCTGTGCTTTCTTTCGTTCTGAACAAGTGTTACTGTTTTCTGCACAAAAGCGATTCTGCGAAGCAATGTGAACACTTCTGCTTCCAAGGCACAGAGAAGGTGCTAGCAGGGAATTCTCTGCCTGCCTTTCCCCAGTGCTCTGCAAGCTCTCCAGGACAACAGCAAATCTGGGGCTCTGTGCTTTCTTTCGTTCTGAACAAGTGTTAGTGTTTTCTGCACAAAAGCGATTCTGCGAAGCAATGTGAACACTTGTGCTTCCCAGGCACAGAGAAGGTGCTAGCAGGGAATTCTCTGCCTGCCTTTCCCCAGTACTCTGCAAGCTCTCCAGGACAACAGCAAATCTGGGGCTCTGTGCTTTCTTTCGTTCTGAACAAGTGTTACTGTTTTCTGCACAAAAGCGATTCTGCGAAGCAATGTGAACACTTCTGCTTCCCAGGCACAGAGAAGGTGCTAGCAGGGAATTCTCTGCCTGCCTTTCCCCAGTGCTCTGCAAGCTCTCCAGGACAACATAAAATCTGGGGCTCTGTGCTTTCTTTCGTTCTGAACAAGTGTTACTGTTTTCTGCACAAAAGCGATTCTGCGAAGCAATGTGAACAGGCACAGAGAAGGTGCTAGCAGGGAATTCTCTGCCTGCCTTTCCCCAGTGCTCTGCAAGCTCTCCAGGACAACATAAAATCTGGGGCTCTGTGCTTTCTTTCGTTCTGAACAAGTGTTACTGTTTTCTGCACAAAAGCGATTCTGCGAAGCAATGTGAACACTTCTGCTTCCCAGGCACAGAGAAGGTGCTAGCAGGGAATTCTCTGCCTGCCTTTCCCCAGTGCTCTGCAAGCTCTCCAGGACAACATAAAATCTGGGGCTCTGTGCTTTCTTTCGTTCTGAACAAGTGTTACTGTTTTCTGCACAAAAGCGATTCTGCGAAGCGATGTGAACACTTGTGCTTCCCAGGCACAGAGAAGGTGCTAGCAGGGAATTCTCTGCCTGCCTTTCCCCAGTGCTCTGCAAGCTCTCCAGGACAACAGCAAATCTGGGGCTCTGTGCTTTCTTTCGTTCTGAACAAGTGTTACTGTTTTCTGCACAAAAGCGATTCTGCGAAGCAATGTGAACAGGCACAGAGAAGGTGCTAGCAGGGAATTCTCTGCCTGCCTTTCCCCAGTGCTCTGCAAGCTCTCCAGGACAACATAAAATCTGGGGCTCTGTGCTTTCTTTCGTTCTGAACAAGCGTTAGTGTTTTCTGCACAAAAGCGATTCTGCGAAGCAATGTGAACACTTCTGCTTCCCAGGCACAGAGAAGGTGCTAGCAGGGAATTCTCTGCCTGCCTTTCCCCAGTGCTCTGCAAGCTCTCCAGGACAACAGCAAATCTGGGGCTCTGTGCTTTCTTTCGTTCTGAACAAGTGTTACTGTTTTCTACACAAAAGCGATTCTGCGAAGCAATGTGAACACTTCTGCTTCCCAGGCACAGAGAAGGTGCTAGCAGGGAATTCTCTGCCTGCCTTTCCCCAGTGCTCTGCAAGCTCTCCAGGACAACATAAAATCTGGGGCTCTGTGCTTTCTTTCGTTCTGAACAAGTGTTACTGTTTTCTGCACAAAAGCGATTCTGCGAAGCAATGTGAACACTTCTGCTTCCCAGGCACAGAGAAGGTGCTAGCAGGGAATTCTCTGCCTGCCTTTCCCCAGTGCTCTGCAAGCTCTCCAGGACAACAGCAAATCTGGGGCTCTGTGCTTTCTTTCGTTCTGAACAAGTGTTAGTGTTTTCTGCACAAAAGCGATTCTGCCAAGCAATGTGAACAGGCACAGAGAAGGTGCTAGCAGGGAATTCTCTGCCTGCCTTTCCCCAGTGCTCTGCAAGCTCTCCAGGACAACATAAAATCTGTTGCTCTGTGCTTTCTTTCGTTCTGAACAAGTGTTACTGTTTTCTGCACAAAAGCGATTCTGCGAAGCAATGTGAACACTTCTGCTTCCCAGGCACAGAGAAGGTGCTAGCAGGGAATTCTCTGCTTGCCTTTCCCCAGTGCTCTGCAAGCTCTCCAGGACAACATAAAATCTGGGGCTCTGTGCTTTCTTTCGTTCTGAACAAGTGTTACTTTTTTCTGCACAAAAGCGATTCTGCGAAGCAATGTGAACAGGCACAGAGAAGGTGCTAGCAGGGAATTCTCTGCCTGCCTTTCCCCAGTGCTCTGCAAGCTCTCCAGGACAACAGCAAATCTGGGGCTCTGTGCTTTCTTTCGTTCTGAACAAGTGTTACTGTTTTCTGCACAAAAGCGATTCTGCTAAGCAATGTGAACACTTCTGCTTCCCAGGCACAGAGAAGGTGCTAGCAGGGAATTCTCTGCCTGCCTTTCCCCAGTGCTCTGCAAGCTCTCCAGGACAACAGCAAATCTGGGGCTCTGTGCTTTCTTTCGTTCTGAACAAGTGTTACTGTTTTCTGCACAAAAGCGATTCTGCGAAGCAATGTGAACACTTCTGCTTCCAAGGCACAGAGAAGGTGCTAGCAGGGAATTCTCTGCCTGCCTTTCCCCAGTGCTCTGCAAGCTCTCCAGGACAACAGCAAATCTGGGGCTCTGTGCTTTCTTTCGTTCTGAACAAGTGTTAGTGTTTTCTGCACAAAAGCGATTCTGCGAAGCAATGTGAACACTTGTGCTTCCCAGGCACAGAGAAGGTGCTAGCAGGGAATTCTCTGCCTGCCTTTCCCCAGTACTCTGCAAGCTCTCCAGGACAACAGCAAATCTGGGGCTCTGTGCTTTCTTTCGTTCTGAACAAGTGTTACTGTTTTCTGCACAAAAGCGATTCTGCGAAGCAATGTGAACACTTCTGCTTCCCAGGCACAGAGAAGGTGCTAGCAGGGAATTCTCTGCCTGCCTTTCCCCAGTGCTCTGCAAGCTCTCCAGTACAACATAAAATCTGGGGCTCTGTGCTTTCTTTCGTTCTGAACAAGTGTTACTGTTTTCTGCACAAAAGCGATTCTGCGAAGCAATGTGAACAGGCACAGAGAAGGTGCTAGCAGGGAATTCTCTGCCTGCCTTTCCCCAGTGCTCTGCAAGCTCTCCAGGACAACATAAAATCTGGGGCTCTGTGCTTTCTTTCGTTCTGAACAAGTGTTACTGTTTTCTGCACAAAAGCGATTCTGCGAAGCAATGTGAACACTTGTGCTTCCCAGGCACAGAGAAGGTGCTAGCAGGGAATTCTCTGCCTGCCTTTCCCCAGTGCTCTGCAAGCTCTCCAGGACAACATAAAATCTGGGGCTCTGTGCTTTCTTTCGTTCTGAACAAGTGTTACTGTTTTCTGCACAAAAGCGATTCTGCGAAGCGATGTGAACACTTGTGCTTCCCAGGCACAGAGAAGGTGCTAGCAGGGAATTCTCTGCCTGCCTTTCCCCAGTGCTCTGCAAGCTCTCCAGGACAACAGCAAATCTGGGGCTCTGTGCTTTCTTTCGTTCTGAACAAGTGTTACTGTTTTCTGCACAAAAGCGATTCAGCGAAGCAATGTGAACAGGCACAGAGAAGGTGCTAGCAGGGAATTCTCTGCCTGCCTTTCCCCAGTGCTCTGCAAGCTCTCCAGGACAACATAAAATCTGTTGCTCTGTGCTTTCTTTCGTTCTGAACAAGTGTTAGTGTTTTCTGCACAAAAGCGATTCTGCGAAGCAATGTGAACACTTCTGCTTCCCAGGCACAGAGAAGGTGCTAGCAGGGAATTCTCTGCCTGCCTTTCCCCAGTGCTCTGCAAGCTCTCCAGGACAACAGCAAATCTGGGGCTCTGTGCTTTCTTTCGTTCTGAACAAGTGTTACTGTTTTCTACACAAAAGGGATTCTGCGAAGCAATGTGAACACTTGTGCTTCCCAGGCACAGAGAAGGTGCTAGCAGGGAATTCTCTGCCTGCCTTTCCCCAGTGCTCTGCAAGCTCTCCAGGACAACATAAAATCTGGGGCTCTGTGCTTTCTTTCGTTCTGAACAAGTGTTACTGTTTTCTGCACAAAAGCGATTCTGCGAAGCAATGTGAACACTTGTGCTTCCCAGGCACAGAGAAGGTGCTAGCAGGGAATTCTCTGCCTGCCTTTCCCCAGTGCTCTGCAAGCTCTCCAGGACAACAGCAAATCTGGGGCTCTGTGCTTTCTTTCGTTCTGAACAAGTGTTACTGTTTTCTGCACAAAAGCGATTCTGCGAAGCAAAGTGAACAGGCACAGAGAAGGTGCTAGCAGGGAATTCTCTGCCTGCCTTTCCCCAGTGCTCTGCAAGCTCTCCAGGACAACATAAAATCTGTTGCTCTGTGCTTTCTTTCGTTCTGAACAAGTGTTAGTGTTTTCTGCACAAAAGCGATTCTGCGAAGCAATGTGAACACTTCTGCTTCCCAGGCACAGAGAAGGTGCTAGCAGGGAATTCTCTGCCTGCCTTTCCCCAGTGCTCTGCAAGCTCTCCAGGACAACAGCAAATCTGGGGCTCTGTGCTTTCTTTCGTTCTGAACAAGTGTTACTGTTTTCTACACAAAAGCGATTCTGCGAAGCAATGTGAACACTTGTGCTTCCCAGGCACAGAGAAGGTGCTAGCAGGGAATTCTCTGCCTGCCTTTCCCCAGTGCTCTGCAAGCTCTCCAGGACAACATAAAATCTGGGGCTCTGTGCTTTCTTTCGTTCTGAACAAGTGTTACTGTTTTCTGCACAAAAGCGATTCTGCGAAGCAATGTGAACACTTCTGCTTCCCAGGCACAGAGAAGGTGCTAGCAGGGAATTCTCTGCCTGCCTTTCCCCAGTGCTCTGCAAGCTCTCCAGGACAACATAAAATCTGGGGCTCTGTGCTTTCTTTCGTTCTGAACAAGTGTTACTGTTTTCTGCACAAAAGCGATTCTGCGAAGCAATGTGAACACTTCTGCTTCCCAGGCACAGAGAAGGTGCTAGCAGGGAATTCTCTGCCTGCCTTTCCCCAGTGCTCTGCAAGCTCTCCAGGACAACATAAAATCTGGGGCTCTGTGCTTTCTTTCGTTCTGAACAAGTGTTACTGTTTTCTGCACAAAAGCGATTCTGCGAAGCAATGTGAACACTTCTGCTTCCCAGGCACAGAGAAGGTGCTAGCAGGGAATTCTCTGCCTGCCTTTCCCCAGTGCTCTGCAAGCTCTCCAGGACAACAGCAAATCTGGGGCTCTGTGCTTTCTTTCATTCTGAACAAGTGTTACTGTTTTCTGCACAAAAGCGATTCTGCGAAGCAATGTGAACACTTCTGCTTCCCAGGCACAGAGAAGGTGCTAGCAGGGAATTCTCTGCCTGCCATTCCCCAGTGCTCTGCAAGCTCTCCAGGACAACATAAAATCTGGGGCTCTGTGCTTTCTTTCGTTCTGAACAAGTGTTAGTGTTTTCTGCACAAAAGCGATTCTGCGAAGCAATGTGAACACTTGTGCTTCCCAGGCACAGAGAAGGTGCTAGCAGGGAATTCTCTGCCTGCCTTTCCCCAGTGCTCTGCAAGCTCTCCAGGACAACATAAAATCTGGGGCTCTGTGCTTTCTTTCGTTCTGAACAAGTGTTACTGTTTTCTGCACAAAAGCGATTCTGCGAAGCAATGTGAACACTTCTGCTTCCCAGGCACAGAGAAGGTGCTAGCAGGGAATTCTCTGCTTGCCTTTCCCCAGTGCTCTGCAAGCTCTCCAGGACAACATAAAATCTGGGGCTCTGTGCTTTCTTTCGTTCTGAACAAGTGTTACTGTTTTCTGCACAAAAGCGATTTGCCAAGCAATGTGAACACTTCTGCTTCCCAGGCACAGAGAAGGTGCTAGCAGGGAATTCTCTGCCTGCCTTTCCCCAGTGCTCTGCAAGCTCTCCAGGACAACAGCAAATCTGGGGCTCTGTGCTTTCTTTCGTTCTGAACAAGTGTTACTGTTTTCTGCACAAAAGCGATTCTGCGAAGCAATGTGAACACTTCTGCTTCCCAGGCACAGAGAAGGTGCTAGCAGGGAATTCTCTGCCTGCCTTTCCCCAGTGCTCTGCAAGCTCTCCAGGACAACATAAAATCTGTTGCTCTGTGCTTTCTTTCGTTCTGAACAAGTGTTAGTGTTTTCTGCACAAAAGCGATTCTGCGAAGCAATGTGAACACTTCTGCTTCCCAGGCACAGAGAAGGTGCTAGCAGGGAATTCTCTGCCTGCCTTTCCCCAGTGCTCTGCAAGCTCTCCAGGACAACAGCAAATCTGGGGCTCTGTGCTTTCTTTCGTTCTGAACAAGTGTTACTGTTTTCTACACAAAAGGGATTCTGCGAAGCAATGTGAACACTTGTGCTTCCCAGGCACAGAGAAGGTGCTAGCAGGGAATTCTCTGCCTGCCTTTCCCCAGTGCTCTGCAAGCTCTCCAGGACAACATAAAATCTGGGGCTCTGTGCTTTCTTTCGTTCTGAACAAGTGTTACTGTTTTCTGCACAAAAGCGATTCTGCGAAGCAATGTGAACACTTCTGCTTCCCAGGCACAGAGAAGGTGCTAGCAGGGAATTCTCTGCCTGCCTTTCCCCAGTGCTCTGCAAGCTCTCCAGGACAACATAAAATCTGGGGCTCTGTGCTTTCTTTCGTTCTGAACAAGTGTTACTGTTTTCTGCACAAAAGCGATTCTGCGAAGCAATGTGAACACTTGTGCTTCCCAGGCACAGAGAAGGTGCTAGCAGGGAATTCTCTGCCTGCCTTTCCCCAGTGCTCTGCAAGCTCTCCAGGACAACATAAAATCTGGGGCTCTGTGCTTTCTTTCGTTCTGAACAAGTGTTAATGTTTTCTGCACAAAAGCGATTCTGCGAAGCAATGTGAACACTTCTGCTTCCCAGGCACAGAGAAGGTGCTAGCAGGGAATTCTCTGCCTGCCTTTCCCCAGTGCTCTGCAAGCTCTCCAGGACAACATAAAATCTGGGGCTCTGTGCTTTCTTTCGTTCTGAACAAGTGTTACTGTTTTCTGCACAAAAGCGATTCTGCGAAGCAATGTGAACACTTCTGCTTCCCAGGCACAGAGAAGGTGCTAGCAGGGAATTCTCTGCCTGCCTTTCCCCAGTGCTCTGCAAGCTCTCCAGGACAACATAAAATCTGGGGCTCTGTGCTTTCTTTCGTTCTGAACAAGTGTTACTGTTTTCTGCACAAAAGCGATTCTGCGAAGCAATGTGAACACTTCTGCTTCCCAGGCACAGAGAAGGTGCTAGCAGGGAATTCTCTGCCTGCCTTTCCCCAGTGCTCTGCAAGCTCTCCAGGACAACAGCAAATCTGGGGCTCTGTGCTTTCTTTCATTCTGAACAAGTGTTACTGTTTTCTGCACAAAAGCGATTCTGCGAAGCAATGTGAACACTTCTGCTTCCCAGGCACAGAGAAGGTGCTAGCAGGGAATTCTCTGCCTGCCTTTCCCCAGTGCTCTGCAAGCTCTCCAGGACAACATAAAATCTGGGGCTCTGTGCTTTCTTTCGTTCTGAACAAGTGTTAGTGTTTTCTGCACAAAAGCGATTCTGCGAAGCAATGTGAACACTTGTGCTTCCCAGGCACAGAGAAGGTGCTAGCAGGGAATTCTCTGCCTGCCTTTCCCCAGTGCTCTGCAAGCTCTCCAGGACAACATAAAATCTGGGGCTCTGTGCTTTCTTTCGTTCTGAACAAGTGTTACTGTTTTCTGCACAAAAGCGATTCTGCGAAGCAATGTGAACACTTGTGCTTCCCAGGCACAGAGAAGGTGCTAGCAGGGAATTCTCTGCCTGCCTTTCCCCAGTGCTCTGCAAGCTCTCCAGGACAACAGCAAATCTGGGGCTCTGTGCTTTCTTTCGTTCTGAACAAGTGTTACTGTTTTCTGCACAAAAGCGATTCTGCGAAGCAATGTGAACACTTCTGCTTCCCAGGCACAGAGAAGGTGCTAGCAGGGAATTCTCTGCCTGCCTTTCCCCAGTGCTCTGCAAGCTCTCCAGGACAACATAAAATCTGGGGCTCTGTGCTTTCTTTCGTTCTGAACAAGTGTTACTGTTTTCTGCACAAAAGCGATTCTGCCAAGCAATGTGAACAGGCACAGAGAAGGTGCTAGCAGGGAATTCTCTGCCTGCCTTTCCCCAGTGCTCTGCAAGCTCTCCAGGACAACATAAAATCTGGGGCTCTGTGCTTTCTTTCGTTCTGAACAAGTGTTACTGTTTTCTGCACAAAAGCGATTCTGCGAAGCAATGTGAACACTTGTGCTTCCCAGGCACAGAGAAGGTGCTAGCAGGGAATTCTCTGCCTGCCTTTCCCCAGTGCTCTGCAAGCTCTCCAGGACAACAGCAAATCTGGGGCTCTGTGCTTTCTTTCGTTCTGAACAAGTGTTACTGTTTTCTGCACAAAAGCGATTCTGCGAAGCAATGTGAACACTTCTGCTTCCCAGGCACAGAGAAGGTGCTAGCAGGGAATTCTCTGCCTGCCTTTCCCCAGTGCTCTGCAAGCTCTCCAGGACAACATAAAATCTGGGGCTCTGTGCTTTCTTTCGTTCTGAACAAGTGTTACTGTTTTCTGCACAAAAGCGATTCTGCGAAGCAATGTGAACACTTGTGCTTCCCAGGCACAGAGAAGGTGCTAGCAGGGAATTCTCTGCCTGCCTTTCCCTAGTGCTCTGCAAGCTCTCCAGGACAACATAAAATCTGGGGCTCTGTGCTTTCTTTCGTTCTGAACAAGTGTTACTGTTTTCTGCACAAAAGCGATTCTGCGAAGCAATGTGAACAGGCACAGAGAAGGTGCTAGCAGGGAATTCTCTGCCTGCCTTTCCCCAGTGCTCTGCAAGCTCTCCAGGACAACATAAAATCTGGGGCTCTGTGCTTTCTTTCGTTCTGAACAAGTGTTACTGTTTTCTGCACAAAAGCGATTCTGCGAAGCAATGTGAACACTTGTGCTTCCCAGGCACAGAGAAGGTGCTAGCAGGGAATTCTCTGCCTGCCTTTCCCCAGTGCTCTGCAAGCTCTCCAGGACAACAGCAAATCTGGGGCTCTGTGCTTTCTTTCGTTCTGAACAAGTGTTACTGTTTTCTGCACAAAAGCGATTCAGCGAAGCAATGTGAACAGGCACAGAGAAGGTGCTAGCAGGTAATTCTCTGCCTGCCTTTCCCCAGTGCTCTGCAAGCTCTCCAGGACAACATAAAATCTGGGGCTCTGTGCTTTCTTTCGTTCTGAACAAGTGTTAATGTTTTCTGCACAAAAGCGATTCTGCGAAGCAATGTGAACACTTCTGCTTCCCAGGCACAGAGAAGGTGCTAGCAGGGAATTCTCTGCCTGCCTTTCCCCAGTGCTCTGCAAGCTCTCCAGGACAACAGCAAATCTGGGGCTCTGTGCTTTCTTTCGTTCTGAACAAGTGTTACTGTTTTCTGCACAAAAGCGATTCTGCCAAGCAATGTGAACACTTCTGCTTCCCAGGCACAGAGAAGGTGCTAGCAGGGAATTCTCTGCCTGCCTTTCCCCAGTGCTCTGCAAGCTCTCCAGGACAACATAAAATCTGGGGCTCTGTGCTTTCTTTCGTTCTGAACAAGTGTTACTTTTTTCTGCACAAAAGCGATTCTGCGAAGCAATGTGAAGAGGCACAGAGAAGGTGCTAGCAGGGAATTCTCTGCCTGCCTTTCCCCAGTGCTCTGCAAGCTCTCCAGGACAACATAAAATCTGGGGCTCTGTGCTTTCTTTCGTTCTGAACAAGTGTTACTGTTTTCTGCACAAAAGCGATTCTGCGAAGCAATGTGAACACTTGTGCTTCCCAGGCACAGAGAAGGTGCTAGCAGGGAATTCTCTGCCTGCCTTTCCCCAGTGCTCTGCAAGCTCTCCAGGACAACAGCAAATCTGGGGCTCTGTGCTTTCTTTCGTTCTGAACAAGTGTTACTGTTTTCTGCACAAAAGCGATTCTGCCAAGCAATGTGAACACTTCTGCTTCCCAGGCACAGAGAAGGTGCTAGCAGGGAATTCTCTGCCTGCCTTTCCCCAGTGCTCTGCAAGCTCTCCAGGACAACATAAAATCTGGGGCTCTGTGCTTTCTTTCGTTCTGAACAAGTGTTACTGTTTTCTGCACAAAAGCGATTCTGCGAAGCAATGTGAACAGGCACAGAGAAGGTGCTAGCAGGGAATTCTCTGCCTGCCTTTCCCCAGTGCTCTGCAAGCTCTCCAGGACAACAGCAAATCTGGGGCTCTGTGCTTTCTTTCGTTCTGAACAAGTGTTACTGTTTTCTGCACAAAAGCGATTCTGCGAAGCAATGTGAACACTTCTGCTTCCCAGGCACAGAGAAGGTGCTAGCAGGGAATTCTCTGCCTGCCTTTCCCCAGTGCTCTGCAAGCTCTCCAGGACAACATAAAATCTGGGGCTCTGTGCTTTCTTTCGTTCTGAACAAGTGTTACTGTTTTCTGCACAAAAGCGATTCTGCAAAGCAATGTGAACACTTGTGCTTCCCAGGCACAGAGAAGGTGCTAGCAGGGAATTCTCTGCCTGCCTTTCCCCAGTGCTCTGCAAGATCTCCAGGACAACATAAAATCTGGGGCTCTGTGCTTTCTTTCGTTCTGAACAAGTGTTACTGTTTTCTGCACAAAAGCGATTCTGCGAAGCAATGTGAACACTTGTGCTTCCCAGGCACAGAGAAGGTGCTAGCAGGGAATTCTCTGCCTGCCTTTCCCCAGTGCTCTGCAAGCTCTCCAGGACAACATAAAATCTGGGGCTCTGTGCTTTCTTTCGTTCTGAACAAGTGTTACTGTTTTCTGCACAAAAGCGATTCTGCTAAGCAATGTGAACACTTGTGCTTCCCAGGCACAGAGAAGGTGCTAGCAGGGAATTCTCTGCCTGCCTTTCCCCAGTGCTCTGCAAGCTCTCCAGGACAACAGCAAATCTGGGGCTCTGTGCTTTCTTTCTTCCTGACCAAGTGTTACTGTTTTCTGCACAAAAGCGATTCTGCGAAGCAATGTGAACACTTCTGCTTCCCAGGCACAGAGAAGGTGCTAGCAGGGAATTCTCTGCCTGCCTTTCCCCAGTGCTCTGCAAGCTCTCCAGGACAACATAAAATCTGGGGCTCTGTGCTTTCTTTCGTTCTGAACAAGTGTTACTGTTTTCTGCACAAAAGCGATTCTGCGAAGCAATGTGAACACTTGTGCTTCCCAGGCACAGAGAAGGTGCTAGCAGGGAATTCTCTGCCTGCCTTTCCCCAGTGCTCTGCAAGCTCTCCAGGACAACAGCAAATCTGGGGCTCTGTGCTTTCTTTCGTTCTGAACAAGTGTTACTGTTTTCTGCACAAAAGCGATTCTGTGAAGCAATGTGAACAGGCACAGAGAAGGTGCTAGCAGGGAATTCTCTGCCTGCCTTTCCCCAGTGCTCTGCAAGCTCTCCAGGATAACATAAAATCTGGGGCTCTGTGCTTTCTTTCGTTCTGAACAAGTGTTACTGTTTTCTGCACAAAAGCGATTCTGCGAAGCAATGTGAACACTTCTGCTTCCCAGGCACAGAGAAGGTGCTAGCAGGGAATTCTCTGCCTGCCTTTCCCCAGTGCTCTGCAAGCTCTCCAGGACAACATAAAATCTGGGGCTCTGTGCTTTCTTTCGTTCTGAACAAGTGTTACTGTTTTCTGCACAAAAGCGATTCTGCGAAGCAATGTGAACAGGCACAGAGAAGGTGCTAGCAGGGAATTCTCTGCCTGCCTTTCCCCAGTGCTCTGCAAGCTCTCCAGGACAACATAAAATCTGGGGCTCTGTGCTTTCTTTCGTTCTGAACAAGTGTTACTGTTTTCTGCACAAAAGCGATTCTGCGAAGCAATGTGAACACTTCTGCTTCCCAGGCACAGAGAAGGTGCTAGCAGGGAATTCTCTGCCTGCCTTTCCCCAGTGCTCTGCAAGCTCTCCAGGACAACATAAAATCTGGGGCTCTGTGCTTTCTTTCGTTCTGAACAAGTGTTACTGTTTTCTGCACAAAAGCGATTCTGCGAAGCAATGTGAACAGGCACAGAGAAGGTGCTAGCAGGGAATTCTCTGCCTGCCTTTCCCCAGTGCTCTGCAAGCTCTCCAGGACAACATAAAATCTGGGGCTCTGTGCTTTCTTTCGTTCTGAACAAGTGTTACTGTTTTCTGCACAAAAGCGATTCTGCGAAGCAATGTGAACACTTCTGCTTCCCAGGCACAGAGAAGGTGCTAGCAGGGAATTCTCTGCCTGCCTTTCCCCAGTGCTCTGCAAGCTCTCCAGGACAACATAAAATCTGGGGCTCTGTGCTTTCTTTCGTTCTGAACAAGTGTTACTGTTTTCTGCACAAAAGCGATTCTGCAAAGCAATGTGAACACTTGTGCTTCCCAGGCACAGAGAAGGTGCTAGCAGGGAATTCTCTGCCTGCCTTTCCCCAGTGCTCTGCAAGCTCTCCAGGACAACATAAAATCTGGGGCTCTGTGCTTTCTTTCGTTCTGAACAAGTGTTACTGTTTTCTGCACAAAAGCGATTCTGCGAAGCAATGTGAACACTTCTGCTTCCCAGGCACAGAGAAGGTGCTAGCAGGGAATTCTCTGCCTGCCTTTCCCCAGTGCTCTGCAAGCTCTCCAGGACAACATAAAATCTGGGGCTCTGTGCTTTCTTTCGTTCTGAACAAGTGTTACTGTTTTCTGCACAAAAGCGATTCTGCAAAGCAATGTGAACACTTGTGCTTCCCAGGCACAGAGAAGGTGCTAGCAGGGAATTCTCTGCCTGCCTTTCCCCAGTGCTCTGCAAGCTCTCCAGGACAACATAAAATCTGGGGCTCTGTGCTTTCTTTCGTTCTGAACAAGTGTTACTGTTTTCTGCACAAAAGCGATTCTGTGAAGCAATGTGAACAGGCACAGAGAAGGTGCTAGCAGGGAATTCTCTGCCTGCCTTTCCCCAGTGCTCTGCAAGCTCTCCAGGATAACATAAAATCTGGGGCTCTGTGCTTTCTTTCGTTCTGAACAAGTGTTACTGTTTTCTGCACAAAAGCGATTCTGCGAAGCAATGTGAACACTTCTGCTTCCCAGGCACAGAGAAGGTGCTAGCAGGGAATTCTCTGCCTGCCTTTCCCCAGTGCTCTGCAAGCTCTCCAGGACAACAGCAAATCTGGGGCTCTGTGCTTTCTTTCGTTCTGAACAAGTGTTACTGTTTTCTGCACAAAAGCGATTCTGCCAAGCAATGTGAACAGGCACAGAGAAGGTGCTAGCAGGGAATTCTCTGCCTGCCTTTCCCCAGTGCTCTGCAAGCTCTCCAGGACAACATAAAATCTGGGGCTCTGTGCTTTCTTTCGTTCTGAACAAGTGTTACTGTTTTCTGCACAAAAGCGATTCTGCGAAGCAATGTGAACACTTGTGCTTCCCAGGCACAGAGAAGGTGCTAGCAGGGAATTCTCTGCCTGCCTTTCCCCAGTGCTCTGCAAGCTCTCCAGGACAACATAAAATCTGGGGCTCTGTGCTTTCTTTCGTTCTGAACAAGTGTTACTTTTTTCTGCACAAAAGCGATTCTGCGAAGCAATGTGAACAGGCACAGAGAAGGTGCTAGCAGGGAATTCTCTGCCTGCCTTTCCCCAGTGCTCTGCAAGCTCTCCAGGACAACATAAAATCTGGGGCTCTGTGCTTTCTTTCGTTCTGAACAAGTGTTACTGTTTTCTGCACAAAAGCGATTCTGCGAAGCAATGTGAACACTTCTGCTTCCCAGGCACAGAGAAGGTGCTAGCAGGGAATTCTCTGCCTGCCTTTCCCCAGTGCTCTGCAAGCTCTCCAGGACAACAGCAAATCTGGGGCTCTGTGCTTTCTTTCGTTCTGAACAAGTGTTACTGTTTTCTGCACAAAAGCGATTCTGCTAAGCAATGTGAACACTTGTGCTTCCCAGGCACATAGAAGGTGCTAGCAGGGAATTCTCTGCCTGCCTTTCCCCAGTGCTCTGCAAGCTCTCCAGGACAACATAAAATCTGGGGCTCTGTGCTTTCTTTCGTTCTGAACAAGTGTTACTGTTTTCTGCACAAAAGCGATTCTGCGAAGCAATGTGAACAGGCACAGAGAAGGTGCTAGCAGGGAATTCTCTGCCTGCCTTTCCCCAGTGCTCTGCAAGCTCTCCAGGACAACATAAAATCTGGGGCTCTGTGCTTTCTTTCGTTCTGAACAAGTGTTACTGTTTTCTGCACAAAAGCGATTCTGCGAAGCAATGTGAACACTTCTGCTTCCCAGGCACAGAGAAGGTGCTAGCAGGGAATTCTCTGCCTGCCTTTCCCCAGTGCTCTGCAAGCTCTCCAGGACAACATAAAATCTGGGGCTCTGTGCTTTCTTTCGTTCTGAACAAGTGTTACTGTTTTCTGCACAAAAGCGATTCTGCAAAGCAATGTGAACACTTGTGCTTCCCAGGCACAGAGAAGGTGCTAGCAGGGAATTCTCTGCCTGCCTTTCCCCAGTGCTCTGCAAGATCTCCAGGACAACATAAAATCTGGGGCTCTGTGCTTTCTTTCGTTCTGAACAAGTGTTACTGTTTTCTGCACAAAAGCGATTCTGCGAAGCAATGTGAACACTTGTGCTTCCCAGGCACAGAGAAGGTGCTAGCAGGGAATTCTCTGCCTGCCTTTCCCCAGTGCTCTGCAAGCTCTCCAGGACAACAGCAAATCTGGGGCTCTGTGCTTTCTTTCGTTCTGAACAAGTGTTACTGTTTTCTGCACAAAAGCGATTCTGCGAAGCAATGTGAACACTTCTGCTTCCCAGGCACAGAGAAGGTGCTAGCAGGGAATTCTCTGCCTGCCTTTCCCCAGTGCTCTGCAAGCTCTCCAGGACAACATAAAATCTGGGGCTCTGTGCTTTCTTTCGTTCTGAACAAGTGTTACTGTTTTCTGCACAAAAGCGATTCTGCGAAGCAATGTGAACACTTCTGCTTCCCAGGCACAGAGAAGGTGCTAGCAGGGAATTCTCTGCCTGCCTTTCCCCAGTGCTCTGCAAGCTCTCCAGGACAACAGCAAATCTGGGGCTCTGTGCTTTCTTTCGTTCTGAACAAGTGTTACTGTTTTCTGCACAAAAGCGATTCTGCCAAGCAATGTGAACAGGCACAGAGAAGGTGCTAGCAGGGAATTCTCTGCCTGCCTTTCCCCAGTGCTCTGCAAGCTCTCCAGGACAACATAAAATCTGGGGCTCTGTGCTTTCTTTCGTTCTGAACAAGTGTTACTGTTTTCTGCACAAAAGCGATTCTGCGAAGCAATGTGAACAGGCACAGAGAAGGTGCTAGCAGGGAATTCTCTGCCTGCCTTTCCCCAGTGCTCTGCAAGCTCTCCAGGACAACAGCAAATCTGGGGCTCTGTGCTTTCTTTCGTTCTGAACAAGTGTTACTGTTTTCTGCACAAAAGCGATTCTGCGAAGCAATGTGAACACTTCTGCTTCCCAGGCACAGAGAAGGTGCTAGCAGGGAATTCTCTGCCTGCCTTTCCCCAGTGCTCTGCAAGCTCTCCAGGACAACAGCAAATCTGGGGCTCTGTGCTTTCTTTCGTTCTGAACAAGTGTTAGTGTTTTCTGCACAAAAGCGATTCTGCCAAGCAATGTGAACAGGCACAGAGAAGGTGCTAGCAGGGAATTCTCTGCCTGCCTTTCCCCAGTGCTCTGCAAGCTCTCCAGGACAACATAAAATCTGGGGCTCTGTGCTTTCTTTCGTTCTGAACAAGTGTTACTGTTTTCTGCACAAAAGCGATTCTGCGAAGCAATGTGAACACTTCTGCTTCCCAGGCACAGAGAAGGTGCTAGCAGGGAATTCTCTGCCTGCCTTTCCCCAGTGCTCTGCAAGCTCTCCAGGACAACATAAAATCTGGGGCTCTGTGCTTTCTTTCATTCTGAACAAGTGTTACTGTTTTCTGCACAAAAGCGATTCTGCGAAGCAATGTGAACAGGCACAGAGAAGGTGCTAGCAGGGAATTCTCTGCCTGCCTTTCCCCAGTGCTCTGCAAGCTCTCCAGGACAACATAAAATCTGGGGCTCTGTGCTTTCTTTCGTTCTGAACAAGTGTTACTGTTTTCTGCACAAAAGCGATTCTGCGAAGCAATGTGAACACTTCTGCTTCCCAGGCACAGAGAAGGTGCTAGCAGGGAATTCTCTGCCTGCCTTTCCCCAGTGCTCTGCAAGCTCTCCAGGACAACAGCAAATCTGGGGCTCTGTGCTTTCTTTCGTTCTGAACAAGTGTTACTGTTTTCTGCACAAAAGCGATTCTGCGAAGCAATGTGAACACTTGTGCTTCCCAGGCACAGAGAAGGTGCTAGCAGGGAATTCTCTGCCTGCCTTTCCCCAGTGCTCTGCAAGCTCTCCAGGACAACAGCAAATCTGGGGCTCTGTGCTTTCTTTCGTTCTGAACAAGTGTTACTGTTTTCTGCACAAAAGCGATTCTGCGAAGCAATGTGAACAGGCACAGAGAAGGTGCTAGCAGGGAATTCTCTGCCTGCCTTTCCCCAGTGCTCTGCAAGCTCTCCAGGACAACATAAAATCTGGGGCTCTGTGCTTTCTTTCGTTCTGAACAAGTGTTACTGTTTTCTGCACAAAAGCGATTCTGCGAAGCAATGTGAACACTTGTGCTTCCCAGGCACAGAGAAGGTGCTAGCAGGGAATTCTCTGCCTGCCTTTCCCCAGTGCTCTGCAAGCTCTCCAGGACAACATAAAATCTGGGGCTCTGTGCTTTCTTTCATTCTGAACAAGTGTTACTGTTTTCTGCACAAAAGCGATTCTGCAAAGCAATGTGAACAGGCACATAGAAGGTGCTAGCAGGGAATTCTCTGCCTGCCTTTCCCCAGTGCTCTGCAAGCTCTCCAGGACAACATAAAATCTGGGGCTCTGTGCTTTCTTTCGTTCTGAACAAGTGTTACTTTTTTCTGCACAAAAGCGATTCTGCGAAGCAATGTGAACAGGCACAGAGAAGGTGCTAGCAGGGAATTCTCTGCCTGCCTTTCCCCAGTGCTCTGCAAGCTCTCCAGGACAACATAAAATCTGGGGCTCTGTGCTTTCTTTCGTTCTGAACAAGTGTTACTGTTTTCTGCACAAAAGCGATTCTGCGAAGCAATGTGAACACTTCTGCTTCCCAGGCACAGAGAAGGTGCTAGCAGGGAATTCTCTGCCTGCCTTTCCCCAGTGCTCTGCAAGCTCTCCAGGACAACAGCAAATCTGGGGCTCTGTGCTTTCTTTCGTTCTGAACAAGTGTTACTGTTTTCTGCACAAAAGCGATTCTGCTAAGCAATGTGAACACTTGTGCTTCCCAGGCACATAGAAGGTGCTAGCAGGGAATTCTCTGCCTGCCTTTCCCCAGTGCTCTGCAAGCTCTCCAGGACAACATAAAATCTGGGGCTCTGTGCTTTCTTTCGTTCTGAACAAGTGTTACTGTTTTCTGCACAAAAGCGATTCTGCGAAGCAATGTGAACAGGCACAGAGAAGGTGCTAGCAGGGAATTCTCTGCCTGCCTTTCCCCAGTGCTCTGCAAGCTCTCCAGGACAACATAAAATCTGGGGCTCTGTGCTTTCTTTCGTTCTGAACAAGTGTTACTGTTTTCTGCACAAAAGCGATTCTGCGAAGCAATGTGAACACTTCTGCTTCCCAGGCACAGAGAAGGTGCTAGCAGGGAATTCTCTGCCTGCCTTTCCCCAGTGCTCTGCAAGCTCTCCAGGACAACATAAAATCTGGGGCTCTGTGCTTTCTTTCGTTCTGAACAAGTGTTACTGTTTTCTGCACAAAAGCGATTCTGCAAAGCAATGTGAACACTTGTGCTTCCCAGGCACAGAGAAGGTGCTAGCAGGGAATTCTCTGCCTGCCTTTCCCCAGTGCTCTGCAAGATCTCCAGGACAACATAAAATCTGGGGCTCTGTGCTTTCTTTCGTTCTGAACAAGTGTTACTGTTTTCTGCACAAAAGCGATTCTGCGAAGCAATGTGAACACTTGTGCTTCCCAGGCACAGAGAAGGTGCTAGCAGGGAATTCTCTGCCTGCCTTTCCCCAGTGCTCTGCAAGCTCTCCAGGACAACAGCAAATCTGGGGCTCTGTGCTTTCTTTCGTTCTGAACAAGTGTTACTGTTTTCTGCACAAAAGCGATTCTGCGAAGCAATGTGAACACTTCTGCTTCCCAGGCACAGAGAAGGTGCTAGCAGGGAATTCTCTGCCTGCCTTTCCCCAGTGCTCTGCAAGCTCTCCAGGACAACATAAAATCTGGGGCTCTGTGCTTTCTTTCGTTCTGAACAAGTGTTACTGTTTTCTGCACAAAAGCGATTCTGCGAAGCAATGTGAACACTTCTGCTTCCCAGGCACAGAGAAGGTGCTAGCAGGGAATTCTCTGCCTGCCTTTCCCCAGTGCTCTGCAAGCTCTCCAGGACAACAGCAAATCTGGGGCTCTGTGCTTTCTTTCGTTCTGAACAAGTGTTACTGTTTTCTGCACAAAAGCGATTCTGCCAAGCAATGTGAACAGGCACAGAGAAGGTGCTAGCAGGGAATTCTCTGCCTGCCTTTCCCCAGTGCTCTGCAAGCTCTCCAGGACAACATAAAATCTGGGGCTCTGTGCTTTCTTTCGTTCTGAACAAGTGTTACTGTTTTCTGCACAAAAGCGATTCTGCGAAGCAATGTGAACAGGCACAGAGAAGGTGCTAGCAGGGAATTCTCTGCCTGCCTTTCCCCAGTGCTCTGCAAGCTCTCCAGGACAACAGCAAATCTGGGGCTCTGTGCTTTCTTTCGTTCTGAACAAGTGTTACTGTTTTCTGCACAAAAGCGATTCTGCGAAGCAATGTGAACACTTCTGCTTCCCAGGCACAGAGAAGGTGCTAGCAGGGAATTCTCTGCCTGCCTTTCCCCAGTGCTCTGCAAGCTCTCCAGGACAACAGCAAATCTGGGGCTCTGTGCTTTCTTTCGTTCTGAACAAGTGTTAGTGTTTTCTGCACAAAAGCGATTCTGCCAAGCAATGTGAACAGGCACAGAGAAGGTGCTAGCAGGGAATTCTCTGCCTGCCTTTCCCCAGTGCTCTGCAAGCTCTCCAGGACAACATAAAATCTGGGGCTCTGTGCTTTCTTTCGTTCTGAACAAGTGTTACTGTTTTCTGCACAAAAGCGATTCTGCGAAGCAATGTGAACACTTCTGCTTCCCAGGCACAGAGAAGGTGCTAGCAGGGAATTCTCTGCCTGCCTTTCCCCAGTGCTCTGCAAGCTCTCCAGGACAACATAAAATCTGGGGCTCTGTGCTTTCTTTCATTCTGAACAAGTGTTACTGTTTTCTGCACAAAAGCGATTCTGCGAAGCAATGTGAACAGGCACAGAGAAGGTGCTAGCAGGGAATTCTCTGCCTGCCTTTCCCCAGTGCTCTGCAAGCTCTCCAGGACAACATAAAATCTGGGGCTCTGTGCTTTCTTTCGTTCTGAACAAGTGTTACTTTTTTCTGCACAAAAGCGATTCTGCGAAGCAATGTGAACAGGCACAGAGAAGGTGCTAGCAGGGAATTCTCTGCCTGCCTTTCCCCAGTGCTCTGCAAGCTCTCCAGGACAACATAAAATCTGGGGCTCTGTGCTTTCTTTCGTTCTGAACAAGTGTTACTGTTTTCTGCACAAAAGCGATTCTGCGAAGCAATGTGAACACTTGTGCTTCCCAGGCACAGAGAAGGTGCTAGCAGGGAATTCTCTGCCTGCCTTTCCCCAGTGCTCTGCAAGCTCTCCAGGACAACATAAAATCTGGGGCTCTGTGCTTTCTTTCGTTCTGAACAAGTGTTACTGTTTTCTGCACAAAAGCGATTCTGCGAAGCAATGTGAACACTTCTGCTTCCCAGGCACAGAGAAGGTGCTAGCAGGGAATTCTCTGCCTGCCTTTCCCCAGTGCTCTGCAAGCTCTCCAGGACAACATAAAATCTGGGGCTCTGTGCTTTCTTTCGTTCTGAACAAGTGTTACTGTTTTCTGCACAAAAGCGATTCTGCAAAGCAATGTGAACACTTGTGCTTCCCAGGCACAGAGAAGGTGCTAGCAGGGAATTCTCTGCCTGCCTTTCCCCAGTGCTCTGCAAGATCTCCAGGACAACATAAAATCTGGGGCTCTGTGCTTTCTTTCGTTCTGAACAAGTGTTACTGTTTTCTGCACAAAAGCGATTCTGCGAAGCAATGTGAACACTTCTGCTTCCCAGGCACAGAGAAGGTGCTAGCAGGGAATTCTCTGCCTGCCTTTCCCCAGTGCTCTGCAAGCTCTCCAGGACAACAGCAAATCTGGGGCTCTGTGCTTTCTTTCGTTCTGAACAAGTGTTACTGTTTTCTGCACAAAAGCGATTCTGCGAAGCAATGTGAACACTTCTGCTTCCCAGGCACAGAGAAGGTGCTAGCAGGGAATTCTCTGCCTGCCTTTCCCCAGTGCTCTGCAAGCTCTCCAGGACAACATAAAATCTGGGGCTCTGTGCTTTCTTTCGTTCTGAACAAGTGTTACTGTTTTCTGCACAAAAGCGATTCTGCGAAGCAATGTGAACACTTCTGCTTCCCAGGCACAGAGAAGGTGCTAGCAGGGAATTCTCTGCCTGCCTTTCCCCAGTGCTCTGCAAGCTCTCCAGGACAACAGCAAATCTGGGGCTCTGTGCTTTCTTTCGTTCTGAACAAGTGTTACTGTTTTCTGCACAAAAGCGATTCTGCCAAGCAATGTGAACAGGCACAGAGAAGGTGCTAGCAGGGAATTCTCTGCCTGCCTTTCCCCAGTGCTCTGCAAGCTCTCCAGGACAACATAAAATCTGGGGCTCTGTGCTTTCTTTCGTTCTGAACAAGTGTTACTGTTTTCTGCACAAAAGCGATTCTGCGAAGCAATGTGAACAGGCACAGAGAAGGTGCTAGCAGGGAATTCTCTGCCTGCCTTTCCCCAGTGCTCTGCAAGCTCTCCAGGACAACAGCAAATCTGGGGCTCTGTGCTTTCTTTCGTTCTGAACAAGTGTTACTGTTTTCTGCACAAAAGCGATTCTGCGAAGCAATGTGAACACTTCTGCTTCCCAGGCACAGAGAAGGTGCTAGCAGGGAATTCTCTGCCTGCCTTTCCCCAGTGCTCTGCAAGCTCTCCAGGACAACAGCAAATCTGGGGCTCTGTGCTTTCTTTCGTTCTGAACAAGTGTTAGTGTTTTCTGCACAAAAGCGATTCTGCCAAGCAATGTGAACAGGCACAGAGAAGGTGCTAGCAGGGAATTCTCTGCCTGCCTTTCCCCAGTGCTCTGCAAGCTCTCCAGGACAACATAAAATCTGGGGCTCTGTGCTTTCTTTCGTTCTGAACAAGTGTTACTTTTTTCTGCACAAAAGCGATTCTGCGAAGCAATGTGAACACTTCTGCTTCCCAGGCACAGAGAAGGTGCTAGCAGGGAATTCTCTGCCTGCCTTTCCCCAGTGCTCTGCAAGCTCTCCAGGACAACATAAAATCTGGGGCTCTGTGCTTTCTTTCATTCTGAACAAGTGTTACTGTTTTCTGCACAAAAGCGATTCTGCGAAGCAATGTGAACAGGCACAGAGAAGGTGCTAGCAGGGAATTCTCTGCCTGCCTTTCCCCAGTGCTCTGCAAGCTCTCCAGGACAACATAAAATCTGGGGCTCTGTGCTTTCTTTCGTTCTGAACAAGTGTTACTGTTTTCTGCACAAAAGCGATTCTGCGAAGCAATGTGAACACTTCTGCTTCCCAGGCACAGAGAAGGTGCTAGCAGGGAATTCTCTGCCTGCCTTTCCCCAGTGCTCTGCAAGCTCTCCAGGACAACAGCAAATCTGGGGCTCTGTGCTTTCTTTCGTTCTGAACAAGTGTTACTGTTTTCTGCACAAAAGCGATTCTGCTAAGCAATGTGAACACTTGTGCTTCCCAGGCACACAGAAGGTGCTAGCAGGGAATTCTCTGCCTGCCTTTCCCCAGTGCTCTGCAAGCTCTCCAGGACAACATAAAATCTGGGGCTCTGTGCTTTCTTTCGTTCTGAACAAATGTTACTGTTTTCTGCACAAAAGCGATTCTGCGAAGCAATGTGAACACTTGTGCTTCCCAGGCACAGAGAAGGTGCTAGCAGGGAATTCTCTGCCTGCCTTTCCCCAGTGCTCTGCAAGCACTCCAGGACAACAGCAAATCTGGGGCTCTGTGCTTTCTTTCGTTCTGAACAAGTGTTACTGTTTTCTGCACAAAAGCGATTCTGCCAAGCAATGTGAACAGGCACAGAGAAGGTGCTAGCAGGGAATTCTCTGCCTGCCTTTCCCCAGTGCTCTGCAAGCTCTCCAGGACAACATAAAATCTGGGGCTCTGTGCTTTCTTTCGTTCTGAACAAGTGTTACTGTTTTCTGCACAAAAGCGATTCTGCGAAGCAATGTGATCACTTGTGCTTCCCAGGCACAGAGAAGGTGCTAGCAGGGAATTCTCTGCCTGCCTTTCCCCAGTGCTCTGCAAGCTCTCCAGGACAACATAAAATCTGGGGCTCTGTGCTTTCTTTCGTTCTGAACAAGTGTTACTGTTTTCTGCACAAAAGCGATTCTGTGAAGCAATGTGAACAGGCACAGAGAAGGTGCTAGCAGGGAATTCTCTGCCTGCCTTTCCCCAGTGCTCTGCAAGCTCTCCAGGACAACAGCAAATCTGGGGCTCTGTGCTTTCTTTCGTTCTGAACAAGTGTTACTGTTTTCTGCACAAAAGCGATTCTGCGAAGCAATGTGAACACTTCTGCTTCCCAGGCACAGAGAAGGTGCTAGCAGGGAATTCTCTGCCTGCTTTTCCCCAGTGCTCTGCAAGCTCTCCAGGACAACAGCAAATCTGGGGCTCTGTGCTTTCTTTCGTTCTGAACAAGTGTTACTGTTTTCTGCACAAAAGCGATTCTGCGAAGCAATGTGAACACTTCTGCTTCCCAGGCACAGAGAAGGTGCTAGCAGGGAATTCTCTGCCTGCCTTTCCCCAGTGCTCTGCAAGCTCTCCAGGACAACATAAAATCTGGGGCTCTGTGCTTTCTTTCGTTCTGAACAAGTGTTAGTGTTTTCTGCACAAAAGCGATTCTGCCAAGCAATGTGAACAGGCACAGAGAAGGTGCTAGCAGGGAATTCTCTGCCTGCCTTTCCCCAGTGCTCTGCAAGCTCTCCAGGACAACATAAAATCTGGGGCTCTGTGCTTTCTTTCGTTCTGAACAAGTGTTACTGTTTTCTGCACAAAAGCGATTCTGCGAAGCAATGTGAACACTTCTGCTTCCCAGGCACAGAGAAGGTGCTAGCAGGGAATTCTCTGCCTGCCTTTCCCCAGTGCTCTGCAAGCTCTCCAGGACAACAGCAAATCTGGGGCTCTGTGCTTTCTTTCATTCTGAACAAGTGTTACTGTTTTCTGCACAAAAGCGATTCTGCGAAGCAATGTGAACAGGCACAGGGAAGGTGCTAGCAGGGAATTCTCTGCCTGCCTTTCCCCAGTGCTCTGCAAGCTCTCCAGGACAACATAAAATCTGGGGCTCTGTGCTTTCTTTCATTCTGAACAAGTGTTACTGTTTTCTGCACAAAAGCGATTCTGCGAAGCAATGTGAACACTTCTGCTTCCCAGGCACAGAGAAGGTGCTAGCAGGGAATTCTCTGCCTGCCTTTCCCCAGTGCTCTGCAAGCTCTCCAGGACAACAGCAAATCTGGGGCTCTGTGCTTTCTTTCGTTCTGAACAAGTGTTACTGTTTTCTGCACAAAAGCGATTCTGCGAAGCAATGTGAACACTTGTGCTTCCCAGGCACAGAGAAGGTGCTAGCAGGGAATTCTCTGCCTGCCTTTCCCCAGTGCTCTGCAAGCTCTCCAGGACAACATAAAATCTGGGGCTCTGTGCTTTCTTTCGTTCTGAACAAGTGTTACTGTTTTCTGCACAAAAGCGATTCTGTGAAGCAATGTGAACAGGCACAGAGAAGGTGCTAGCAGGGAATTCTCTGCCTGCCTTTCCCCAGTGCTCTGCAAGCTCTCCAGGACAACATAAAATCTGGGGCTCTGTGCTTTCTTTCGTTCTGAACAAGTGTTACTGTTTTCTGCACAAAAGCGATTCTGCGAAGCAATGTGAACACTTCTGCTTCCCAGGCACAGAGAAGGTGCTAGCAGGGAATTCTCTGCCTGCCTTTCCCCAGTGCTCTGCAAGCTCTCCAGGACAACATAAAATCTGGGGCTCTGTGCTTTCTTTCGTTCTGAACAAGTGTTACTGTTTTCTGCACAAAAGCGATTCTGCCAAGCAATGTGAACAGGCACAGAGAAGGTGCTAGCAGGGAATTCTCTGCCTGCCTTTCCCCAGTGCTCTGCAAGCTCTCCAGGACAACATAAAATCTGGGGCTCTGTGCTTTCTTTCGTTCTGAACAAGTGTTACTGTTTTCTGCACAAAAGCGATTCTGCCAAGCAATGTGAACACTTCTGCTTCCCAGGCACAGAGAAGGTGCTAGCAGGGAATTCTCTGCCTGCCTTTCCCCAGTGCTCTGCAAGCTCTCCAGGACAACATAAAATCTGGGGCTCTGTGCTTTCTTTCATTCTGAACAAGTGTTACTGTTTTCTGCACAAAAGCGATTCTGCGAAGCAATGTGAACAGGCACAGAGAAGGTGCTAGCAGGGAATTCTCTGCCTGCCTTTCCCCAGTGCTCTGCAAGCTCTCCAGGACAACATAAAATCTGGGGCTCTGTGCTTTCTTTCGTTCTGAACAAGTGTTACTGTTTTCTGCACAAAAGCGATTCTGTGAAGCAATGTGAACACTTCTGCTTCCCAGGCACAGAGAAGGTGCTAGCAGGGAATTCTCTGCCTGCCTTTCCCCAGCGCTCTGCAAGCTCTCCAGGACAACAGCAAATCTGGGGCTCTGTGCTTTCTTTCGTTCTGAACAAGTGTTACTGTTTTCTGCACAAAAGCGATTCTGCTAAGCAATGTGAACACTTGTGCTTCCCAGGCACAGAGAAGGTGCTAGCAGGGAATTCTCTGCCTGCCTTTCCCCAGTGCTCTGCAAGCTCTCCAGGACAACATAAAATCTGGGGCTCTGTGCTTTCTTTCGTTCTGAACAAGTGTTACTGTTTTCTGCACAAAAGCGATTCTGCCAAGCAATGTGAACAGGCACAGAGAAGGTGCTAGCAGGGAATTCTCTGCCTGCCTTTCCCCAGTGCTCTGCAAGCTCTCCAGGACAACATAAAATCTGGGGCTCTGTGCTTTCTTTCGTTCTGAACAAGTGTTACTGTTTTCTGCACAAAAGCGATTCTGTGAAGCAATGTGAACAGGCACAGAGAAGGTGCTAGCAGGGAATTCTCTGCCTGCCTTTCCCCAGTGCTCTGCAAGCTCTCCAGGACAACATAAAATCTGGGGCTCTGTGCTTTCTTTCGTTCTGAACAAGTGTTACTGTTTTCTGCACAAAAGCGATTCTGCGAAGCAATGTGAACACTTGTGCTTCCAGGCACAGAGAAGGTGCTAGCAGGGAATTCTCTGCCTGCCTTTAGCCAGTGCTCTGCAAGCTCTCCAGGACAACATAAAATCTGGGGCTCTGTGCTTTCTTTCATTCTGAACAAGTGTTACTGTTTTCTGCACAAAAGCGATTCTGCGAAGCAATGTGAACACTTCTGCTTCCCAGGCACAGAGAAGGTGCTAGCAGGGAATTCTCTGCCTGCCTTTCCCCAGTGCTCTGCAAGCTCTCCAGGACAACATAAAATCTGGGGCTCTGTGCTTTCTTTCGTTCTGAACAAGTGTTACTGTTTTCTGCACAAAAGCGATTCTGCGAAGCAATGTGAACACTTGTGCTTCCCAGGCACAGAGAAGGTGCTAGCAGGGAATTCTCTGCCTGCCTTTCCCCAGTGCTCTGCAAGCTCTCCAGGACAACAGCAAATCTGGGGCTCTGTGCTTTCTTTCGTTCTGAACAAGTGTTACTGTTTTCTGCACAAAAGCGATTCTGCCAAGCAATGTGAACAGGCACAGAGAAGGTGCTAGCAGGGAATTCTCTGCCTGCCTTTCCCCAGTGCTCTGCAAGCTCTCCAGGACAACATAAAATCTGGGGCTCTGTGCTTTCTTTCGTTCTGAACAAGTGTTACTGTTTTCTGCACAAAAGCGATTCTGCGAAGCAATGTGAACACTTGTGCTTCCCAGGCACAGAGAAGGTGCTAGCAGGGAATTCTCTGCCTGCCTTTCCCCAGTGCTCTGCAAGCTCTCCAGGACAACATAAAATCTGGGGCTCTGTGCTTTCTTTCGTTCTGAACAAGTGTTACTGTTTTCTGCACAAAAGCGATTCTGCGAAGCAATGTGAACAGGCACAGAGAAGGTGCTAGCAGGGAATTCTCTGCCTGCCTTTCCCCAGTGCTCTGCAAGCTCTCCAGGACAACATAAAATCTGGGGCTCTGTGCTTTCTTTCGTTCTGAACAAGTGTTACTGTTTTCTGCACAAAAGCGATTCTGCCAAGCAATGTGAACACTTCTGCTTCCCAGGCACAGAGAAGGTGCTAGCAGGGAATTCTCTGCCTGCCTTTCCCCAGTGCTCTGCAAGCTCTCCAGGACAACATAAAATCTGGGGCTCTGTGCTTTCTTTCATTCTGAACAAGTGTTACTGTTTTCTGCACAAAAGCGATTCTGTGAAGCAATGTGAACAGGCACAGAGAAGGTGCTAGCAGGGAATTCTCTGCCTGCCTTTCCCCAGTGCTCTGCAAGCTCTCCAGGACAACATAAAATCTGGGGCTCTGTGCTTTCTTTCGTTCTGAACAAGTGTTACTTTTTTCTGCACAAAAGCGATTCTGCCAAGCAATGTGAACAGGCACAGAGAAGGTGCTAGCAGGGAATTCTCTGCCTGCCTTTCCCCAGTGCTCTGCAAGCTCTCCAGGACAACATAAAATCTGGGGCTCTGTGCTTTCTTTCGTTCTGAACAAGTGTTACTGTTTTCTGCACAAAAGCGATTCTGCCAAGCAATGTGAACACTTCTGCTTCCCAGGCACAGAGAAGGTGCTAGCAGGGAATTCTCTGCCTGCCTTTCCCCAGTGCTCTGCAAGCTCTCCAGGACAACAGCAAATCTGGGGCTCTGTGCTTTCTTTCGTTCTGAACAAGTGTTACTGTTTTCTGCACAAAAGCGATTCTGCTAAGCAATGTGAACACTTGTGCTTCCCAGGCACATAGAAGGTGCTAGCAGGGAATTCTCTGCCTGCCTTTCCCCAGTGCTCTGCAAGCTCTCCAGGACAACATAAAATCTGGGGCTCTGTGCTTTCTTTCGTTCTGAACAAGTGTTACTGTTTTCTGCACAAAAGCGATTCTGCGAAGCAATGTGAACAGGCACAGAGAAGGTGCTAGCAGGGAATTCTCTGCCTGCCTTTCCCCAGTGCTCTGCAAGCTCTCCAGGACAACATAAAATCTGGGGCTCTGTGCTTTCTTTCGTTCTGAACAAGTGTTACTGTTTTCTGCACAAAAGCGATTCTGCTAAGCAATGTGAACACTTGTGCTTCCCAGGCACATAGAAGGTGCTAGCAGGGAATTCTCTGCCTGCCTTTCCCCAGTGCTCTGCAAGCTCTCCAGGACAACATAAAATCTGGGGCTCTGTGCTTTTTTTCGTTCTGAACAAGTGTTACTGTTTTCTGCACAAAAGCGATTCTGCGAAGCAATGTGAACAGGCACAGAGAAGGTGCTAGCAGGGAATTCTCTGCCTGCCTTTCCCCAGTGCTCTGCAAGCTCTCCAGGACAACATAAAATCTGGGGCTCTGTGCTTTCTTTCGTTCTGAACAAGTGTTACTGTTTTCTGCACAAAAGCGATTCTGCCAAGCAATGTGAACAGGCACAGAGAAGGTGCTAGCAGGGAATTCTCTGCCTGCCTTTCCCCAGTGCTCTGCAAGCTCTCCAGGACAACATAAAATCTGGGGCTCTGTGCTTTCTTTCGTTCTGAACAAGTGTTACTGTTTTCTGCACAAAAGCGATTCTGCGAAGCAATGTGAACACTTCTGCTTCCCAGGCACAGAGAAGGTGCTAGCAGGGAATTCTCTGCCTGCCTTTCCCCAGTGCTCTGCAAGCTCTCCAGGACAACATAAAATCTGGGGCTCTGTGCTTTCTTTCGTTCTGAACAAGTGTTAGTGTTTTCTGCACAAAAGCGATTCTGCCAAGCAATGTGAACAGGCACAGAGAAGGTGCTAGCAGGGAATTCTCTGCCTGCCTTTCCCCAGTGCTCTGCAAGCTCTCCAGGACAACATAAAATCTGGGGCTCTGTGCTTTCTTTCGTTCTGAACAAGTGTTACTGTTTTCTGCACAAAAGCGATTCTGCGAAGCAATGTGAACACTTCTGCTTCCCAGGCACAGAGAAGGTGCTAGCAGGGAATTCTCTGCCTGCCTTTCCCCAGTGCTCTGCAAGCTCTCCAGGACAACAGCAAATCTGGGGCTCTGTGCTTTCTTTCGTTCTGAACAAGTGTTACTGTTTTCTGCACAAAAGCGATTCTGCGAAGCAATGTGAACACTTCTGCTTCCCAGGCACAGAGAAGGTGCTAGCAGGGAATTCTCTGCCTGCCTTTCCCCAGTGCTCTGCAAGCTCTCCAGGACAACATAAAATCTGGGGCTCTGTGCTTTCTTTCGTTCTGAACAAGTGTTACTGTTTTCTGCACAAAAGCGATTCTGCTAAGCAATGTGAACACTTCTGCTTCCCAGGCACACAGAAGGTGCTAGCAGGGAATTCTCTGCCTGCCTTTCCCCAGTGCTCTGCAAGCTCTCCAGGACAACATAAAATCTGGGGCTCTGTGCTTTCTTTCGTTCTGAACAAGTGTTACTGTTTTCTGCACAAAAGCGATTCTGCGAAGCAATGTGAACACTTGTGCTTCCCAGGCACAGAGAAGGTGCTAGCAGGGAATTCTCTGCCTGCCTTTCCCCAGTGCTCTGCAAGCTCTCCAGGACAACAGCAAATCTGGGGCTCTGTGCTTTCTTTCGTTCTGAACAAGTGTTACTGTTTTCTGCACAAAAGCGATTCTGCCAAGCAATGTGAACAGGCACAGAGAAGGTGCTAGCAGGGAATTCTCTGCCTGCCTTTCCCCAGTGCTCTGCAAGCTCTCCAGGACAACATAAAATCTGGGGCTCTGTGCTTTCTTTCATTCTGAACAAGTGTTACTGTTTTCTGCACAAAAGCGATTCTGTGAAGCAATGTGAACAGGCACAGAGAAGGTGCTAGCAGGGAATTCTCTGCCTGCCTTTCCCCAGTGCTCTGCAAGCTCTCCAGGACAACATAAAATCTGGGGCTCTGTGCTTTCTTTCGTTCTGAACAAGTGTTAGTGTTTTCTGCACAAAAGCGATTCTGCGAAGCAATGTGAACACTTCTGCTTCCCAGGCACAGAGAAGGTGCTAGCAGGGAATTCTCTGCCTGCCTTTCCCCAGTGCTCTGCAAGCTCTCCAGGACAACAGCAAATCTGGGGCTCTGTGCTTTCTTTCGTTCTGAACAAGTGTTACTGTTTTCTACACAAAAGCGATTCTGCGAAGCAATGTGAACACTTCTGCTTCCCAGGCACAGAGAAGGTGCTAGCAGGGAATTCTCTGCCTGCCTTTCCCCAGTGCTCTGCAAGCTCTCCAGGACAACATAAAATCTGGGGCTCTGTGCTTTCTTTCGTTCTGAACAAGTGTTACTGTTTTCTGCACAAAAGCGATTCTGCGAAGCAATGTGAACACTTGTGCTTCCCAGGCACATAGAAGGTGCTAGCAGGGAATTCTCTGCCTGCCTTTCCCCAGTGCTCTGCAAGCTCTCCAGGACAACATAAAATCTGGGGCTCTGTGCTTTCTTTCGTTCTGAACAAGTGTTACTGTTTTCTGCACAAAAGCGATTCTGCGAAGCAATGTGAACAGGCACAGAGAAGGTGCTAGCAGGGAATTCTCTGCCTGCCTTTCCCCAGTGCTCTGCAAGCTCTCCAGGACAACATAAAATCTGGGGCTCTGTGCTTTCTTTCGTTCTGAACAAGTGTTACTGTTTTCTGCACAAAAGCGATTCTGCGAAGCAATGTGAACACTTCTGCTTCCCAGGCACAGAGAAGGTGCTAGCAGGGAATTCTCTGCCTGCCTTTCCCCAGTGCTCTGCAAGCTCTCCAGGACAACAGCAAATCTGGGGCTCTGTGCTTTCTTTCGTTCTGAACAAGTGTTACTGTTTTCTGCACAAAAGCGATTCTGCGAAGCAATGTGAACACTTCTGCTTCCCAGGCACAGAGAAGGTGCTAGCAGGGAATTCTCTGCCTGCCTTTCCCCAGTGCTCTGCAAGCTCTCCAGGACAACATAAAATCTGGGGCTCTGTGCTTTCTTTCGTTCTGAACAAGTGTTACTGTTTTCTGCACAAAAGCGATTCTGCTAAGCAATGTGAACACTTCTGCTTCCCAGGCACACAGAAGGTGCTAGCAGGGAATTCTCTGCCTGCCTTTCCCCAGTGCTCTGCAAGCTCTCCAGGACAACATAAAATCTGGGGCTCTGTGCTTTCTTTCGTTCTGAACAAGTGTTACTGTTTTCTGCACAAAAGCGATTCTGCGAAGCAATGTGAACACTTGTGCTTCCCAGGCACAGAGAAGGTGCTAGCAGGGAATTCTCTGCCTGCCTTTCCCCAGTGCTCTGCAAGCTCTCCAGGACAACAGCAAATCTGGGGCTCTGTGCTTTCTTTCGTTCTGAACAAGTGTTACTGTTTTCTGCACAAAAGCGATTCTGCCAAGCAATGTGAACAGGCACAGAGAAGGTGCTAGCAGGGAATTCTCTGCCTGCCTTTCCCCAGTGCTCTGCAAGCTCTCCAGGACAACATAAAATCTGGGGCTCTGTGCTTTCTTTCGTTCTGAACAAGTGTTACTGTTTTCTGCACAAAAGCGATTCTGCGAAGCAATGTGAACACTTGTGCTTCCCAGGCACAGAGAAGGTGCTAGCAGGGAATTCTCTGCCTGCCTTTCCCCAGTGCTCTGCAAGCTCTCCAGGACAACATAAAATCTGGGGCTCTGTGCTTTCTTTCGTTCTGAACAAGTGTTACTGTTTTCTGCACAAAAGCGATTCTGCCAAGCAATGTGAACAGGCACAGAGAAGGTGCTAGCAGGGAATTCTCTGCCTGCCTTTCCCCAGTGCTCTGCAAGCTCTCCAGGACAACAGCAAATCTGGGGCTCTGTGCTTTCTTTCGTTCTGAACAAGTGTTACTGTTTTCTGCACAAAAGCGATTCTGCGAAGCAATGTGAACACTTCTGCTTCCCAGGCACAGAGAAGGTGCTAGCAGGGAATTCTCTGCCTGCCTTTCCCCAGTGCTCTGCAAGCTCTCCAGGACAACAGCAAATCTGGGGCTCTGTGCTTTCTTTCGTTCTGAACAAGTGTTACTGTTTTCTGCACAAAAGCGATTCTGCGAAGCAATGTGAACAGGCACAGAGAAGGTGCTAGCAGGGAATTCTCTGCCTGCCTTTCCCCAGTGCTCTGCAAGCTCTCCAGGACAACATAAAATCTGGGGCTCTGTGCTTTCTTTCGTTCTGAACAAGTGTTACTGTTTTCTGCACAAAAGCGATTCTGCTAAGCAATGTGAACACTTGTGCTTCCCAGGCACAGAGAAGGTGCTAGCAGGGAATTCTCTGCCTGCCTTTCCCCAGTGCTCTGCAAGCTCTCCAGGACAACAGCAAATCTGGGGCTCTGTGCTTTCTTTCGTTCTGAACAAGTGTTACTGTTTTCTGCACAAAAGCGATTCTGCGAAGCAATGTGAACAGGCACAGAGAAGGTGCTAGCAGGGAATTCTCTGCCTGCCTTTCCCCAGTGCTCTGCAAGCTCTCCAGGACAACATAAAATCTGGGGCTCTGTGCTTTCTTTCGTTCTGAACAAGTGTTACTGTTTTCTGCACAAAAGCGATTCTGCGGAGCAATGTGAACAGGCACAGAGAAGGTGCTAGCAGGGAATTCTCTGCCTGCCTTTCCCCAGTGCTCTGCAAGCTCTCCAGGACAACAGCAAATCTGGGGCTCTGTGCTTTCTTTCGTTCTGAACAAGTGTTACTGTTTTCTGCACAAAAGCGATTCTGCGAAGCAATGTGAACACTTCTGCTTCCCAGGCACAGAGAAGGTGCTAGCAGGGAATTCTCTGCCTGCCTTTCCCCAGTGCTCTGCAAGCTCTCCAGGACAACATAAAATCTGGGGCTCTGTGCTTTCTTTCATTCTGAACAAGTGTTACTGTTTTCTGCACAAAAGCGATTCTGCGAAGCAATGTGAACAGGCACAGAGAAGGTGCTAGCAGGGAATTCTCTGCCTGCCTTTCCCCAGTGCTCTGCAAGCTCTCCAGGACAACATAAAATCTGGGGCTCTGTGCTTTCTTTCGTTCTGAACAAGTGTTACTGTTTTCTGCACAAAAGCGATTCTGCGAAGCAATGTGAACACTTCTGCTTCCCAGGCACAGAGAAGGTGCTAGCAGGGAATTCTCTGCCTGCCTTTCCCCAGTGCTCTGCAAGCTCTCCAGGACAACAGCAAATCTGGGGCTCTGTGCTTTCTTTCGTTCTGAACAAGTGTTACTGTTTTCTGCACAAAAGCGATTCTGCAAAGCAATGTGAACACTTCTGCTTCCCAGGCACAGAGAAGGTGCTAGCAGGGAATTCTCTGCCTGCCTTTCCCCAGTGCTCTGCAAGCTCTCCAGGACAACATAAAATCTGGGGCTCTGTGCTTTCTTTCGTTCTGAACAAGTGTTACTGTTTTCTGCACAAAAGCGATTCTGCGAAGCAATGTGAACACTTCTGCTTCCCAGGCACAGAGAAGGTGCTAGCAGGGAATTCTCTGCCTGCCTTTCCCCAGTGCTCTGCAAGCTCTCCAGGACAACATAAAATCTGGGGCTCTGTGCTTTCTTTCATTCTGAACAAGTGTTACTGTTTTCTGCACAAAAGCGATTCTGCAAAGCAATGTGAACACTTCTGCTTCCCAGGCACAGAGAAGGTGCTAGCAGGGAATTCTCTGCCTGCCTTTCCCCAGTGCTCTGCAAGATCTCCAGGACAACATAAAATCTGGGGCTCTGTGCTTTCTTTCGTTCTGAACAAGTGTTAGTGTTTTCTGCACAAAAGCGATTCTGCGAAGCAATGTGAACAGGCACAGAGAAGGTGCTAGCAGGGAATTCTCTGCCTGCCTTTCCCCAGTGCTCTGCAAGCTCTCCAGGACAACATAAAATCTGGGGCTCTGTGCTTTCTTTCGTTCTGAACAAGTGTTACTGTTTTCTGCACAAAAGCCTTTCTGCCAAGCAATGTGAACACTTCTGCTTCCCAGGCACAGAGAAGGTGCTAGCAGGGAATTCTCTGCCTGCCTTTCCCCAGTGCTCTGCAAGCTCTCCAGGACAACATAAAATCTGGGGCTCTGTGCTTTCTTTCGTTCTGAACAAGTGTTAATGTTTTCTGCACAAAAGCGATTCTGCGAAGCAATGTGAACACTTGTGCTTCCCAGGCACAGAGAAGGTGCTAGCAGGGAATTCTCTGCCTGCCTTTCCCCAGTGCTCTGCAAGCTCTCCAGGACAACATAAAATCTGGGGCTCTGTGCTTTCTTTCGTTCTGAACAAGTGTTACTGTTTTCTGCACAAAAGCGATTCTGCGAAGCAATGTGAACACTTGTGCTTCCCAGGCACAGAGAAGGTGCTAGCAGGGAATTCTCTGCCTGCCTTTCCCCAGTGCTCTGCAAGCTCTCCAGGACAACATAAAATCTGGGGCTCTGTGCTTTCTTTCGTTCTGAACAAGTGTTACTGTTTTCTGCACAAAAGCGATTCTGCCAAGCAATGTGAACAGGCACAGAGAAGGTGCTAGCAGGGAATTCTCTGCCTGCCTTTCCCCAGTGCTCTGCATGCTCTCCAGGACAACATAAAATCTGGGGCTCTGTGCTTTCTTTCGTTCTGAACAAGTGTTACTGTTTTCTGCACAAAAGCGATTCTGCCAAGCAATGTGAACACTTGTGCTTCCCAGGCACAGAGAAGGTGCTAGCAGGGAATTCTCTGCCTGCCTTTCCCCAGTGCTCTGCAAGCTCTCCAGGACAACATAAAATCTGGGGCTCTGTGCTTTCTTTCGTTCTGAACAAGTGTTAGTGTTTTCTGCACAAAAGCGATTCTGCCAAGCAATGTGAACAGGCACAGAGAAGGTGCTAGCAGGGAATTCTCTGCCTGCCTTTCCCCAGTGCTCTGCAAGCTCTCCAGGACAACAGCAAATCTGGGGCTCTGTGCTTTCTTTCGTTCTGAACAAGTGTTAGTGTTTTCTGCACAAAAGCGATTCTGCCAAGCAATGTGAACAGGCACAGAGAAGGTGCTAGCAGGGAATTCTCTGCCTGCCTTTCCCCAGTGCTCTGCAAGCTCTCCAGGACAACATAAAATCTGGGGCTCTGTGCTTTCTTTCGTTCTGAACAAGTGTTACTGTTTTCTGCACAAAAGCGATTCTGCTAAGCAATGTGAACACTTGTGCTTCCCAGGCACAGAGAAGGTGCTAGCAGGGAATTCTCTGCCTGCCTTTCCCCAGTGCTCTGCAAGCTCTCCAGGACAACATAAAATCTGGGGCTCTGTGCTTTCTTTCATTCTGAACAAGTGTTACTGTTTTCTGCACAAAAGCGATTCTGCGAAGCAATGTGAACAGGCACAGAGAAGGTGCTAGCAGGGAATTCTCTGCCTGCCTTTCCCCAGTGCTCTGCAAGCTCTCCAGGACAACAGCAAATCTGGGGCTCTGTGCTTTCTTTCGTTCTGAACAAGTGTTACTGTTTTCTGCACAAAAGCGATTCTGCTAAGCAATGTGAACACTTCTGCTTCCCAGGCACAGAGAAGGTGCTAGCAGGGAATTCTCTGCCTGCCTTTCCCCAGTGCTCTGCAAGCTCTCCAGGACCACATAAAATCTGGGGCTCTGTGCTTTCTTTCGTTCTGAACAAGTGTTACTGTTTTCTGCACAAAAGCGATTCTGCCAAGCAATGTGAACACTTGTGCTTCCCAGGCACAGAGAAGGTGCTAGCAGGGAATTCTCTGCCTGCCTTTCCCCAGTGCTCTGCAAGCTCTCCAGGACAACAGCAAATCTGGGGCTCTGTGCTTTCTTTCGTTCTGAACAAGTGTTACTGTTTTCTGCACAAAAGCGATTCTGCTAAGCAATGTGAACACTTGTGCTTCCCAGGCACAGAGAAGGTGCTAGCAGGGAATTCTCTGCCTGCCTTTCCCCAGTGCTCTGCAAGCTCTCCAGGACAACATAAAATCTGGGGCTCTGTGCTTTCTTTCGTTCTGAACAAGTGTTACTGTTTTCTGCACAAAAGCGATTCTGCGAAGCAATGTGAACAGGCACAGAGAAGGTGCTAGCAGGGAATTCTCTGCCTGCCTTTCCCCAGTGCTCTGCAAGCTCTCCAGGACAACATAAAATCTGGGGCTCTGTGCTTTCTTTCGTTCTGAACAAGTGTTACTGTTTTCTGCACAAAAGCGATTCTGCCAAGCAATGTGAACAGGCACAGAGAAGGTGCTAGCAGGGAATTCTCTGCCTGCCTTTCCCCAGTGCTCTGCAAGCTCTCCAGGACAACAGCAAATCTGGGGCTCTGTGCTTTCTTTCGTTCTGAACAAGTGTTACTGTTTTCTGCACAAAAGCGATTCTGCGAAGCAATGTGAACACTTGTGCTTCCCAGGCACAGAGAAGGTGCTAGCAGGGAATTCTCTGCCTGCCTTTCCCCAGTGCTCTGCAAGCTCTCCAGGACAACAGCAAATCTGGGGCTCTGTGCTTTCTTTCATTCTGAACAAGTGTTACTGTTTTCTGCACAAAAGCGATTCTGCGAAGCAATGTGAACAGGCACAGAGAAGGTGCTAGCAGGGAATTCTCTGCCTGCCTTTCCCCAGTGCTCTGCAAGCTCTCCAGGACAACATAAAATCTGGGGCTCTGTGCTTTCTTTCGTTCTGAACAAGTGTTACTGTTTTCTGCACAAAAGCGATTCTGCGAAGCAATGTGAACACTTCTGCTTCCCAGGCACAGAGAAGGTGCTAGCAGGGAATTCTCTGCCTGCCTTTCCCCAGTGCTCTGCAAGCTCTCCAGGACAACAGCAAATCTGGGGCTCTGTGCTTTCTTTCGTTCTGAACAAGTGTTACTGTTTTCTGCACAAAAGCGATTCTGAGCAGCAATGTGAACACTTCTGCTTCCCAGGCACAGAGAAGGTGCTAGCAGGGAATTCTCTGCCTGCCTTTCCCCAGTGCTCTGCAAGCTCTCCAGGACAACATAAAATCTGGGGCTCTGTGCTTTCTTTCGTTCTGAACAAGTGTTACTGTTTTCTGCACAAAAGCGATTCTGCGAAGCAATGTGAACACTTCTGCTTCCCAGGCACAGAGAAGGTGCTAGCAGGGAATTCTCTGCCTGCCTTTCCCCAGTGCTCTGCAAGCTCTCCAGGACAACAGCAAATCTGGGGCTCTGTGCTTTCTTTCGTTCTGAACAAGTGTTACTGTTTTCTGCACAAAAGCGATTCTGCTAAGCAATGTGAACACTTGTGCTTCCCAGGCACATAGAAGGTGCTAGCAGGGAATTCTCTGCCTGCCTTTCCCCAGTGCTCTGCAAGCTCTCCAGGACAACATAAAATCTGGGGCTCTGTGCTTTCTTTCGTTCTGAACAAGTGTTACTGTTTTCTGCACAAAAGCGATTCTGCGAAGCAATGTGAACAGGCACAGAGAAGGTGCTAGCAGGGAATTCTCTGCCTGCCTTTCCCCAGTGCTCTGCAAGCTCTCCAGGACAACATAAAATCTGGGGCTCTGTGCTTTCTTTCGTTCTGAACAAGTGTTACTGTTTTCTGCACAAAAGCGATTCTGCCAAGCAATGTGAACAGGCACAGAGAAGGTGCTAGCAGGGAATTCTCTGCCTGCCTTTCCCCAGTGCTCTGCAAGCTCTCCAGGACAACATAAAATCTGGGGCTCTGTGCTTTCTTTCGTTCTGAACAAGTGTTACTGTTTTCTGCACAAAAGCGATTCTGCGAAGCAATGTGAACACTTCTGCTTCCCAGGCACAGAGAAGGTGCTAGCAGGGAATTCTCTGCCTGCCTTTCCCCAGTGCTCTGCAAGCTCTCCAGGACAACATAAAATCTGGGGCTCTGTGCTTTCTTTCATTCTGAACAAGTGTTACTGTTTTCTGCACAAAAGCGATTCTGCAAAGCAATGTGAACACTTCTGCTTCCCAGGCACAGAGAAGGTGCTAGCAGGGAATTCTCTGCCTGCCTTTCCCCAGTGCTCTGCAAGCTCTCCAGGACAACATAAAATCTGGGGCTCTGTGCTTTCTTTCGTTCTGAACAAGTGTTACTGTTTTCTGCACAAAAGCGATTCTGCGAAGCAATGTGAACAGGCACAGAGAAGGTGCTAGCAGGGAATTCTCTGCCTGCCTTTCCCCAGTGCTCTGCAAGCTCTCCAGGACAACATAAAATCTGGGGCTCTGTGCTTTCTTTCGTTCTGAACAAGTGTTACTGTTTTCTGCACAAAAGCGATTCTGCGAAGCAATGTGAACACTTGTGCTTCCCAGGCACAGAGAAGGTGCTAGCAGGGAATTCTCTGCCTGCCTTTCCCCAGTGCTCTGCAAGCTCTCCAGGACAACATAAAATCTGGGGCTCTGTGCTTTCTTTCGTTCTGAACAAGTGTTACTGTTTTCTGCACAAAAGCGATTCTGCGAAGCAATGTGAACACTTGTGCTTCCCAGGCACAGAGAAGGTGCTAGCAGGGAATTCTCTGCCTGCCTTTCCCCAGTGCTCTGCAAGCTCTCCAGGACAACATAAAATCTGGGGCTCTGTGCTTTCTTTCGTTCTGAACAAGTGTTACTGTTTTCTGCACAAAAGCGATTCTGCGAAGCAATGTGAACACTTCTGCTTCCCAGGCACAGAGAAGGTGCTAGCAGGGAATTCTCTGCCTGCCTTTCCCCAGTGCTCTGCAAGCTCTCCAGGACAACATAAAATCTGGGGCTCTGTGCTTTCTTTCGTTCTGAACAAGTGTTACTGTTTTCTGCACAAAAGCGATTCTGCGAAGCAATGTGAACACTTCTGCTTCCCAGGCACAGAGAAGGTGCTAGCAGGGAATTCTCTGCCTGCCTTTCCCCAGTGCTCTGCAAGCTCTCCAGGACAACATAAAATCTGGGGCTCTGTGCTTTCTTTCGTTCTGAACAAGTGTTACTGTTTTCTGCACAAAAGCGATTCTGCGAAGCAATGTGAACACTTGTGCTTCCCAGGCACAGAGAAGGTGCTAGCAGGGAATTCTCTGCCTGCCTTTCCCCAGTGCTCTGCAAGCTCTCCAGGACAACATAAAATCTGGGGCTCTGTGCTTTCTTTCGTTCTGAACAAGTGTTACTGTTTTCTGCACAAAAGCGATTCTGCCAAGCAATGTGAACACTTGTGCTTCCCAGGCACAGAGAAGGTGCTAGCAGGGAATTCTCTGCCTGCCTTTCCCCAGTGCTCTGCAAGCTCTCCAGGACAACAGCAAATCTGGGGCTCTGTGCTTTCTTTCGTTCTGAACAAGTGTTACTGTTTTCTGCACAAAAGCGATTCTGCTAAGCAATGTGAACACTTGTGCTTCCCAGGCACAGAGAAGGTGCTAGCAGGGAATTCTCTGCCTGCCTTTCCCCAGTGCTCTGCAAGCTCTCCAGGACAACATAAAATCTGGGGCTCTGTGCTTTCTTTCGTTCTGAACAAGTGTTACTGTTTTCTGCACAAAAGCGATTCTGCGAAGCAATGTGAACAGGCACAGAGAAGGTGCTAGCAGGGAATTCTCTGCCTGCCTTTCCCCAGTGCTCTGCAAGCTCTCCAGGACAACATAAAATCTGGGGCTCTGTGCTTTCTTTCGTTCTGAACAAGTGTTACTGTTTTCTGCACAAAAGCGATTCTGCCAAGCAATGTGAACAGGCACAGAGAAGGTGCTAGCAGGGAATTCTCTGCCTGCCTTTCCCCAGTGCTCTGCAAGCTCTCCAGGACAACAGCAAATCTGGGGCTCTGTGCTTTCTTTCGTTCTGAACAAGTGTTACTGTTTTCTGCACAAAAGCGATTCTGCGAAGCAATGTGAACACTTGTGCTTCCCAGGCACAGAGAAGGTGCTAGCAGGGAATTCTCTGCCTGCCTTTCCCCAGTGCTCTGCAAGCTCTCCAGGACAACATAAAATCTGGGGCTCTGTGCTTTCTTTCGTTCTGAACAAGTGTTACTGTTTTCTGCACAAAAGCGATTCTGCTAAGCAATGTGAACACTTGTGCTTCCCAGGCACAGAGAAGGTGCTAGCAGGGAATTCTCTGCCTGCCTTTCCCCAGTGCTCTGCAAGCTCTCCAGGACAACATAAAATCTGGGGCTCTGTGCTTTCTTTCGTTCTGAACAAGTGTTACTGTTTTCTGCACAAAAGCGATTCTGCCAAGCAATGTGAACACTTGTGCTTCCCAGGCACAGAGAAGGTGCTAGCAGGGAATTCTCTGCCTGCCTTTCCCCAGTGCTCTGCAAGCTCTCCAGGACAACAGCAAATCTGGGGCTCTGTGCTTTCTTTCGTTCTGAACAAGTGTTACTGTTTTCTGCACAAAAGCGATTCTGCTAAGCAATGTGAACACTTGTGCTTCCCAGGCACAGAGAAGGTGCTAGCAGGGAATTCTCTGCCTGCCTTTCCCCAGTGCTCTGCAAGCTCTCCAGGACAACATAAAATCTGGGGCTCTGTGCTTTCTTTCGTTCTGAACAAGTGTTACTGTTTTCTGCACAAAAGCGATTCTGCGAAGCAATGTGAACAGGCACAGAGAAGGTGCTAGCAGGGAATTCTCTGCCTGCCTTTCCCCAGTGCTCTGCAAGCTCTCCAGGACAACATAAAATCTGGGGCTCTGTGCTTTCTTTCGTTCTGAACAAGTGTTACTGTTTTCTGCACAAAAGCGATTCTGCCAAGCAATGTGAACAGGCACAGAGAAGGTGCTAGCAGGGAATTCTCTGCCTGCCTTTCCCCAGTGCTCTGCAAGCTCTCCAGGACAACATAAAATCTGGGGCTCTGTGCTTTCTTTCGTTCTGAACAAGTGTTACTGTTTTCTGCACAAAAGCGATTCTGCCAAGCAATGTGAACAGGCACAGAGAAGGTGCTAGCAGGGAATTCTCTGCCTGCCTTTCCCCAGTGCTCTGCAAGCTCTCCAGGACAACATAAAATCTGGGGCTCTGTGCTTTCTTTCGTTCTGAACAAGTGTTACTGTTTTCTGCACAAAAGCGATTCTGCGAAGCAATGTGAACACTTGTGCTTCCCAGGCACAGAGAAGGTGCTAGCAGGGAATTCTCTGCCTGCCTTTCCCCAGTGCTCTGCAAGCTCTCCAGGACAACATAAAATCTGGGGCTCTGTGCTTTCTTTCATTCTGAACAAGTGTTACTGTTTTCTGCACAAAAGCGATTCTGCAAAGCAATGTGAACACTTCTGCTTCCCAGGCACAGAGACGGTGCTAGCAGGGAATTCTCTGCCTGCCTTTCCCCAGTGCTCTGCAAGATCTCCAGGACAACATAAAATCTGGGGCTCTGTGCTTTCTTTCGTTCTGAACAAGTGTTACTGTTTTCTGCACAAAAGCGATTCTGCCAAGCAATGTGAACAGGCACAGAGAAGGTGCTAGCAGGGAATTCTCTGCCTGCCTTTCCCCAGTGCTCTGCAAGCTCTCCAGGACAACATCAAATCTGGGGCTCTGTGCTTTCTTTCGTTCTGAACAAGTGTTACTGTTTTCTGCACAAAAGCGATTCTGCGAAGCAATGTGAACACTTGTGCTTCCCAGGCACAGAGAAGGTGCTAGCAGGGAATTCTCTGCCTGCCTTTCCCCAGTGCTCTGCAAGCTCTCCAGGACAACATAAAATCTGGGGCTCTGTGCTTTCTTTCGTTCTGAACAAGTGTTACTGTTTTCTGCACAAAAGCGATTCTGCCAAGCAATGTGAACACTTGTGCTTCCCAGGCACAGAGAAGGTGCTAGCAGGGAATTCTCTGCCTGCCTTTCCCCAGTGCTCTGCAAGCTCTCCAGGACAACATAAAATCTGGGGCTCTGTGCTTTCTTTCGTTCTGAACAAGTGTTACTGTTTTCTGCACAAAAGCGATTCTGCGAAGCAATGTGAACACTTGTGCTTCCCAGGCACAGAGAAGGTGCTAGCAGGGAATTCTCTGCCTGCCTTTCCCCAGTGCTCTGCAAGCTCTCCAGGACAACATAAAATCTGGGGCTCTGTGCTTTCTTTCGTTCTGAACAAGTGTTACTGTTTTCTGCACAAAAGCGATTCTGCGAAGCAATGTGAACACTTCTGCTTCCCAGGCACAGAGAAGGTGCTAGCAGGGAATTCTCTGCCTGCCTTTCCCCAGTGCTCTGCAAGCTCTCCAGGACAACATAAAATCTGGGGCTCTGTGCTTTCTTTCGTTCTGAACAAGTGTTACTGTTTTCTGCACAAAAGCGATTCTGCTAAGCAATGTGAACATTTCTGCTTCCCAGGCACAGAGAAGGTGCTAGCAGGGAATTCTCTGCCTGCCTTTCCCCAGTGCTCTGCAAGCTCTCCAGGACAACATAAAATCTGGGGCTCTGTGCTTTCTTTCGTTCTGAACAAGTGTTACTGTTTTCTGCACAAAAGCGATTCTGCCAAGCAATGTGAACAGGCACAGAGAAGGTGCTAGCAGGGAATTCTCTGCCTGCCTTTCCCCAGTGCTCTGCAAGCTCTCCAGGACAACATAAAATATGGGGCTCTGTGCTTTCTTTCGTTCTGAACAAGTGTTACTGTTTTCTGCACAAAAGCGATTCTGCGAAGCAATGTGAACACTTGTGCTTCCCAGGCACAGAGAAGGTGATAGCAGGGAATTCTCTGCCTGCCTTTCCCCAGTGCTCTGCAAGCTCTCCAGGACAACATAAAATCTGGGGCTCTGTGCTTTCTTTCGTTCTGAACAAGTGTTACTGTTTTCTGCACAAAAGCGATTCTGCGAAGCAATGTGAACAGGCACAGAGAAGGTGCTAGCAGGGAATTCTCTGCCTGCCTTTCCCCAGTGCTCTGCAAGCTCTCCAGGACAACAGCAAATCTGGGGCTCTGTGCTTTCTTTCGTTCTGAACAAGTGTTACTGTTTTGTGTACAAAAGCGATTCTGCGAAGCAATGTGAACACTTGTGCTTCCCAGGCACACAGAAGGTGCTAGCAGGGAATTCTCTGCCTGCCTTTCCCCAGTGCTCTGCAAGCTCTCCAGGACAACATAAAATCTGGGGCTCTGTGCTTTCTTTCGTTCTGAACAAGTGTTACTGTTTTCTGCACAAAAGCGATTCTGCTAAGCAATGTGAACACTTGTGCTTCCCAGGCACACAGAAGGTGCTAGCAGGGAATTCTCTGCCTGCCTTTCCCCAGTGCTCTGCAAGCTCTCCAGGACAACATAAAATCTGGGGCTCTGTGCTTTCTTTCGTTCTGAACAAGTGTTACTGTTTTCTGCACAAAAGCGATTCTGCCAAGCAATGTGAACACTTGTGCTTCCCAGGCACAGAGAAGGTGCTAGCAGGGAATTCTCTGCCTGCCTTTCCCCAGTGCTCTGCAAGCTCTCCAGGACAACATAAAATCTGGGGCTCTGTGCTTTCTTTCGTTCTGAACAAGTGTTACTGTTTTCTGCACAAAAGCGATTCTGCGAAGCAATGTGAACACTTCTGCTTCCCAGGCACAGAGAAGGTGCTAGCAGGGAATTCTCTGCCTGCCTTTCCCCAGTGCTCTGCAAGCTCTCCAGGACAACATAAAATCTGGGGCTCTGTGCTTTCTTTCGTTCTGAACAAGTGTTACTGTTTTCTGCACAAAAGCGATTCTGCGAAGCAATGTGAACACTTGTGCTTCCCAGGCACAGAGAAGGTGCTAGCAGGGAATTCTCTGCCTGCCTTTCCCCAGTGCTCTGCAAGCTCTCCAGGACAACATAAAATCTGGGGCTCTGTGCTTTCTTTCGTTCTGAACAAGTGTTACTGTTTTCTGCACAAAAGCGATTCTGCGAAGCAATGTGAACACTTCTGCTTCCCAGGCACAGAGAAGGTGCTAGCAGGGAATTCTCTGCCTGCCTTTCCCCAGTGCTCTGCAAGCTCTCCAGGACAACATAAAATCTGGGGCTCTGTGCTTCCTTTCGTTCTGAACAAGTGTTAGTATTTTCTGCACAAAAGCGATTCTGCCAAGCAATGTGAACACTTCTGCTTCCCAGGCACAGAGAAGGTGCTAGCAGGGAATTCTCTGCCTGCCTTTCCCCAGTGCTCTGCAAGCTCTCCAGGACAACATAAAATCTCGGGCTCTGTGCTTTCTTTCGTTCTGAACAAGTGTTAGTGTTTTCTGCACAAAAGCGATTCTGCCAAGCAATGTGAACAGGCACAGAGAAGGTGCTAGCAGGGAATTCTCTGCCTGCCTTTCCCCAGTGCTCTGCAAGCTCTCCAGGACAACAGCAAATCTGGGGCTCTGTGCTATCTTTCGTTCTGAACAAGTGTTACTGTTTACTGCACGAAAGCGATTCTGCCAAGCAATGTGAACAGGCACAGAGAAGGTGCTAGCAGGGAATTCTCTGCCTGCCTTTCCCCAGTGCTCTGCAAGCTCTCCAGGACCACATAAAATCTGGGGCTCTGTGCTTTCTTTCGTTCTGAACAAGTGTTACTGTTTTCTGCACAAAAGCGATTCTGCCAAGCAATGTGAACAGGCACAGAGAAGGTTCTAGCAGGGAATTCTCTGCCTGCCTTTCCCCAGTGCTCTGCAAGCTCTCCAGGACAACAACAAATCTGGGGCTCTGTGCTTTCTTTCGTTCTGAACAAGTGTTACTGTTTTCTGCACAAAAGCGATTCTGCCAAGCAATGTGAACAGGCACAGAGAAGGTGCCAGCAGGGAATTCTCTGCCTGCCTTTCCCCAGTGCTCTGCAAGCTCTCCAGGACAACATAAAATCTGGGGCTCTGTGCTTCCTTTCGTTCTGAACAAGTGTTAGTATTTTCTGCACAAAAGCGATTCTGCCAAGCAATGTGAACACTTCTGCTTCCCAGGCACAGAGAAGGTGCTAGCAGGGAATTCTCTGCCTGCCTTTCCCCAGTGCTCTGCAAGCTCTCCAGGACAACATAAACTCTGGGGCTCTGTGCTTTCTTTCGTTCTGAACAAGTGTTACTGTTTTCTGCACAAAAGCGATTCTGCGAAGCAATGTGAACAGGCACAGAGAAGGTGCTAGCAGGGAATTCTCTGCCTGCCTTTCCCCAGTGCTCTGCAAGCTCTCCAGGACAACAGCAAATCTGGGGCTCTGTGCTTTCTTTCGTTCTGAACAAGTGTTACTGTTTTGTGTACAAAAGCGATTCTGCGAAGCAATGTGAACACTTGTGCTTCCCAGGCACACAGAAGGTGCTAGCAGGGAATTCTCTGCCTGCCTTTCCCCAGTGCTCTGCAAGCTCTCCAGGACAACATAAAATCTGGGGCTCTGTGCTTTCTTTCGTTCTGAACAAGTGTTACTGTTTTCTGCACAAAAGCGATTCTGCTAAGCAATGTGAACACTTGTGCTTCCCAGGCACACAGAAGGTGCTAGCAGGGAATTCTCTGCCTGCCTTTCCCCAGTGCTCTGCAAGCTCTCCAGGACAACATAAAATCTGGGGCTCTGTGCTTTCTTTCGTTCTGAACAAGTGTTACTGTTTTCTGCACAAAAGCGATTCTGCCAAGCAATGTGAACACTTGTGCTTCCCAGGCACAGAGAAGGTGCTAGCAGGGAATTCTCTGCCTGCCTTTCCCCAGTGCTCTGCAAGCTCTCCAGGACAACATAAAATCTGGGGCTCTGTGCTTTCTTTCGTTCTGAACAAGTGTTACTGTTTTCTGCACAAAAGCGATTCTGCGAAGCAATGTGAACACTTCTGCTTCCCAGGCACAGAGAAGGTGCTAGCAGGGAATTCTCTGCCTGCCTTTCCCCAGTGCTCTGCAAGCTCTCCAGGACAACATAAAATCTGGGGCTCTGTGCTTTCTTTCGTTCTGAACAAGTGTTACTGTTTTCTGCACAAAAGCGATTCTGCGAAGCAATGTGAACACTTGTGCTTCCCAGGCACAGAGAAGGTGCTAGCAGGGAATTCTCTGCCTGCCTTTCCCCAGTGCTCTGCAAGCTCTCCAGGACAACATAAAATCTGGGGCTCTGTGCTTTCTTTCGTTCTGAACAAGTGTTACTGTTTTCTGCACAAAAGCGATTCTGCGAAGCAATGTGAACACTTCTGCTTCCCAGGCACAGAGAAGGTGCTAGCAGGGAATTCTCTGCCTGCCTTTCCCCAGTGCTCTGCAAGCTCTCCAGGACAACATAAAATCTGGGGCTCTGTGCTTCCTTTCGTTCTGAACAAGTGTTAGTATTTTCTGCACAAAAGCGATTCTGCCAAGCAATGTGAACACTTGTGCTTCCCAGGCACAGAGAAGGTGCTAGCAGGGAATTCTCTGCCTGCCTTTCCCCAGTGCTCTGCAAGCTCTCCAGGACAACATAAAATCTCGGGCTCTGTGCTTTCTTTCGTTCTGAACAAGTGTTAGTGTTTTCTGCACAAAAGCGATTCTGCCAAGCAATGTGAACAGGCACAGAGAAGGTGCTAGCAGGGAATTCTCTGCCTGCCTTTCCCCAGTGCTCTGCAAGCTCTCCAGGACAACAGCAAATCTGGGGCTCTGTGCTATCTTTCGTTCTGAACAAGTGTTACTGTTTACTGCACGAAAGCGATTCTGCCAAGCAATGTGAACAGGCACAGAGAAGGTGCTAGCAGGGAATTCTCTGCCTGCCTTTCCCCAGTGCTCTGCAAGCTCTCCAGGACCACATAAAATCTGGGGCTCTGTGCTTTCTTTCGTTCTGAACAAGTGTTACTGTTTTCTGCACAAAAGCGATTCTGCCAAGCAATGTGAACAGGCACAGAGAAGGTTCTAGCAGGGAATTCTCTGCCTGCCTTTCCCCAGTGCTCTGCAAGCTCTCCAGGACAACAACAAATCTGGGGCTCTGTGCTTTCTTTCGTTCTGAACAAGTGTTACTGTTTTCTGCACAAAAGCGATTCTGCCAAGCAATGTGAACAGGCACAGAGAAGGTGCCAGCAGGGAATTCTCTGCCTGCCTTTCCCCAGTGCTCTGCAAGCTCTCCAGGACAACATAAAATCTGGGGCTCTGTGCTTCCTTTCGTTCTGAACAAGTGTTACTGTTTTCTGCACAAAAGCGATTCTGCCAAGCAATGTGAACACTTCTGCTTCCCAGGCACAGAGAAGGTGCTAGCAGGGAATTCTCTGCCTGCCTTTCCCCAGTGCTCTGCAAGCTCTCCAGGACAACATAAACTCTGGGGCTCTGTGCTTTCTTTCGTTCTGAACAAGTGTTAGTGTTTTCTGCACAAAAGCGATTCTGCGAAGCAATGTGAACACTTCTGCTTCCCAGGCACAGAGAAGGTGCTAGCAGGGAATTCTCTGCCTGCCTTTCCCCAGTGCTCTGCAAGCTCTCCAGGACAACATAAAATCTGGGGCTCTGTGCTTTCTTTCGTTCTGAACAAGTGTTAGTGTTTTCTGCACAAAAGCGATTCTGCCAAGCAATGTGAACACTTCTGCTTCCCAGGCACAGAGAAGGTGCTAGCAGGGAATTCTCTGCCTGCCTTTCCCCAGTGCTCTGCAAGCTCTCCAGGACAACAGCAAATCTGGGGCTCTGTGCTTCCTTTCGTTCTGAACAAGTGTACTGTTTTCTGCACAAAAGCGATTCTGCCAAGCAATGTGAACAGGCACAGAGAAGGTGCTAGCAGGGAATTCTCTGCCTGCCTTTCCCCAGTGCTCTGCAAGCTCTCCAGGACAACATAAAATCTGGGGCTCTGTGCTTTCTTTCGTTCTGAACAAGTGTTACTGTTTTCTGCACAAAAGCGATTCTGCCAAGCAATGTGAACAGGCACACAGAAGGTGCTAGCAGGGAATTCTCTGCCTGCCTTTCCCCAGTGCTCTGCAAGCTCTCCAGGACAACAGCAAATCTGGGGCTCTGTGCTTTCTTTCGTTCTGAACAAGTGTTAGTGTTTTCTGCACAAAAGCGATTCTGCCAAGCAATGTGAACAGGCACAGAGAAGGTGCTAGCAGGGAATTCTCTGCCTGCCTTTCCCCAGTGCTCTGCAAGCTCTCCAGGACAACAGCAAATCTGGGGCTCTGTGCTTTCTTTCGTTCTGAACAAGTGTCAGTGTTTTCTGCACAAAAGCGATTCTGCGAAGCAATGTGAACACTTCTGCTTCCCAGGCACAGAGAAGGTGCTAGCAGGGAATTCTCTGCCTGCCTTTCCCCAGTGCTCTGCAAGCTCTCCAGGACAACATAAAATCTGGGGCTCTGTGCTTTCTTTCGTTCTGAACAAGTGTTACTGTTTTCTGCACAAAAGCGATTCTGCGAAGCAATGTGAACACTTCTGCTTCCCAGGCACAGAGAAGGTGCTAGCAGGGAATTCTCTGCCTGCCTTTCCCCAGTGCTCTGCAAGCTCTCCAGGACAACATAAAATCTGGGGCTCTGTGCTTCCTTTCGTTCTGAACAAGTGTTAGTATTTTCTGCACAAAAGCGATTCTGCCAAGCAATGTGAACACTTCTGCTTCCCAGGCACAGAGAAGGTGCTAGCAGGGAATTCTCTGCCTGCCTTTCCCCAGTGCTCTGCAAGCTCTCCAGGACAACATAAAATCTGGGGCTCTGTGCTTTCTTTCGTTCTGAACAAGTGTTACTGTTTTCTGCACAAAAGCGATTCTGCCAAGCAATGTGAACAGGCACAGAGAAGGTGCTAGCAGGGAATTCTCTGCCTGCCTTTCCCCAGTGCTCTGCAAGCTCTCCAGGACAACATAAAATCTGGGGCTCTGTGCTTTCTTTCGTTCTGAACAAGTGTTAGTGTTTTCTGCACAAAAGCGATTCTGCCAAGCAATGTGAACAGGCACAGAGAAGGTTCTAGCAGGGAATTCTCTGCCTGCCTTTCCCCAGTGCTCTGCAAGCTCTCCAGGACAACAGCAAATCTGGGGCTCTGTGCTATCTTTCGTTCTGAACAAGTGTTACTGTTTACTGCACGAAAGCGATTCTGCCAAGCAATGTGAACAGGCACAGAGAAGGTGCTAGCAGGGAATTCTCTGCCTGCCTTTCCCCAGTGCTCTGCAAGCTCTCCAGGACCACATAAAATCTGGGGCTCTGTGCTTTCTTTCGTTCTGAACAAGTGTTACTGTTTTCTGCACAAAAGCGATTCTGCCAAGCAATGTGAACACTTCTGCTTCCCAGGCACAGAGAAGGTGCTAGCAGGGAATTCTCTGCCTGCCTTTCCCCAGTGCTCTGCAAGCTCTCCAGGACAACAGCAAATCTGGGGCTCTGTGCTTCCTTTCGTTCTGAACAAGTGTTAGTATTTTCTGCACAAAAGCGATTCTGCCAAGCAATGTGAACACTTCTGCTTCCCAGGCACAGAGAAGGTGCTAGCAGGGAATTCTCTGCCTGCCTTTCCCCAGTGCTCTGCAAGCTCTCCAGGACAACATAAAATCTGGGGCTCTGTGCTTTCTTTCGTTCTGAACAGGTGTTAGTGTTTTCTGCACAAAAGCGATTCTGCCAAGCAATGTGAACAGGCACAGAGAAGGTGCTAGCAGGGAATTCTCTGCCTGCCTTTCCCCAGTGCTCTGCAAGCTCTCCAGGACAACAGCAAATCTGGGGCTCTGTGCTATCTTTCGTTCTGAACAAGTGTTACTGTTTACTGCACGAAAGCGATTCTGCCAAGCAATGTGAACAGGCACAGAGAAGGTGCTAGCAGGGAATTCTCTGCCTGCCTTTCCCCAGTGCTCTGCAAGCTCTCCAGGACCACATAAAATCTGGGGCTCTGTGCTTTCTTTCGTTCTGAACAAGTGTTACTGTTTTCTGCACAAAAGCGATTCTGCCAAGCAATGTGAACACTTGTGCTTCCCAGGCACAGAGAAGGTGCTAGCAGGGAATTCTCTGCCTGCCTTTCCCCAGTGCTCTGCAAGCTCTCCAGGACAACAGCAAATCTGGGGCTCTGTGCTTTCTTTCGTTCTGAACAAGTGTACTGTTTTCTGCACAAAAGCGATTCTGCGAAGCAATGTGAACAGGCACAGAGAAGGTGCTAGCAGGGAATTCTCTGCCTGCCTTTCCCCAGTGCTCTGCAAGCTCTCCAGGACAACATAAAATCTGGGGCTCTGTGCTTCCTTTCGTTCTGAACAAGTGTTAGTATTTTCTGCACAAAAGCGATTCTGCCAAGCAATGTGAACACTTCTGCTTCCCAGGCACAGAGAAGGTGCTAGCAGGGAATTCTCTGCCTGCCTTTCCCCAGTGCTCTGCAAGCTCTCCAGGACAACAGCAAATCTGGGGCTCTGTGCTTTCTTTCGTTCTGAACAAGTGTTAGTGTTTTCTGCACAAAAGCGATTCTGCGAAGCAATGTGAACAGGCACAGAGAAGGTGCTAGCAGGGAATTCTCTGCCTGCCTTTCCCCAGTGCTCTGCAAGCTCTCCAGGACAACAGCAAATCTGGGGCTCTGTGCTTTCTTTCGTTCTGAACAAGTGTTAGTGTTTTCTGCACAAAAGCGATTCTGCGAAGCAATGTGAACAGGCACAGAGAAGGTGCCAGCAGGGAATTCTCTGCCTGCCTTTCCCCAGTGCTCTGCAAGCTCTCCAGGACAACATAAAATCTGGGGCTCTGTGCTTCCTTTCGTTCTGAACTAGTGTTAGTATTTTCTGCACAAAAGCGATTCTGCCAAGCAATGTGAAAACTTCTCCTTCCCAGGCACATAGAAGGTGCTAGCAGGGAATTCTCTGCCTGCCTTTCCCCAGTGCTCTGCAAGCTCTCCAGGACAACAGCAAATCTGGGGCTCTGTGCTTTCTTTCGTTCTGAACAAGTGTACTGTTTTCTGCACAAAAGCGATTCTGCCAAGCAATGTGAACAGGCACAGAGAAGGTGCTAGCAGGGAATTCTCTGCCTGCCTTTCCCCAGTGCTCTGCAAGCTCTCCAGGACAACATAAACTCTGGGGCTCTGTGCTTTCTTTCGTTCTGAACAAGTGTTACTGTTTTCTGCACAAAAGCGATTCTGCCAAGCAATATGAACAGGCACAGAGAAGGTGCCAGCAGGGAATTCTCTGCCTGCCTTTCCCCAGTGCTCTGCAAGCTCTCCAGGACAACATAAAATCTGGGGCTCTGTGCTTCCTTTCGTTCTGAACTAGTGTTAGTTTTTTCTGCACAAAAGCGATTCTGCGAAGCAATGTGAACACTTCTGCTTCCCAGGCACAGAGAAGGTGCTAGCAGGGAATTCTCTGCCTGCCTTTCCCCAGTGCTCTGCAAGCTCTCCAGGACAACATAAAATCTGGGGCTCTGTGCTTTCTTTCGTTCTGAACAAGTGTTAGTGTTTTCTGCACAAAAGCGATTCTGCGAAGCAATGTGAACAGGCACAGAGAAGGTGCTAGCAGGGAATTCTCTGCCTGCCTTTCCCCAGTGCTCTGCAAGCTCTCCAGGACCACATAAACTCTGGGGCTCTGTGCTTTCTTTCGTTCTGAACAAGTGTTAGTGTTTTCTGCACAAAAGCGATTCTGGAAGCAATGTGAACACTTCTGCTTCCCAGGCACAGACGAGGTGCTAGCAGGGAATTCTCTGCCTGCCTTTCCCCAGTGCTCTGCAAGCTCTCCAGGACAACAGCAAATCTGGGGCTCTGTGCTTCCTTTCGTTCTGAACTAGTGTTAGTATTTTCTGCACAAAAGCCATTCTGCGAAGCAATGTGAACACTTCTGCTTCCCAGGCACAGAGAAGGTGCTAGCAGGGAATTCTCTGCCTGCCTTTCCCCAGTGCTCTGCAAGCTCTCCAGGACAACATAAACTCTGGGGCTCTGTGCTTTCTTTCGTTCTGAACAAGTGTTACTGTTTTCTGCACAAAAGCGATTCTGCGAAGCAATGTGAACACTTCTGCTTCCCAGGCACAGAGAAGGTGCTAGCAGGGAATTCTCTGCCTGCCTTTCCCCAGTGCTCTGCAAGCTCTCCAGGACAACATAAAATCTGGGGCTCTGTGCTTTCTTTCGTTCTGAACAAGTGTTACTGTTTTCTGCACAAAAGCGATTCTGCCAAGCAATGTGAACAGGCACAGAGAAGGTGCTAGCAGGGAATTCTCTGCCTGCCTTTCCCCAGTGCTCTGCAAGCTCTCCAGGACAACATAAAATCTGGGGCTCTGTGCTTCCTTTCGTTCTGAACTAGTGTTAGTAATTTCTGCACAAAAGCGATTCTGCGAAGCAATGTGAACACTTCTGCTTCCCAGGCACAGAGAAGGTGCTAGCAGGGAATTCTCTGCCTGCCTTTCCCCAGTGCTCTGCAAGCTCTCCAGGACAACATAAAATCTGGGGCTCTGTGATTTCTTTCGTTCTGAACAAGTGTTACTGTTTTCTGCACAAAAGGGATTCTGCGAAGCAATGTGAACACTTCTGCTTCCCAGGCACAGAGAAGGTGCTAGCAGGGAATTCTCTGCCTGCCTTTCCCCAGTGCTCTGCAAGCTCTCCAGGACAACAGCAAATCTGGGGCTCTGTGCTTTCTTTCGTTCTGAACAAGTGTTACTGTTTTCTGCACAAAAGCGATTCTGCGAAGCAACGTGAACAGGCACACAGAAGGTGCTAGCAGGGAATTCTCTGCCTGCATTTCCCCAGTGCTCTGCAAGCTCTCCAGGACAACATAAACTCTGGGGATCTGTGCTTCCTTTCGTTCTGAACTAGTGTTAGTGTTTTCTGCACAAAAGCGATTCTGCGAAGCAATGTGAACACTTCTGCTTCCCAGGCACAGAGAAGGTGCTAGCAGGGAATTCTCTGCCTGCCTTTCCCCAGTGCTCTGCAAGCTCTCCAGGACAACAGCAAATCTGGGGCTCTGTGCTTTCTTTCGTTCTGAACAAGTGTTACTGTTTTCTGCACAAAAGCGATTCTGCGAAGCAATGTGAACACTTGTGCTTCCCAGGCACAGAGAAGGTGCTAGCAGGGAATTCTCTGCCTGCCTTTCCCCAGTGCTCTGCAAGCTCTCCAGGACAACATAAAATCTGGGGCTCTGTGCTTTCTTTCGTTCTGAACAAGTGTTACTGTTTTCTGCACAAAAGCGATTCTGCCAAGCAATGTGAACAGGCACAGAGAAGGTGCTAGCAGGGAATTCTCTGCCTGCCTTTCCCCAGTGCTCTGCAAGCTCTCCAGGACAACAGCAAATCTGGGGCTCTGTGCTTTCTTTCGTTCTGAAAAGCGATTCTGCGAAGCAATGTGAACTGGCACACAGAAGGTGCTAGCAGGGAATTCTCTGCCTGCCTTTCCCCAGTGCTCTGCAAGCTCTCCAGGACAGCATAAAATCTGGGGCTCTGTGCTTCCTTTCGTTCTGAACTAGTGTTAGTAATTTCTGCACAAAAGCGATTCTGCGAAGCAATGTGAACACTTCTGCTTCCCAGGCACAGAGAAGGTGCTAGCAGGGAATTCTCTGCCTGCCTTTCCCCAGTGCTCTGCAAGCTCTCCAGGACAACAGCAAATCTGGGGCTCTGTGCTTTCTTTCGTTCTGAACAAGTGTTACTGTTTTCTGCACAAAAGCGATTCTGCCAAGCAATGTGAACAGGCACAGAGAAGGTGCTAGCAGGGAATTCTCTGCCTGCCTTTCCCCAGTGCTCTGCAAGCTCTCCAGGACAACAGCAGATCTGGGGCTCTGTGCTTTCTTTCGTTCTGAACAAGTGTTAGTGTTTTCTGCACAAAAGCGATTCTGCGAAGCAATGTGAACACTTCTGCTTCCCAGGCACAGACAAGGTGCTAGCAGGGAATTCTCTGCCTGCCTTTCCCCAGTGCTCTGCAAGCTCTCCAGGACAACAGCAAATCTGGGGCTCTGTGCTTTCTTTCGTTCTGAACAAGTGTTACTGTTTTCTGCACAAAAGCGATTCTGCGAAGCAATGTGAACACTTGTGCTTCCCAGGCACAGAGAAGGTGCTAGCAGGGAATTCTCTGCCTGCCTTTCCCCAGTGCTCTGCAAGCTCTCCAGGACAACATAAAATCTGGGGCTCTGTGCTTTCTTTCGTTCTGAACAAGTGTTACTGTTTTCTGCACAAAAGCGATTCTGCCAAGCAATGTGAACAGGCACAGAGAAGGTGCTAGCAGGGAATTCTCTGCCTGCCTTTCCCCAGTGCTCTGCAAGCTCTCCAGGACAACAGCAAATCTGGGGCTCTGTGCTTTCTTTCGTTCTGAAAAGCGATTCTGCGAAGCAATGTGAACTGGCACACAGAAGGTGCTAGCAGGGAATTCTCTGCCTGCCTTTCCCCAGTGCTCTGCAAGCTCTCCAGGACAGCATAAAATCTGGGGCTCTGTGCTTCCTTTCGTTCTGAACTAGTGTTAGTAATTTCTGCACAAAAGCGATTCTGCGAAGCAATGTGAACACTTCTGCTTCCCAGGCACAGAGAAGGTGCTAGCAGGGAATTCTCTGCCTGCCTTTCCCCAGTGCTCTGCAAGCTCTCCAGGACAACAGCAAATCTGGGGCTCTGTGCTTTCTTTCGTTCTGAACAAGTGTTACTGTTTTCTGCACAAAAGCGATTCTGCCAAGCAATGTGAACAGGCACAGAGAAGGTGCTAGCAGGGAATTCTCTGCCTGCCTTTCCCCAGTGCTCTGCAAGCTCTCCAGGACAACAGCAGATCTGGGGCTCTGTGCTTTCTTTCGTTCTGAACAAGTGTTAGTATTTTCTGCACAAAAGCGATTCTGCCAAGCAATGTGAAAACTTCTCCTTCCCAGGCACATAGAAGGTGCTAGCAGGGAATTCTCTGCCTGCCTTTCCCCAGTGCTCTGCAAGCTCTCCAGGACAACAGCAAATCTGGGGCTCTGTGCTTTCTTTCGTTCTGAACAAGTGTACTGTTTTCTGCACAAAAGCGATTCTGCCAAGCAATGTGAACAGGCACAGAGAAGGTGCTAGCAGGGAATTCTCTGCCTGCCTTTCCCCAGTGCTCTGCAAGCTCTCCAGGACAACATAAACTCTGGGGCTCTGTGCTTTCTTTCGTTCTGAACAAGTGTTACTGTTTTCTGCACAAAAGCGATTCTGCCAAGCAATATGAACAGGCACAGAGAAGGTGCCAGCAGGGAATTCTCTGCCTGCCTTTCCCCAGTGCTCTGCAAGCTCTCCAGGACAACATAAAATCTGGGGCTCTGTGCTTCCTTTCGTTCTGAACTAGTGTTAGTTTTTTCTGCACAAAAGCGATTCTGCGAAGCAATGTGAACACTTCTGCTTCCCAGGCACAGAGAAGGTGCTAGCAGGGAATTCTCTGCCTGCCTTTCCCCAGTGCTCTGCAAGCTCTCCAGGACAACATAAAATCTGGGGCTCTGTGCTTTCTTTCGTTCTGAACAAGTGTTAGTGTTTTCTGCACAAAAGCGATTCTGCGAAGCAATGTGAACAGGCACAGAGAAGGTGCTAGCAGGGAATTCTCTGCCTGCCTTTCCCCAGTGCTCTGCAAGCTCTCCAGGACCACATAAACTCTGGGGCTCTGTGCTTTCTTTCGTTCTGAACAAGTGTTAGTGTTTTCTGCACAAAAGCGATTCTGGAAGCAATGTGAACACTTCTGCTTCCCAGGCACAGACGAGGTGCTAGCAGGGAATTCTCTGCCTGCCTTTCCCCAGTGCTCTGCAAGCTCTCCAGGACAACAGCAAATCTGGGGCTCTGTGCTTCCTTTCGTTCTGAACTAGTGTTAGTATTTTCTGCACAAAAGCCATTCTGCGAAGCAATGTGAACACTTCTGCTTCCCAGGCACAGAGAAGGTGCTAGCAGGGAATTCTCTGCCTGCCTTTCCCCAGTGCTCTGCAAGCTCTCCAGGACAACATAAACTCTGGGGCTCTGTGCTTTCTTTCGTTCTGAACAAGTGTTACTGTTTTCTGCACAAAAGCGATTCTGCGAAGCAATGTGAACACTTCTGCTTCCCAGGCACAGAGAAGGTGCTAGCAGGGAATTCTCTGCCTGCCTTTCCCCAGTGCTCTGCAAGCTCTCCAGGACAACATAAAATCTGGGGCTCTGTGCTTTCTTTCGTTCTGAACAAGTGTTACTGTTTTCTGCACAAAAGCGATTCTGCCAAGCAATGTGAACAGGCACAGAGAAGGTGCTAGCAGGGAATTCTCTGCCTGCCTTTCCCCAGTGCTCTGCAAGCTCTCCAGGACAACATAAAATCTGGGGCTCTGTGCTTCCTTTCGTTCTGAACTAGTGTTAGTAATTTCTGCACAAAAGCGATTCTGCGAAGCAATGTGAACACTTCTGCTTCCCAGGCACAGAGAAGGTGCTAGCAGGGAATTCTCTGCCTGCCTTTCCCCAGTGCTCTGCAAGCTCTCCAGGACAACATAAAATCTGGGGCTCTGTGATTTCTTTCGTTCTGAACAAGTGTTACTGTTTTCTGCACAAAAGGGATTCTGCGAAGCAATGTGAACACTTCTGCTTCCCAGGCACAGAGAAGGTGCTAGCAGGGAATTCTCTGCCTGCCTTTCCCCAGTGCTCTGCAAGCTCTCCAGGACAACAGCAAATCTGGGGCTCTGTGCTTTCTTTCGTTCTGAACAAGTGTTACTGTTTTCTGCACAAAAGCGATTCTGCGAAGCAACGTGAACAGGCACACAGAAGGTGCTAGCAGGGAATTCTCTGCCTGCATTTCCCCAGTGCTCTGCAAGCTCTCCAGGACAACATAAACTCTGGGGATCTGTGCTTCCTTTCGTTCTGAACTAGTGTTAGTGTTTTCTGCACAAAAGCGATTCTGCGAAGCAATGTGAACACTTCTGCTTCCCAGGCACAGAGAAGGTGCTAGCAGGGAATTCTCTGCCTGCCTTTCCCCAGTGCTCTGCAAGCTCTCCAGGACAACAGCAAATCTGGGGCTCTGTGCTTTCTTTCGTTCTGAACAAGTGTTACTGTTTTCTGCACAAAAGCGATTCTGCGAAGCAATGTGAACACTTGTGCTTCCCAGGCACAGAGAAGGTGCTAGCAGGGAATTCTCTGCCTGCCTTTCCCCAGTGCTCTGCAAGCTCTCCAGGACAACATAAAATCTGGGGCTCTGTGCTTTCTTTCGTTCTGAACAAGTGTTACTGTTTTCTGCACAAAAGCGATTCTGCCAAGCAATGTGAACAGGCACAGAGAAGGTGCTAGCAGGGAATTCTCTGCCTGCCTTTCCCCAGTGCTCTGCAAGCTCTCCAGGACAACAGCAAATCTGGGGCTCTGTGCTTTCTTTCGTTCTGAAAAGCGATTCTGCGAAGCAATGTGAACTGGCACACAGAAGGTGCTAGCAGGGAATTCTCTGCCTGCCTTTCCCCAGTGCTCTGCAAGCTCTCCAGGACAGCATAAAATCTGGGGCTCTGTGCTTCCTTTCGTTCTGAACTAGTGTTAGTAATTTCTGCACAAAAGCGATTCTGCGAAGCAATGTGAACACTTCTGCTTCCCAGGCACAGAGAAGGTGCTAGCAGGGAATTCTCTGCCTGCCTTTCCCCAGTGCTCTGCAAGCTCTCCAGGACAACAGCAAATCTGGGGCTCTGTGCTTTCTTTCGTTCTGAACAAGTGTTACTGTTTTCTGCACAAAAGCGATTCTGCCAAGCAATGTGAACAGGCACAGAGAAGGTGCTAGCAGGGAATTCTCTGCCTGCCTTTCCCCAGTGCTCTGCAAGCTCTCCAGGACAACAGCAGATCTGGGGCTCTGTGCTTTCTTTCGTTCTGAACAAGTGTTAGTGTTTTCTGCACAAAAGCGATTCTGCGAAGCAATGTGAACACTTCTGCTTCCCAGGCACAGACAAGGTGCTAGCAGGGAATTCTCTGCCTGCCTTTCCCCAGTGCTCTGCAAGCTCTCCAGGACAACATAAAATCTGGGGCTCTGTGCTTTCTTTCGTTCTGAACAAGTGTTAGTGTTTTCTGCACAAAAGCGATTCTGCGAAGCAATGTGAACAGGCACAGAGAAGGTGCTAGCAGGGAATTCTCTGCCTGCCTTTCCCCAGTGCTCTGCAAGCTCTCCAGGACAACATAAAATCTGGGGCTCTGTGCTTTCTTTCGTTCTGAACAAGTGTTACTGTTTTCTGCACAAAAGCGATTCTGCGAAGCAATGTGAACAGGCACAGAGAAGGTGCTAGCAGGGAATTCTCTGCCTGCCTTTCCCCAGTGCTCTGCAAGCTCTCCAGGACCACATAAACTCTGGGGCTCTGTGCTTTCTTTCGTTCTGAACAAGTGTTAGTGTTTTCTGCACAAAAGCGATTCTGGAAGCAATGTGAACACTTCTGCTTCCCAGGCACAGACGAGGTGCTAGCAGGGAATTCTCTGCCTGCCTTTCCCCAGTGCTCTGCAAGCTCTCCAGGACAACAGCAAATCTGGGGCTCTGTGCTTCCTTTCGTTCTGAACTAGTGTTAGTATTTTCTGCACAAAAGCGATTCTGCGAAGCAATGTGAACACTTCTGCTTCCCAGGCACAGAGAAGGTGCTAGCAGGGAATTCTCTGCCTGCATTTCCCCAGTGCTCTGCAAGCTCTCCAGGACAACATAAACTCTGGGGATCTGTGCTTCCTTTCGTTCTGAACTAGTGTTAGTGTTTTCTGCACAAAAGCGATTCTGCGAAGCAATGTGAACACTTCTGCTTCCCAGGCACAGAGAAGGTGCTAGCAGGGAATTCTCTGCCTGCCTTTCCCCAGTGCTCTGCAAGCTCTCCAGGACAACAGCAAATCTGGGGCTCTGTGCTTTCTTTCGTTCTGAACAAGTGTTACTGTTTTCTGCACAAAAGCGATTCTGCGAAGCAATGTGAACACTTCTGCTTCCCAGGCACAGAGAAGGTGCTAGCAGGGAATTCTCTGCCTGCCTTTCCCCAGTGCTCTGCAAGCTCTCCAGGACAACATAAAATCTGGGGCTCTGTGCTTTCTTTCGTTCTGAACAAGTGTTACTGTTTTCTGCACAAAAGCGATTCTGCCAAGCAATGTGAACAGGCACAGAGAAGGTGCTAGCAGGGAATTCTCTGCCTGCCTTTCCCCAGTGCTCTGCAAGCTCTCCAGGACAACATAAAATCTGGGGATCTGTGCTTCCTTTCGTTCTGAACTAGTGTTAGTAATTTCTGCACAAAAGCGATTCTGCGAAGCAATGTGAACACTTCTGCTTCCCAGGCACAGAGAAGGTGCTAGCAGGGAATTCTCTGCCTGCCTTTCCCCAGTGCTCTGCAAGCTCTCCAGGACAACATAAAATCTGGGGCTCTGTGATTTCTTTCGTTCTGAACAAGTGTTACTGTTTTCTGCACAAAAGGGATTCTGCGAAGCAATGTGAACACTTCTGCTTCCCAGGCACAGAGAAGGTGCTAGCAGGGAATTCTCTGCCTGCCTTTCCCCAGTGCTCTGCAAGCTCTCCAGGACAACAGCAAATCTGGGGCTCTGTGCTTTCTTTCGTTCTGAACAAGTGTTACTGTTTTCTGCACAAAAGCGATTCTGCGAAGCAACGTGAACAGGCACACAGAAGGTGCTAGCAGGGAATTCTCTGCCTGCATTTCCCCAGTGCTCTGCAAGCTCTCCAGGACAACATAAACTCTGGGGATCTGTGCTTCCTTTCGTTCTGAACTAGTGTTAGTGTTTTCTGCACAAAAGCGATTCTGCGAAGCAATGTGAACACTTCTGCTTCCCAGGCACAGAGAAGGTGCTAGCAGGGAATTCTCTGCCTGCCTTTCCCCAGTGCTCTGCAAGCTCTCCAGGACAACAGCAAATCTGGGGCTCTGTGCTTTCTTTCGTTCTGAACAAGTGTTACTGTTTTCTGCACAAAAGCGATTCTGCGAAGCAATGTGAACACTTCTGCTTCCCAGGCACAGAGAAGGTGCTAGCAGGGAATTCTCTGCCTGCCTTTCCCCAGTGCTCTGCAAGCTCTCCAGGACAACATAAAATCTGGGGCTCTGTGCTTTCTTTCGTTCTGAACAAGTGTTACTGTTTTCTGCACAAAAGCGATTCTGCCAAGCAATGTGAACAGGCACAGAGAAGGTGCTAGCAGGGAATTCTCTGCCTGCCTTTCCCCAGTGCTCTGCAAGCTCTCCAGGACAACAGCAAATCTGGGGCTCTGTGCTTTCTTTCGTTCTGAAAAGCGATTCTGCGAAGCAATGTGAACAGGCACACAGAAGGTGCTAGCAGGGAATTCTCTGCCTGCCTTTCCCCAGTGCTCTGCAAGCTCTCCAGGACAGCATAAAATCTGGGGCTCTGTGCTTCCTTTCGTTCTGAACTAGTGTTAGTAATTTCTGCACAAAAGCGATTCTGCGAAGCAATGTGAACACTTCTGCTTCCCAGGCACAGAGAAGGTGCTAGCAGGGAATTCTCTGCCTGCCTTTCCCCAGTGCTCTGCAAGCTCTCCAGGACAACAGCAAATCTGGGGCTCTGTGCTTTCTTTCGTTCTGAACAAGTGTTACTGTTTTCTGCACAAAAGCGATTCTGCGAAGCAATGTGAACAGGCACAGAGAAGGTGCTAGCAGGGAATTCTCTGCCTGCCTTTCCCCAGTGCTCTGCAAGCTCTCCAGGACAACAGCAGATCTGGGGCTCTGTGCTTTCTTTCGTTCTGAACAAGTGTTAGTGTTTTCTGCACAAAAGCGATTCTGCGAAGCAATGTGAACACTTCTGCTTCCCAGGCACAGACAAGGTGCTAGCAGGGAATTCTCTGCCTGCCTTTCCCCAGTGCTCTGCAAGCTCTCCAGGACAACATAAAATCTGGGGCTCTGTGCTTTCTTTCGTTCTGAACAAGTGTTAGTGTTTTCTGCACAAAAGCGATTCTGCGAAGCAATGTGAACAGGCACAGAGAAGGTGCTAGCAGGGAATTCTCTGCCTGCCTTTCCCCAGTGCTCTGCAAGCTCTCCAGGACAACATAAAATCTGGGGCTCTGTGCTTTCTTTCGTTCTGAACAAGTGTTACTGTTTTCTGCACAAAAGCGATTCTGCGAAGCAATGTGAACAGGCACAGAGAAGGTGCTAGCAGGGAATTCTCTGCCTGCCTTTCCCCAGTGCTCTGCAAGCTCTCAGGGACAACAGCAGATCTGGGGCTCTGTGCTTTATTTCGTTCTGAACAAGTGTTACTGTTTTCTGCACAAAAGCGATTCTGCCAAGCAATGTGAACAGGCACAGAGAAGGTGCTAGCAGGGAATTCTCTGCCTGCCTTTCCCCAGTGCTCTGCAAGCTCTCCAGGACAACATAAAATCTGGGGCTCTGTGCTATCTTTCGTTCTGAACAAGTGTTACTGTTTTCTGCACAAAAGCGATTCTGCCAAGCAATGTGAACAGGCACAGAGAAGGTGCTAGCAGGGAATTCTCTGCCTGCCTTTCCCCAGTGCTCTGCAAGCTCTCCAGGACAACAGCAAATCTGGGGCTCTGTGCTTTCTTTCGTTCTGAACAAGTGTTATTGTTTTCTGCACAAAAGCGATTCTGCGAAGCAATGTGAACAGGCACAGAGAAGGTGCCAGCAGGGAATTCTCTGCCTGCCTTTCCCCAGTGCTCTGCAAGCTCTCCAGGTGTATCGGGTCTGGCTGAGCCAGATTTGGTTTTCCCCTGTAGCAGCCCTCATGGTGCTGTGTTTTATGCTGGGAGCTGGCAGGGTGTTGATAGCACACTGGTGTTGTGGCTACTGCTGAGTAGTGCTTACACAGCACCAAGGCTCTTTCTGACATTTCCCCCCCCCACAGTGGGACGGGGTGGGCAAGATCTTGGGAGGGGACACAACCAGGACAGCTGACCTGAACTGACCAAAGGGATATTCCATACCATATGACGTCTGCTCAGTATAAAGCTGGGAGAAAGGAGGAAGGGGGTGGGGTCACCCTTGGTCCTCCGAGGCAACCGCTACGCGTATCAGAGCCCTGCTTCCTGAGAAGGCCCGACATCGCCTGTTAATGGGAAGTAGAGAATAAATCTGTTTTCTTTTTTTTGCTTCCGCGCGCGGACCTTTGCTTCGCTTTGCTTATATTAAAACTGCTGTTGTTTTACCCACAAGGGTTGTTTTGTTTTCCTATCTTATTTTCTTTCCCTTCTTTGCCCTATTGAGAAAAAAAGGGGAAAGGGGGGGAAGTGATAGAGCGACTTGGTGGGTACCTGGCATTTAGCCAAGGTCAAACCACCACAGTCTATTTTGGCGCCCAACGTGGGGCGGGCCAACGGCAGTTTTATATTAATTGTGCTATAGCTATAGCAGTTAGTAAGCGACAAGCTCTTGTGCTGGTCACGGGTTTGTTTATTGCTCTGCTTATCTTTATTTTGCTAAGCTCGGGAACATGCTGGAAGAAATTGGGAACATCATGAGTGGTTTTATTCTGCAAGCTCCCGAAGTACTTATTAATCCTTATGTTAGCTCTTTGATACTGTTCATTAATGCTATTCGCCTATTGTGGGCTGTGTGGAGCTCGTTAGGTTTTTGGTGTAAGAGAAAGCAAATTTTGGGTGAGAGAATACCAAAATGTGCCCTGAGGCGGCCTGTCCGTGGGTGGCAGGGGGAGTGGAAGGATTTGGGCAGATTCCTAGGACGGTTATCACCTCCTGTAGCCTGGGATCTTACCCCTGAACAGGCAAGCAACCCCGCAAAACTGACACAACACCTGATAGAAGGGTGCCTTGTCTATCCCGATGAAAATCAGCAACTCCTAGCGCTGTACTGGGGCCTGGCCTATGCTTATCGAGCTGCAGTTCAGCGCTCTCAAAGGACTGTGGTGGAAACGGGAACTCAAACAAAAACAATAACAGCAGAGATTGCCCCAGTAGTAAAAAAGAAACAGTGGACGAGGAGAACAACAGGTCCATACCCTCGATTAATAAGGGAGGAGAAAGAAGAGGAAGAAGCAGGTCCTTCAGCAAAGGGGTCAGAAGAGGGAATAACAGAACTTAAACAGGAGGCAGAAACTACCCGGTCCCTGACATCATCAGAACTGCGAGATCTGCGGAAAGACTATAGCCGCCAGCCGGGTGAGCGGATTGCTGCCTGGCTGCTTCGATGCTGGGATAATGGGGCTGATGCTCAGCAGCTGGAAGGTAAGGAAGCCCAACAGCTGGGTTCCCTTGCTAGAGATCGAGGAATTGAAAGGGGAATTGGAAAAGAAACAGGAATTTGCAGTCTGTGGAGACGGCTCCTTTCAAGTGTTAAAGCAAGATATCCTTTCAAGGAAGATCTTACGGACAACTCCCCAGGGAAGTGGGCTACTGCGGATGAAGGTGTCCAGTACCTGAGAGAACTAGCAGTGCTGGAAGTCATCTATAGTGGTCCAGATAATGATGAAGCCCCTAAAAATCCAGAGGATGTCCTGTGCACACGGGCCATGTGGAGGAAGGTGATTAAAGGTGCACCATCCTCGTATTCTGCGGGCTTGGCTGCGATGTACTATCCAGAAATGGATATGGGAGAAGGACTAAGATGTACGCCAACTGTGGAGGCAGTCTCTTCCTGGCTTCAGAACTTTGAAGAGAGTCTTGGAACCTCCTCGTCTCTACGGGCGAGTGCCTTAGATGTCAGGAGCACCCCAAGAAATCGGTTCTCTTCCACCCCAGTCAGAGGGAAAGGGAAACCTAGGCACATGACACGTGGAGAACTTTGGTTCTTCCTGCGTGACCAGGGGGAGGACATGAGGAAGTGGGATGGTCAACCCACCTTCAAATTGGAAGCTCGTGTACGTGAATTGCGAGGAAAGACCCCTGCCAAGAAGACAACATCCAAGAAGGTTGTTAATGTAGCTGGCGTGAAACCGCAAGAAAGTAATCAGCGATCTCCCAGATACAGGAAGACTGAGATCACCTCCCTTGGCCCTGATGAAGGAGTTTCCGGCCTGGCACAGCAAGGGTCAGACAGTGAATACTCTGACCAAGAACAGGAATAGAGGGCCCCTGCCTCCAGCCAGGAGGAGGAAAGGGATGATCGGGTGTATTGGACAGTGTGGATTCGATGGCCTGGCACATCAAATCCACAGAAGTACCAGGCTTTAATCGATACCGGGGCACAGTGTACATTAATGCCATCAAGTTATAGAGGGGCAGAACCTATCTGGATCTCAGGAGTGACAGGCGGATGTCAAGAACTGTCAGTACTGGAGGCCGAGGTTAGCTTGACCGGGGATAAGTGGGAAAAACATCCCATTGTAACTGGCCCAGAAGCCCCTTGTATCTTGGGCATTGACTACCTCAAGAAGGGGTATTTCAAAGACCCAAAAGGATACCGATGGGCTTTTGGTGTGGCCAGTGTGAACACAGAGAAGGTCAAACAGTTGTCTAATCTGCCTGGCCTCTCAGGAGATCCTTTTGTTGTAGGACTGTTGCGAGTTAAAGAACAACAGGTGCCAATTGCCATGAGGACCGTGCACCGACGTCAGTATCGCACGAACCGAGACTCTCTGGCTCCCATCCAAGAACTGATCCGTCAACTGGAGATCCAAGGTGTCATCAGTAAGACACATTCGCCTTTTAATAGCCCAATATGGCCAGTGCGAAAGTCTGACGGAGGGTGGAGGTTGACAGTAGACTATCGTGGCCTGAACGAAGTGACGCCACCACTGAGTGCTGCTGTACCAGATATGTTAGAGCTCCAGTATGAACTAGAGTCAAAGGCAGCCAAGTGGTACGCCACAATCGACATCGCCAATGCATTCTTTTCAATTCCTTTGGCAGAAGAGTGCAGGCCACAGTTTGCTTTCACGTGGAGGGGTGTCCAATATACCTGGAATCGACTACCCCAGGGGTGGAAGCACAGCCCCACTATTTGTCATGGACTAATTCAAACTGCACTGGAAAAGGGTGATGCCCCTGAACATCTACAGTACATCGATGACATCATTGTGTGGGGCAACAAGGCAGAAGAAGTGTTCAAGAAAGGACAAAAAGTAATTGAGATTCTTCTGAGAGCTGGGTTTGCCATAAAGAAAAGCAAGGTCAAGGGACCAGCACAGGAGATTCAGTTCTTGGGAATAAAATGGCAAGATGGACGCCGCCATGTGCCTATGGAGGTTGTCAACAAGATAGCAGCTATGTCTCCACCGACCAACAAGAAGGAAACACAAGCTTTCTTAGGACTTGTGGGATTTTGGAGGATGCACATTCCAGGTTACAGTCAGCTGGTGAGCCCTCTCTATCAAGTAACCCGAAAGAAGAACAATTTTGAGTGGGGTCTTGAGCAACAACAAGCCTTTGAGCACATCAAACAGGAGATAGCTCGGGCGGTAGCTCTTGGGCCTGTTCGGACAGGACCAGATGTGCAAAATGTACTTTACACATCAACTGGGGAGCATGGCCTCACATGGAGCCTCTGGCAGAAGGTAGCAGGTGAAACTCGGGGTCGACCATTAGGATTTTGGAGCCGGGGATATCGAGGATCAGAAGCCCACTACACTCCAACTGAAAAGGAGATTCTGGCAGCATATGAGGGGATTCGAGCCGCTTCCGAAGTTGTTGGTACAGAAGCACAGCTCCTCTTGGCACCGCGATTGCCTGTACTACATTGGATGTTCAAAGGAAACATCCCTTCTACACACCATGCAACCAGTGCTACCTGGAGTAAACGGGTAGCGTTAATCACGCAACGAGCTCGACTGGGAAAACCCAACCGTCCAGGAATCCTGGAAGAGATCATGGACTGGCCAGAAGGTAGAGATTGTGGAGCACTGCCTGAGGAGGTGGCTCGTGCCCAAGAAGCACCACCATATAACGAATTACCAGAAGATGAAAGGCGGTATGCTCTGTTTACTGATGGATCCTGTCGTGTGGTAGGAAACCATCGAAAGTGGAAAGCTGCTGTGTGGAGCCCCACAAGACAAGTCGTTGAGGCCACTGAAGGAGAGGGCGAGTCAAGTCAGTTTGCAGAAGTAAAAGCGATCCAACTAGCCCTAAAGATTGCTGAACGAGAAAAGTGGCCAGTACTGTATCTCTACACTGACTCCTGGATGGTGGCTAATGCCCTGTGGGGGTGGCTACAGGAGTGGAAGAAGACCAATTGGCAGCGCAGAGGTAAACCCATCTGGGCTGCTGCACTGTGGCAGGACATCGCTGCCCGAGTGGAAAACGTGGCTCTAAAGGTACGTCATGTAGATGCCCACGTGCCCAAAAGCCGTGCCACCGAAGAACATCAAAACAATGAGCAAGTAGACAAGGCTGCTAAAATTGAAGTAGCTCAGCTGGACCTGGACTGGGAGCGCAAGGGTGAGCTATTTGTAGCTCGATGGGCCCATGAAACATCCGGGCATCTCGGGAGAGATGCAACGTACAGATGGGCTCGTGATCGAGGGGTGGACCTGACCATGGAGGCCATCTCACAGGTCACTCATGAATGCGAAACATGTGCTGCAATCAAGCGAGCCACACGAGTAAAGTCTCCCTGGAACAGAGGGCGATGGCTGAGTTTTCGATATGGTGAGGCCTGGCAAATTGACTATATTGGACCATTGCCACGAACACGCCAAGGCAAGCGCTACATACTCACTATGGTGGAAGCAACTACTGGTTGGCTTGAGACGTACCCTGTAAATCATGCCACTGCCCGAAATACCATCTTAGGTCTTGAAAGGCAAATTTTATGGCGACATGGTACTCCTGAAAGAATCGAATCAGACAATGGAACCCATTTTCGAAATAATCTCATAAACTCCTGGGCAAAGAAACATGGCATTGAGTGGGTGTATCACATCCCTTATTACCCACAAGCGTCTGGAAAGATTGAAAGATACAATGGACTGTTGAAGACTATGTTGAGAGCATTGGACAATGGGGGATGGAAACACTGGGATATAAATTTAGCAGAAGCCACTTGGCTAATTAATACCAGAGGATCTGTTAACCGTCCTGGTCCTGCCCAAACAAAACCCCTTCATACTGTGGGAGGAGATAAGGTCCCTGTAGTACACACAGGGAAATGGCTGGGGAAGGCAGTATGGATTGCTCCTCCCTTGGGAAAAGGCAAGCCCACTCGTGGGATTGTTTTTGCTCAGGGACCTGGATGTACTTGGTGGGTAATGCGGGAGAATGGGGCTACTCAGTGTGTGCCTCAAGGAGATTTAACCTTGGGGGGGAAATAATCTGTGAGCTGAGTTGTATGTTGCAGGAAGTGATGGAGGAAGTAGGAACGACGAAGAGTGAACCAGATACATGCGATGATGACCCAAACCTAGCCGGTGCTGGAGTCCAACAGTCAAACATACTGCTCCTGTCCTGAACATCCACCTTGACAGATGGCAGCCAAGTCACTGAACATCTAGAGGAGTGAAGAAAGCTTACGGAATGAATAAATGAGTGTTATGTGGGACCTGGGCATGACGTAAATGGTATGGAATAAGGGGTGGAGATTGTATCGGGTCTGGCTGAGCCAGAATTGGTTTTCCCCTGTAGCAGCCCTCATGGTGCTGTGTTTTATGCTGGGAGCTGGCAGGGTGTTGATAGCACACTGGTGTTGTGGCTACTGCTGAGTAGTGCTTACACAGCACCAAGGCTCTTTCTGACATTTCCCCCCCCCACAGTGGGACGGGGTGGGCAAGATCTTGGGAGGGGACACAACCAGGACAGCTGACCTGAACTGACCAAAGGGATATTCCATACCATATGACGTCTGCTCAGTATAAAGCTGGGAGAAAGGAGGAAGGGGGTGGGGTCACCCTTGGTCCTCCGAGGCAACCGCTACGCGTATCAGAGCCCTGCTTCCTGAGAAGGCCCGACATCGCCTGTTAATGGGAAGTAGAGAATAAATCTGTTTTCTTTTTTTTGCTTCCGCGCGCGGATCTTTGCTTCGCTTTGCTTATATTAAAACTGCTGTTGTTTTACCCACAAGGGTTGTTTTGTTTTCCTATCTTATTTTCTTTCCCTTCTTTGCCCTATTGAGAAAAAAAGGGGAAAGGGGGGGAAGTGATAGAGCGACTTGGTGGGTACCTGGCATTTAGCCAAGGTCAAACCACCACACCAGGACAACATAAAATCTGGGGCTCTGTGCTTCCTTTCGTTCTGAACAAGTGTTAGTATTTTCTGCACAAAAGCGATTCTGCCAAGCAATGTGAACACTTCTGCTTCCCAGGCACAGAGAAGGTGCTAGCAGGGAATTCTCTGCCTGCCTTTCCCCAGTGCTCTGCAAGCTCTCCAGGACAACAGCAAATCTGGGGCTCTGTGCTTTCTTTCGTTCTGAACAAGTGTTAGTGTTTTCTGCACAAAAGCGATTCTGCCAAGCAATGTGAACAGGCACAGAGAAGGTGCTAGCAGGGAATTCTCTGCCTGCCTTTCCCCAGTGCTCTGCAAGCTCTCCAGGACAACAGCAAATCTGGGGCTCTGTGCTTTCTTTCGTTCTGAACAAGTGTTACTGTTTTCTGCACAAAAGCGATTCTGCCAAGCAATGTGAACAGGCACAGAGAAGGTGCCAGCAGGGAATTCTCTGCCTGCATTTCCCCAGTGCTCTGCAAGCTCTCCAGAACAACAGCAAATCTGGGGCTCTGTGCTTCCTTTCGTTCTGAACTAGTGTTAGTATTTTCTGCACAAAAGCCATTCTGCGAAGCAATGTGAACACTTCTGCTTCCCAGGCACAGAGAAGGTGCTAGCAGGGAATTCTCTGCCTGCCTTTCCCCAGTGCTCTGCAAGCTCTCCAGGACAACAGCAAATCTGGGGCTCTGTGCTTTCTTTCGTTCTGAACAAGTGTTACTGTTTTCTGCACAAAAGCGATTCTGCGAAGCAATGTGAACACTTCTGCTTCCCAGGCACAGAGAAGGTGCTAGCAGGGAATTCTCTGCCTGCCTTTCCCCAGTGCTCTGCAAGCTCTCCAGGACAACATAAAATCTGGGGCTCTGTGCTTTCTTTCGTTCTGAACAAGTGTTACTGTTTTCTGCACAAAAGCGATTCTGCCAAGCAATGTGAACAGGCACAGAGAAGGTGCTAGCAGGGAATTCTCTGCCTGCCTTTCCCCAGTGCTCTGCAAGCTCTCCAGGACAACAGCAAATCTGGGGCTCTGTGCTTTCTTTCGTTCTGAACAAGTGTTACTGTTTTCTGCACAAAAGCGATTCTGCCAAGCAATGTGAACAGGCACAGAGAAGGTGCTAGCAGGGAATTCTCTGCCTGCCTTTCCCCAGTGCTCTGCAAGCTCTCCAGGACAACAGCAAATCTGGGGCTCTGTGCTTTCTTTCGTTCTGAACAAGTGTTACTGTTTTCTGCACAAAAGCGATTCTGCGAAGCAATGTGAACAGGCACAGAGAAGGTGCCAGCAGGGAATTCTCTGCCTGCCTTTCCCCAGTGCTCTGCAAGCTCTCTAGGACAACAGCAAATCTGGGGCTCTGTGCTTTCTTTCGTTCTGAACAAGTGTTACTGTTTTCTGCACAAAAGCGATTCTGCGAAGCAATGTGAACACTTCTGCTTCCCAGGCACAGAGAAGGTGCTAGCAGGGAATTCTCTGCCTGCCTTTCCCCAGTGCTCTGCAAGCTCTCCAGGACAACATAAAATCTGGGGCTCTGTGATTTCTTTCGTTCTGAACAAGTGTTACTGTTTTCTGCACAAAAGCGATTCTGGAAGCAATGTGAACACTTCTGCTTCCCAGGCACAGAGGAGGTGCTAGCAGGGAATTCTCTGCCTGCCTTTCCCCAGTGCTCTGCAAGCTCTCCAGGACAACAGCAAATCTGGGGCTCTGTGCTTTCTTTCGTTCTGAACAAGTGTTACTGTTTTCTGCACAAAAGCGATTCTGCCAAGCAATGTGAACAGGCACAGAGAAGGTGCCAGCAGGGAATTCTCTGCCTGCCTTTCCCCAGTGCTCTGCAAGCTCTCCAGGACAACAGCAAATCTGGGGCTCTGTGCTTCCTTTCGTTCTGAACTAGTGTTAGTATTTTCTGCACAAAAGCCATTCTGCGAAGCAATGTGAACACTTCTGCTTCCCAGGCACAGAGAAGGTGCTAGCAGGGTTTTCTCTGCCTGCCTTTCCCCAGTGCTCTGCAAGCTCTCCAGGACAACAGCAAATCTGGGGCTCTGTGCTTTCTTTCGTTCTGAACAAGTGTTAGTGTTTTCTGCACAAAAGCGATTCTGCGAAGCAATGTGAACACTTCTGCTTCCCAGGCACAGAGAAGGTGCTAGCAGGGAATTCTCTGCCTGCCTTTCCCCAGTGCTCTGCAAGCTCTCCAGGACAACAGCAAATCTGGGGCTCTGTGCTTTCTTTCGTTCTGAACAAGTGTTAGTGTTTTCTGCACAAAAGCGATTCTGCCAAGCAATGTGAACACTTCTGCTTCCCAGGCACAGAGAAGGTGCTAGCAGGGAATTCTCTGCCTGCCTTTCCCCAGTGCTCTGCAAGCTCTCCAGGACAACAGCAAATCTGGGGCTCTGTGCTTTCTTTCGTTCTGAACAAGTGTTACTGTTTTCTGCACAAAAGCGATTCTGCCAAGCAATGTGAACAGGCACAGAGAAGGTGCTAGCAGGGAATTCTCTGCCTGCCTTTCCCCAGTGCTCTGCAAGCTCTCCAGGACAACAGCAAATCTGGGGCTCTGTGCTTTCTTTCGTTCTGAAAAGCGATTCTGCGAAGCAATGTGAACAGGCACACAGAAGGTGCTAGCAGGGAATTCTCTGCCTGCCTTTCCCCAGTGCTCTGCAAGCTCTCCAGGACAGCATAAAATCTGGGGCTCTGTGCTTCCTTTCGTTCTGAACAAGTGTTACTGTTTTCTGCACAAAAGCGATTCTGCGAAGCAATGTGAACAGGCACAGAGAAGGTGCTAGCAGGGAATTATCTGCCTGCCTTTCCCCAGTGCTCTGCAAGCTCTCCAGGACAACATAAAATCTGGGGCTCTGTGCTTTCTTTCGTTCTGAACAAGTGTTACTGTTTTCTGCACAAAAGCGATTCTGCGAAGCAATGTGAACAGGCACAGAGAAGGTGCTAGCAGGGAATTCTCTGCCTGCCTTTCCCCAGTGCTCTGCAAGCTCTCCAGGACAACAGCAGATCTGGGGCTCTGTGCTTTCTTTCGTTCTGAACAAGTGTTAGTGTTTTCTGCACAAAAGCGATTCTGCGAAGCAATGTGAACACTTGAGCTTCCCAGGCACATAGAAGGTTCTAGCAGGGAATTCTCTGCCTGCCTTTCCCCAGTGCTCTGCAAGCTCTCCAGGACAACATAAAATCTGGGGCTCTGTACTTCCTTTCGTTCTGAACAAGTGTTAGTGTTTTCTGCACAAAAGCGATTCTGCGAAGCAATGTGAACAGGCACAGAGAAGGTGCTAGCAGGGAATTCTCTGCCTGCCTTTCCCCAGTGCTCTGCAAGCTCTCCAGGACAACATAAAATCTGGGGCTCTGTGATTTCTTTCGTTCTGAACAAGTGTTACTGTTTTCTGCACAAAAGCGATTCTGGAAGCAATGTGAACACTTCTGCTTCCCAGGCACAGAGGAGGTGCTAGCAGGGAATTCTCTGCCTGCCTTTCCCCAGTGCTCTGCAAGCTCTCCAGGACAACAGCAAATCTGGGGCTCTGTGCTTTCTTTCGTTCTGAACAAGTGTTAGTGTTTTCTGCACAAAAGCGATTCTGCCAAGCAATGTGAACACTTCTGCTTCCCAGGCACAGAGAAGGTGCTAGCAGGGAATTCTCTGCCTGCCTTTCCCCAGTGCTCTGTAAGCTCTCAGGGACAACAGCAGATCTGGGGCTCTGTGCTTTATTTCGTTCTGAACAAGTGTTACTGTTTTCTGCACAAAAGCGATTCTGCCAAGCAATGTGAACAGGCACAGAGAAGGTGCTAGCAGGGAATTCTCTGCCTGCCTTTCCCCAGTGCTCTGCAAGCTCTCCAGGACAACAGCAGATCTGGGGCTCTGTGCTTTCTTTCGTTCTGAACAAGTGTTACTGTTTTCTGCACAAAAGCGATTCTGCGAAGCAATGTGAACAGGCACAGAGAAGGTGCTAGCAGGGAATTCTCTGCCTGCCTTTCCCCAGTGCTCTGCAAGCTCTCCAGGACAACAGCAGATCTGGGGCTCTGTGCTTTCTTTCGTTCTGAACAAGTGTTAGTGTTTTCTGCACAAAAGCGATTCTGCGAAGCAATGTGAACACTTCTGCTTCCCAGGCACAGAGAAGGTGCTAGCAGGGAATTCTCTGCCTGCCTTTCCCCAGTGCTCTGCAAGCTCTCAGGGACAACAGCAGATCTGGGGCTCTGTGCTTTATTTCGTTCTGAACAAGTGTTACTGTTTTCTGCACAAAAGCGATTCTGCGAAGCAATGTGAACACTTCTGCTTCCCAGGCACAGAGAAGGTGCTAGCAGGGAATTCTCTGCCTGCCTTTCCCCAGTGCTCTGCAAGCTCTCCAGGGCAAGAGCGAATCTGGGGCTCTGTGCTTTATTTCTTCCCAAATGTGCATTAATGTCCTCTGCTTTATGTTGTGATGGTGGATCCTGGGATGCTGAATGGTGGATGTGGATTGGTGGATGTTGGTAAGCTGGATTGTGGATCATGAATTGTCAGATGTTGGATTGTAAATGATGGATTGTTGATGATGGATGGTACATATTGGATGGTGGATGGTGGAAATTGGTATGGTGGATGGCGGATAGTTGGTTGTGTGATATTGGAAGGTGGATGGGTGGTGGTGGATGTTGAATGGAGGATGGTGTATGGTGTATTGTGGTATGGTATATGTTGGATGGTTGATGGTGGGAAGTTGGAGGGTGGATAGTGGATTGCCGATTGTGGGACGGTGGATGGTGGATGGTGGATTGTGGGATGGTGGATTGTGGGATGGTAAATTGTGGATGGTGTGAAGGTTGTTGGTGGGAAGGTGGATGGTCGATGGTTGATGTTTAATTGTGGGAACGTGGATGTTGGATGTTGGATGCTGGATTGTGGGATGGTGGATGTTGGACGGTGTGAAGGTGTTTGGTTGTTGGTGGATTGTGGGATGGTGGATGGTTGATGGTTGATGATGGATCATGGAAGGTGGATGGTGGATAGTGGATAGTGGATTGTGGGATGGTGTATGTTGATGGTGGATGTTGGGAATCTGGGTGGGGGATGGTGTTTTGTGGGATGGTGCATTGTGGGGATTTGTAAGGACCTCCTGCGGGGAAATGGGCATGTGAGCAGTCCTGCATATGAGTAAGGCTGGTAAAGCCTCAGTGTTGGCAAGGATGTGATGAAATGACCCTGGAAGAATGAGGAAGAACCCAGGAAGTTAAACAACTTCAGGGTGTGGGTTTGGACGGAGGAAGAAGTTTGTACAATGTCGATGTGGCAGTTCTCATTCAGTCAGAAGAGAGCTTAAGGAGCATGTGCAAAGCTAACTGTCCAATCAGAGAGAATTCAACCACGTGATTGTATCATGTGATTTTCACCTGCATTATAAAAGGCTTGCTTCACCATAATAAAATTGGCATTGCTTAATCAATCTGGTTGTCCACATGTCCATCTCTCCCGCATGTGGCTCCCTCTTCAGGGACCCACAGATTCGTACAAGTCTGATGAGGACTCGGTGATGTGCAATCACGGGTGGAAAGCTGGTCGAAACTGTTCCAGACGCTGCCCTGGTGTCTGAAGGAGAGAATCAATGCGCTGTAACTTTAAGGCTCCGTGAGAGGCGGTAGCCAGGGATCTGCCTCTGGCGGCGGCCAGGGAGGAATGGGGTCCACGCTTACTAGAGATGAGCAAGCAGTGGTGAAACTCCTCCAACATATCCTCTCCGTGAGAGGGATAAAATATGACAAGTCCAACTTAGAAGGCTTATTAAAGTGGAGCCGAGAGAAAGGACTTATCCCCAGTCCAGGGCTTGTATTTGAAGCCGCTACCTGGGAAGCCATAGGGAAACAGCTATGGGACTCAGTTAGTGATGGAGGAAAGTCGGCAAAAGAAGTGACCGGTTACACCACGCTATGGAAATTAATCCGAGAGACACTACAGGAGATTAGTAGTGAGTGTGTGGCTGCGGCTTCTGCCTCTGCAGCTCTCGGAGCATCTTCTAACTTTGATATATCAGCCACACCGCCGCTGCTGCCGCTACCGCACTGCCCCAGCCACGGCCAGAGGGACGGTCCGGCCCCTTCCCCCACCTCGGCCTCCTCGCCCCGGGGCGACGAGGGAGGGGGCTACTCTCTGCTGCTTGTGGCTCCCGCCACGCTGGGTCAGCCAAAAACTCCGTTTGCCTTATCAATTGTGCCGCCGGGACCGCGGCGAGCAGTGGGGGCTAAATCCAAAACTGCATAATCAGGGGCTGGAAACAGCGGAAGTGTATCTGATGCGAACCGGAAAGGGACTGAGGAGAAACCAAAAGAGGCTAAAGACTCCAATAGTGGGCGGGACACAGATGAGGGCGTGGGTAGCAGGTACTTGTGCCCGCCTCTCCCTCCCTCACAAGTCAACGCCACAGAAGAACACACCCCCGCTTCACAAGTTGGCTCTTCAAACACTGAAATTTTACTCCTGCAGCTTGTAAACAGCCTTCAGAAACTGACTGTATCACAGGGAGAGAAGATGAAGCAGAAACCATATACGTTTTCGTCAAATACAGGACCACAACCATCTGCTCCTTCTGATCCATCGCTCGAATATTCAGCTCCCGTGCCTGCTACTAATTCCTTCCTCTTGTCATTACCAGAGACGGTGACTGCATCCCCGCCATCTCACCCTGCAACTTCACATCTTTTCTCTTCACAGGTGCAGAGTGTTGATGGAAAGGAATTATTAGAGATGCTATAGTAGAAGGATCTTTTATCCCAGAAAGCATACAAGCATTTCCAGTTTCTTTGAATACTGTTACTGGTGCCAATGAGTGGGATCCCTTAGATTGGAAGCTGCTTGAAAAGGTTAGGGCCTCAGTAGTACAAAATGGTCTCCACCATCAATTAACTATATCTTCTCATCATCATTGTTAATTCCAAAAGATATCGATCAAATAGTGGCAGTTATTTTAACTCCATCTCAAAAAATTATTTGAAAGCACGTGGGTGAAGTTAGCTAACAAACAGGTTCGTCCACGACCACAGGGTGATCCCCTCTATCTTGTCCAAGCACAAATGCTATTGGGTACAGGGCCTTTCGCCACAGTAGATCTACAGGCCAATTTTTCTAACGAAGTGTTACGGTTATCACAGTCAATAGCCAGTCAGGCCCTAATGTCTGTACCTGATACAGAAGGAAAGAAACAGGACAAGTTTGTAACAGTAAAACAAGGACTTAATGAACCTTTTTCAAAATTTGTAGATCATCTTTATGACTCTCTAGAACAACAACCTGACATGACCCAAGAGATGAAGGAAAATATATTTAAGTTAATGGCCTTCAAAAATGCTAATCCATCTACCAAACGGCTGTTAGTGACCCTCCCACATGGAGCATCTGTAGCTGACATGATTGAATTAACCAACAGAGGAATGCAACAGGCTAATGTTGCAGCCTATGCCGCTGCAGTGCATGAAGTGGTTGCACCATTTTTTAACAACTTATTATGAGCCTAGTTATTAATAAGGAGCCCGGCTAGCTCAGTCGGTAGAGCATGGGGCAGAACAAGCCCGCAGAGGACACGGCCACTGTCAGACTCCTGCTGCATATACTCTCTATGAGAGGGATAACTTATAATGAAACTTCTTTACGAAGGTTATTTAAATGGTGCAGAAACCACGGCTATCCTGCTGATACCCTCACCGCCTTTGAGCCAGCAAAATGGGCTGAAATAGGTGAACGGTATAAAACAAAGAAGGGGGAATTTTCTGGATGCACCACATAATCAACCAGCAATGACTTTATATATTCTTAATGGTGTTTTGATGTTTGTAGTGTTTGTCATTTTATGTTGTGTGAGTGATAAGTGTAAGAGGCCTCTTTGTGTGATTGTTTTCTGTGTGTGAGATGCAGCCCAACTGCAGCTGCGGAGTGTGGAGCTCTCTGACAGAGCACCCAAGTGCCTGCTGGGTCATTGGTGCAGCCTGTTTCTTCGAACTAAGTGTTTCAAGTGTCATAAGGCTCAAGTGTTAGCAAAAAACCTGGAAAGTGCTAACTGGGAAGGACCATATCCCTTGATAACCGGGGGAAGAGGTTATGCTTGTGTCTCCACAGGTCACAGTCCCCACAGGTGATTACCAGCAAGCTGTGTGCAACTACACCTGAGGCGTGAGAGGCAGCTTTTGGTAGACACTCAGGAGCCAGCTGTGGGTGCTGTGGATGCCCCTGTGCCAACAGTTTGCGATCTCTTCAACTGATCATTTAAGCAGAATGTATGGGTAATGCTTGCTATTGCAATAGGACAAAATACACTATCTCAGTCTTTAATCACACCACAGTTGCCAACTCTTTTAAGAGAAAATGCTGACAGTAATTGCAACTTCATGATGAAATAGATAGGCTTACTAGTCACTAGTGAAAGAAGTAGCTTAGACAAAATGTAGTTATTAATAAGGATGAAATGCTATAAGAATGTGTGTATTCACCTTTCTTTGTTTAGCAATATTAAGAATTAAGAAGTCAAGTGTTTAACCTTATTAGAAACTCCCTTGGTTTTCCCCCCTGAGTGGTGGCCAGGCTCTGGGTGGAACCCAACAGGAGGGTGAAATCAGATGTTTCCGCTCAAAGGAAATTGCCAGTTATTTTGGCCTGCTATCTTGGAGGTTGGACCTGCTTGCAGCGATTTTGGATGCCTCACCTATGGATGGACGCATCATGTAGGACTTTCCAGTTTGTGAGGAAGGGCACTCTAAATTCTCGCTGCATCCAGGGTTCCCCAGCAATTGTGGATCTGAATGTTAGCACCCCATTAAGTAAGTGTGCTATTTCATATTTTTCCTTACTGTTTACTTTTGTAGTATTTCATCATATCCCTTAGTTGTGGATACTGCAATTATCTTACTCTAGTAACTGTAACTGCTGTGTTGTTTCTAGCGTTTTGTGAAACTATTTTAAGTATGCTGTGTTTTGAAGCTTGCCTAACCCTTAATTGATGAAGTCTTGAAATAAGTCTTGCAGGTGCAGCTTTACACATCCTCTGAGCAATAGCTAGGAAGAACAGGCCTTGGAAGATAGATAAGAAACTGCTGAGTTATGCCAAGGTAGCGGGCAAAACCAGCAGACAGCTACAACACTGAACTGCGAAAAAGCACTAAGCTGTGAGAAGTTACCATCGTTGTAGGGCGGAATGCGCCAGAGAATATGGAAAATTAGTTCAATTGACCCATGAAACTAATAATGGACCAGCCTATACCTCTCAAATTTTTTTTTTTTTTTTTTGTCAACTCTGGGGTATACATCACATCACAGGTATACCACATTCCCCCATGGGGCAAGCCATAGTGGAGAGAGCGCATCAAAACTTGAAAGGCACTTTTGCAAAAACAAAAAGGGGGAGAGATCTTGGCTGCTGCAGAACCACTTGCAAAAGCGGTGTATGTGTTAAATTACTTACGGCTCACAGGTGATGGGGAGGAACCACCAGTAATAATACATAAGTATGGGTCTGAAATCCGGTATAAGCCAGTGTGGAGATAGTGCTTTTGCTCAGTACAAAGATGTTGCTATAGGAGAGTGGAAAGGACCTGTGGAACTAACAATGATGGGTCGAGGCTATGCCTGCGTTATTACCGATACCGGCACTAGATGGGCTCCATCTCGCTGGGTGTGGCCTTGGAAAGGAGATCAAGTTTGTGATTCTAAGCCTTGTGATGGTTCTGACAGTGACTAATGCTCATCCAGCAAAAGTAGTGTTTCCCCGACCAAACATATGGGTAACTATAGCTAAAGAGACAGGTCAAGAATCCACAAGAATTCATTGGGTTTGTGTCAGACGATAGTTGGGCAAAAATGAAACTTTCACAGGCCAATGACATTGCTCAAATTACCCAGGCCGGCACCAACACCACAACCTTTTGGCAAGGTCAACTTATTATGAGCAAAGTATTGTTAAAAGGAGTAATCATTGTAATTATTGTGCTTGCTATTATTTTGCCATGCTTAATTTCTTGTATTAGACAATCGTTGCAGAAAAGCTTGCAAGGAGTTTGGATTGCTCAAAAACAAAAAGAGGGATATGTGGGGATTCTAAAGGATTTCCTGCTAGGAAATCAGCATGTGAGCAATCCTGCATATGAGCAAGACTGGCAAAGCCTCAGCGTCGGCAAGGATGTGATGAGGAGATGACCCTGGAAGAATGAGGAAGAACCCAGGAAGTTAAACAACTTCAGGGTGTTGGTCTGGGCAGAGAAGAAGTTTGTACAATGTCGATGTGGCAGTTCTCATCCAATCAGAAGAGAGCTTAAGGAGCATGTGCGAAGCTAACTGTCCAATCAGAAAGAATTGTACCATGTGATTGTATCTTGTGATTTTCACCTGCATTATAAAAGGCTTGTCCACCATAATAAAGTAGGCATTGCTTAATCACTGTGTGATCATGTGCATAGCTCCCACAGGGAAGTATTTCAGGAGGGGAGTGATTCAGGAGTATTTCAGGGGGTACTATTTTGGTGGGAGCATTTTGGGGGGAGTTTTTCAGGGGGGGACTGTTTGTGGGGGAGTATTTCGGGGTTGGAGTATTTTGGGGGGTTGGGGTCTTTCGAGTGGACTCTTTCAGGGGAAACTGTTTCAGAGGGGGACTAATTTGGGGGGAGTATTTTGGGGAGACTATTTCGGGGAGAGAATTTCATGGGGAGTCTCACAGTGGAGCAGTTTGAGGGGGAGTATTCCAGGAGCAGTATGTTGGGGGGAGTGTTTTGGGGGGAGTATTTCGGGGGGCAGTGTTACAGGAGCATTATTTTGGGGGGAGCATTTTGGGAGGAAGTATTTCAGGTGAGTGTTTCGGAGAAGGAGTAATTCGAGGGGAGTATTCCAGGCGGGAGTTTTTCAGAGGTGGGGTGTGTGTGTGTGGTATTTCAGGGGGGAGTGTTATGGGTGGGGACTATTTTGGGGGGGAGAGTATTTTGGTGGGACTATTTTGGGTGGGGAGTATTTCAGGGGGGAGTATTTCCAGGGGAGTATTTTGGGAGGGGTGGTGGGGGGGGGGGGGAAATGACTGTTTCAGGGGGATTATGTTGGGGGGGAGAATTTCAGAGGGGGAGTATTCTGGGAAGAGAGTTTTGGGGGGAGTAATTCAGCAGGAGTGTTTTTGGGGGAGTATTCCAGGGTAGTATTTTGGGGGACAGTGGTTCAGGAGCATTATTTCAGGGGGAGTATTTCAGGTGAGTGTTTTGGGGGAGGAGTATTTTGGGGGGAATATTTTGGAGGGGAGTATTTGGAGGAGAGTATTTTGGGAGGGACTGTTTTGAGGGGTAATATTTCGGGGGGACTATTTTGGGGTGTTAGTGTTTCAGGGGGGAGTATTTTGGGGTTTGGATATTCCCTGACGCATGCTTTTAGCACCGTAAGCCCCTTTGGACTCCTTTTGTCGCAGTCACACTGCTCCCAATATCTCCATTCCCAAAAAGGAGCCTTGTTTTTCTTGTCTCTGCTATCTAGGATGCCTCTCGAGACCTTCCTTGTGCTCCACAGAATTTTGGTAGCATGTTGCCTCTCTTTTTATCTCTCTTATTGCTACGAGACTTTTGTGACCCCCCCCTGCTCCCAGTCACCATGTGTCATGAGATGGTCTCTGTGTACCACAGCCCCGTTTTAGCTCTGCAGCGGACGTTGATCCTGTCTCATTTCCTCAGAAACCCATCTGCGGGTTTATGTCTCAGAGGGAGCGTTGTTATCGTCATCCTCTCTGCCGTCTAGAGTGTCTCCACTTGGTCCCCGGCCTCCTGAGGACATCTGTACTGTACTGGAATCCCCTCCAGGCTTCTTCCTTGTGTCCCTGAGACTTCTGTGGTGTCTTGGGCCCAGTCAGGACCCCTCTAGTGGCACAGTGATGCCTATCGGTGTCTTTGAGGTTGCCCTTAGCAGACTTCTAGCTTTGTCGTGGGCCTCAGACTCTTCTCGTTCCCTTAGAGAGTTTCCCCCGTCCATGTCTGTGACCCAGGCCGGTCATTCTGTCCTCTCTTCCCTCTAGCCGTGCCTCTATTACTGCCCTGGGCCTGTGTGGTGGTTTAGCCCCTGCCGGGGACTGAGACCACGCGGCCGCTGCCCCTCTGTTGAAAGAACGCAGAGGGAGCCCAGCCATCATTTAATGCACAAAGACTCAACTTTATTAGTACTCACACTTCTTTTATATCTACAATAATTAGTTCATACATATTGCAAAAAGCGAGCTCCTTATAGGTTGCTAAGGTTAGATACCTTGGTTGCTAAGGTTAAATACCAATCCCACCCCTTATGATTTCTGCAAGGCCTTCTACATAGTCTTGCTTCTGTTCTTTGTTCTTCTTTGATACTTTTCGGTATTTTCCCATCACGTCGCCGTTGTCAGCAGTTCCTCGGTGCTGTGCCCTTTCTCACGTAGCCAGTTGTTAGCAAAATGCTCCACATCTCCCCCGTTTTCTTTTTGCACTTGTACTAAAAATATTGCAGAGGCAGTCTTCTGCAGGGCCCTTCGCAGAAGACTGACAATACATGGCAACATCAAAAGTACAACCACAATTACCAAGATCACTACCCCTATAGACTTGATCAGAGATATTAACCATCCTGAAAGTCCCCATTCTTTTAACCAGCTTTCAATCCCTAATCCATCTACTTGTTTCAAGCTGTGCAGACCTTCTTGCAATTTCCTAATCTTTGCATGGACTGAAGAATAATTGTCTGTCAGGTTCATGCAACACATTCCTTCAAATTCCTCACATCCATGGCCTTGTGCTAAAAGCAAAAAATCAATAGCTGCTCTATTTTGTAATACTGCATGGTTAACACTTTCTACATCTGCTGTAAGCCGATCTAAAATTTCAGAAGTGCGATTAAGCTCATCTTTTGCCCAACATCCTATCTGTTTTGCTAAGTTCATGGCTTTATTAGCCGCTCCTCCTGGCAAAATAGTTGCAACTAACACCTGTGTAAATTCTGCCCAGAATCGTGGCTCTCCTATCCCACTACAATCTAGTTCATGTATGGACCGCTGCGTCCTGGTTCTGTTAGTAAGTTTCATCAAGGCAGACATATTCGGGTGAAATAAACTTAGTCGTCCCAGGTAACAGGGACCTCCCTGTGGATGTATCGGTATACCATTCCAGGCTCTGTCACCACATATTAAAAAGATTCCTGTTGGTAGCTCTCTTGCTGTTGTTATGTTGCTACCATTACAGCTTGAATATAGTTGCTCATACACACTACCAGGGTCTAATGCTGAATCTAATGAAGCCCACATCTTCCTGTGTGTATTAAGGTGTTCCTGCCTTTTTGGCAGAAAGCTGACCCATTTTCCAGTTCTTTTAGTTGTTATGCTAGCATTTGCACTTCCAAAAAGTTCCAATTCCTCAGGTGGGGATTCTAATGTTGTATTTAGTGATAATATAAGCTCACACTGATGTTTCCCATCATCCTCTGTATAAGCCGCACTGCATAGTGTCTAATTCACAACATAACTACAAAACTCTCCAGGTTTCCACACTGGAAGTCCAACCAAACAAGTACGGAATGGATGGCTGATACTTCCTAAAGCCAAACAGAGTGATGACTGTCCTGTCAAGTTGGCCAACGTTACCCACACATTTTCCCTTGGCTGACTAAACCTCATCAATGCATCTATTGCTCCACTTAGTGTGAGGATGTAAAGACAAATTATACCTCTTTGTTTCATTGTTTTACCTTTTTCCCTATTGTTAGATATCGTCTCTGCATCTGTCCCCACCTACGGGGAGTAACCTGCATCCATGTAGGGATAGCACTATGTATGAAACACTCAGTCTGTAAGTGCACAGATTTTGATTCTTGCACTAACCGCTGTTTGTGATGCTGTAACCACCAAACAGCCGCTGACAAGAATAATGACTCCTGATTTTCCCACAGATATAGACACTCTTGAGCTGGCTGTCCTGTGAACCTTGCAAGTGCCCTCAGTGGATTCTCATGAATCCATGCATTACGACAATTAATGCACCTTGACCCAAAATATAGCTGTGATTGATGTATCCAATATCTTTTCTCACACCCCCCACAGAATAATTTTACCCAGGCCTTATGGTCTTGACTCTGGCAGCCTAAGCAAGCGTGACTAACACTTGTCACACTAACATTTAACCATTCAATAATTCTCCAAACATCTGACAGCGTTGCCCAGTAAAGTGAATGTCCGAGTAGACTCTCAATCCCCGCTAGAACCGGCTGAATCTTCAGTCGCTGTCGATGAGCTTGTCTCTCTTCCGGCGTCATTGGGAGGTGCGGCAGGTTTCGCCCATCTCGCTGGAACCCATGCGGTGCCTGTTGGTGTAGAAACACAAAGATATCCCCTTGAAATGACAGGTGAACAGTCTTTCTGGGTCTCGTACTCAGATTCAGTGTTAGCAGGGTCAGGCTTCCTGTGGATCTGAAGCCTTTGTTTCCGCGACTCTCCTCAGTTACTGGTCGTATTGTTTGAGTCACTTGTGGCAGGGGCACCAGCTGTGCAATCCGTTGTCCCTGTGCAATCTTTACTGGTGGATTCAGTGTATATGCCATAATATAGATTTCACCTTCATAATCTGCATCAATAACTCCCGGTAAAACAAATAGTCCATATTGTGATGCCGATGATCTTCCTAATAATAAAGCTCCCATGGCTCTCCCATTAATGATGATAGGTCCTCGTACGTTTGTAGATATTGTTTGAGGATTATTTGTTAACAGGGTAACATCTACTGCTGCTGCCAGGTCCAACCCGAGACTTCCCCGGGTGGCGGGTTGAAGGACTGCGCTGCGGCTGCAACTTTCATCGTCGCGCGGCGGCCGGCGAACGCGCTCCGTGTGGAGTTTCCCGACTGTCTGTGGTAAACCCCCTCATTATGGGAGTTGGATCGGCAAGTTTGACACCATACATTTCTGGCTGTACAACTCTTTCGTACATGCCCTGGAGCTCCGCATCGGTAACACCGCAGCTGCCCCTTTTGAGGTGTTTGCACTCTAACTGCTGGCGAGGTCTGGAGAGGCACAAGGGCTGCCATAACCTGACTTTGAGTAGCCTGAGCCTGTTCTTTCATTCCTTCCCCTAATTTCTTTATTGCCTCTACAAGAAAAGCCTGAGGTCCAGTGGGTATCGATGACGCCTTTTCAAGTACCTCCTCTACAGTCCAATTTGCCCCTAATGTATTCAGTAAACTCTTTGTAGCAGGATTGCCATTTTGTAAAATACATTGTTTTAAGAGAGCACCCTGCATGTAGATAGGTACTCTTGCTCTTTCAATTGCATTTATCAACTTATCTACAAAACTGCCCAAAGTCTCTTCTCTCCCTTGCTTAATCCCCATATACATTGGAACTCCGCCTGGCTCTTTCACTTGCTCTATGGCTTCTCTCACTAACCTCATTGCCTCTCTCACCTTATCCGGACCGAGCAATGCTTGAGCTTCTACTCTAGCATAAGGTCCTAACCCCATTAATTCATCCATTGTAATCCCTTGTAATGGATCTCCTGCTTGCCGCTGTACCGCTACCGATTCTAATACTCTCGCTTGCCAATGCGCATTAAACAACAACCACTGACTAGGAGAGAAAATTAACTTTGCTATACCCCGACAATCTGTAGGCAAAAGAAGTTGAGTGCTCCAGAGATAATCTAACATTTGACGAACCGGTTCACCAGTAACACCATAAGAACTCACTGTAGAGCGCAATTGTGACAAAAGCTTCCAATCTAATGCCGTAACAGTAGCATTTATTCCACCAGCTGGGTTCGGCTGAAACTGAACTGGAAAAGCCATTGCTGTCGCCATCTGAGTCATCACCTCATCCCCTTTTTCTAACCCCTCTCGTGCCAATGCATTCCAAGCCCGACACCTTTCTTTAGCGATCTCTATCCCCAGCCCATCTTCTGAGCCAGGAGTAGAATTCTCGCTTTCCGGCGTCACAGTGTGGCTGGACGCATCAGGGCTACTCAGGGCGGGGGCGGTAGGAGCGGTAGGGAGAACTCGTTCTGAGCTTTCCTGTCCCGTCTCTTCGGAACGTAAAGGTGGTAAAACAAGCTCACGAAACGTAGGCGGTAATGGCCACCTAGTTTCCTCCTCCCCATATCTGGTGTTTTTCTCTTTTGCCGCAACTGCGCTCTGTGCAGCTCTTTTTTCAGCCTGATACCTTAGCAATTCATTATGAACCACCCTCCATAACTTTCCCAACTTTTTTGCTGTCTTATCATCGTTCAATGTCAATTCCCATAATTTATCTCCAAATTTTCGCCATTCCGATAACTCATGAACTACATGTGGATTAATAAAACAACCTTGCTCTACCCCATAAGCTAAAAGCCCCTGAAGATCCTTTTTTACATCTATTCCCTCAACCCGGCGTTGTGTCAGCCAGGATGCAAATAAATCATATGCTGCTTGCCTGTCCATACCTTAATTTTTCCGTTGCAGCCTTTCCAGGTCTCGGCAGCACGTATCAGCAGGGTTCACCTCTTATGACACCCAGGGCGCGGGCCTTTTCTCTTATTTCAGTCGCCTTTCGCCGTCCTCGCTGCTTAAGGACCTGAACCACCTTCTCTGGTCTTTATCCTTCGTGGCACCTTATACGTCCTTTGGCACGTATCACGTCGCGGTCACCATTTGTTGAAAGAACGCAGAGAGAGCCCAGCCATCATTTAATGCACAAAGACTCAACTTTATTAGTACTCACACTTCTTTTATATCTACAATAATTAGTTCATACATATTGCAAAAAGCGAGCTCCTTATAGGTTGCTAAGGTTAGATACCTTGGTTGCTAAGGTTAAATACCAATCCCACCCCTTATGATTTCTGCAAGGCCTTCTACATAGTCTTGCTTCTGTTCTTTGTTCTTCTTTGATACTTTTCGGTATTTTCCCATCACGTCGCCGTTGTCAGCAGTTCCTCGGTGCTGTGCCCTTTCTCACGTAGCCAGTTGTTAGCAAAATGCTCCACACCCCTCCCCCACAAAGGGAGTGAAATACAAAGCCCCAAGACTGAAATAAGGAAAGGTTTAATACAACAATGCAATAGCAACACAACCAACAACAACAATAACAATAACAGTAATAGTGATAGCAATGAACAGAGCAAAATAGCTACCAAATACAGCAGTTTGAAGCACGATGTACAAAACCACGAGTGCACCCAGGAAAATGTGACCTGCCAGGATGTGACGTCTGCATGGTATCTGAATAACCCGGCTAGAGCTCCCCCCCACTGCTGGGGAAACTTAACCCTATCCTGGTTAAACCAGGACAGCCTGTGATGACACATTTACCCAGTTGGGATCCTCTCAGGATTTCATGGTCATGTCCCCAGTCCTTTGGATGACTCCCTGGCTCCCTTGGGACAGTTCTGGTCACGATGCCTTCCCGAGACCTTCCTGGTTCTCCGGTTTCATCTTGTAGTGCTTTAGGTGGGGCCATCTTTGAACCACAGAACACTCCTTTGTTCCTCTCTGCTATCTGGGATTCCAGCGTTCAGTTCCCGGCCACCCGAGACCACCCCTCCTCTGCTCAGATGATCACTCGAATTCCTCCTTGTCATCTCTGAGCCTTCTTTTGTCCATCGGCCCCCTCAACACTCCTCTCCTCGCAGTCACAATGCCGGCTCGGATCTTCCTCGATCTCCACTGCAGCTTTTAGCACTCCAGCTCCTTTTCTCTCGTTCTGTCAGAGCCCCCCTTCTTTCTTTGCTACTCAGCGCTCCTTTATCCCTCTCTCTACCATCCAGCGTGTCTCCGTTTGCTTGTTCTCTCGCTCATCTGTAGTTTGCCTCGATGTCCTCGCTGTGTCTCCGAGCCCTCTTTTCTTACCCTGCCCCTTCCTGATTACTCTCTAGAACAACGTCTTCCATGTCCTTTCACATACTCCACCGCACTCTTGTAGCACCTTGGCTCCCTTTCAATTTTATTATTTTGTGCTCTCCAGGCCTCTCTTCTCTTACTTTTAAGCGTTAGGCATGCCTTCATTCAGCCCCTGGCCCCCTGAGGATGTCTGGACTTTGTTCAATTCCCTTTTGAGTTTGTTGCATCCCCAAGACTTCTTTGGTCTCTCTAATCCCTGTGATAATGCTTCTTGTTTTGCCAGAACCTTTTCTGAAGCCATCTTTGTGTTCCAGAACCGTCTTTTGGTTTTCCACCCTATCACATGTTTTTATTTGGTGTCTGGTATCCCAAAGATGTGTACTGTCAGCTCAGATGTGTTCTGGAGTTTTTCCAGAGAAGACGATCACCTTCATCTATGATTGATGCATCTCCCGTGGTGTTTTCTGTCATGTTTTGCAATTTCTTTTTGTTCTGGCTACTTAAGTGTTAACTAGGCTGCTTCATACAGCTTCTGATACATTTCTTGCAATTCCATGGTTTTTTGGTCTTTTCTGTCCTCTGGGACTCTTCAGGGCATTAATTGGAGAGATTGTCAAGGTCACTCTGAGTTGTTGGCCATGGACAGTCAATAATTTATATTGCAACCGGTGGTGTTTTTGAGAAGGGATTCTTACAGGATCTAATTCTGCTCTGGTCTTCACTCCTATCCAGAACACATTCTGTTAGAAGTTAGGCAGCATGTGGGGTCTTGTTAGAAAAGAAGCGTAACCCCGTAGCATTCTGTTTTTTTTTTCATAGGAAAATAAAGTGTATTGTTTTGGCAATATTCTTATGGCATTTAGCCAACTACTTTCCTATGTAGCTTAGTATGATACCTGTCTTTTTCTATCTATACTCCAGAAAAGCTCAGTTTAATTCCCTACCCAGTCCCATCACTGAATCAATAGAAGTAGTGAAAGAACAGACATTGTTGTTTCCAGGAAGGGTTGTTTTCTTTATTCAGCCTTTTGCGCGCTGTAACCTTAAGGCAGAGGAGAAAACTTGCTGCTGCTCCCCTGGCTGCCTGGATGCCTCTGGGGGTTCGCCCCTCCCCTACCCCAGGTGATTGTGGTCAGGGTGGTGGGTGGGTCCCAGGGTATATGAGCCCCAGGCTCTGGTCAGGGAGCTCCTTTTGCTTCTGGGCTTCTCTGAGGTCAGTACTCTAGAGGTCCTTGAGTGGGTGGCAGCTTTAGAGCTGTGGAAGCTCTTTGGGCAGGAGTGTTTGGATATTCACAGCAACAGAGGTACCTGTGGGGAGAGTGTCAGGACCCGTCAAGGTTCAGCAGCGTATGGAATACGAGGTGCACTGGCATGTAGGGGTTTATTTTCAGGTGAGTAATTTTGTATCAAGAGGTGGTTGTGTGTGTGTGTGTGTTTAAGATGGCTTAATAGCATTGTGTTGCGTTTTCCTGGCTTTTCTGACTCGATGGAAGATGCACCGTTGTTTTTTTTCCCTAGTTTTGCTACATACCATGTCAGTTGTTGATCTCCTCTGTCTCAGTAGGCCCAATGGTGAGAAGATGGAGCACGGGTTGAAGTGAGCATCCTGCATGCACCTGTAGGTGCAGTTTGGGTGTTTCTCAAAAAAGCAGCATGAATGTAAGGAGCAGTGTCCTTTGGGATATGGGATGGCTCATTGTGTTTTCCTATTGTCCACAGAGCACCGTGTAGTTTTGTACGGGTGGGCACCTTTGAAGTAGGATGAGTGTTTGAGGTGAGATGGGGTAGTAGAGAGTAGGAGCATGGGCTTGGTGTTTTCACACAAGCACCACCATAATGTTTTTTTCTTTTGCTATCATAGGTGCCACAAGCGACGACAGCCATAGCGTCCAATACTGGCAACGGTGTGAAGCAGGTGAGCAGAAAGCAAGATGCTTTTGAGGAGGAGGGTGTTGTGGAAGGGGCTGTGTCGGCTGACACATGCAGTTGTTGTGCAGCTGATGACGAGGAGCCTGGTGTCTGCAGGAATATCCTGGTTAGCTGGTGTGGTTTTTGTGGAAGATGGCTTCAGACCCCCAGCCCCCAGCTCAGTCGAGGGACTGGTGTTTGGGAGAGGGCTCTGGGGGGAGCCCAAGGTTGGGAATTGCAGGGAGGGGTTCTCCAGTCAGTGTAGGGCAGAGGCCTGTCCAGGAGCAGCATCCATTGGGCTGGGAAAGGGAGCAGGGTACCCTTCTGCATGCAACTGCCCAGTGCTGGGCAGGGCAGTTCCAGCCTATGGCTGTGGTGTTGTGTGGCTTGTGTCTTCTGTTTTCTGTGTCCTAGAGCTTCCTCAGGTCTCGATGTCCCTGTTGCTCTTTGTGCTCAAGTAGCACAGCGTGTGCCTCGGGTGCCATCCCTGGGGTCAGGCGTGCCCGTAGTCATTGCAGAATGGTGGCCGGGTGCTTCTTTTATTGCATTACAAGCCTAAAGCATGGATAGGTCTCGGAAGTTTCAGGAGATCAGTCTGCTTCGGCAGCGTTGTTCCAGGCTATGTTAACCTCTCTGACCCTGGGCGGTCCATTTCTGCAAAGAGCTTTTCTGGGAGTTCTTCCCTGCATCCTTACATTCTTAGTTCTTGCAGTGAGGCTTCTTGCACATGCCTCATCCTGGTTGCTCCCACCTGTTTTTGTCTCGGGCCACAACGTTTGGCTCTTCTCAGCCTGCCATGGATTCTTCCTTTTGGCCCCCGAGGTCTTTTCATCCGGCAGCGTCTCTGGCCTGAGGGGTCATTCCTGGAGAGCTTGTTTTAATGTCTCAGTCACAGCATTTGACTTGTCTGTGTGCAGCGCTGGTCTGTGCCTGTTTGTGTCTGGGTGGGACCTGTTCTGCCTGGGGGCACAGCAGTGATGGGCAGCAAATGAATAGTCTAAGAATCGAAGGCTGACATGGTGATAAGCCCAGACTTTGTAGGCAGAGGGTGTGCGGCCTGTTTCAGAGCAAGTAGCCTCATATGCAGCAGGCAAGAGTCTTTCTGTAGTGCTGTGCAGAGACACTGGGGATGGCTGGGTTGTGTTTAGTGGCAGGCTGCAGGGAGGATCTAGGTGGTGTACCTCCATGGAAATGAGACCTCTGGAATTGTTCAGCCATCGCTCAGCATCCATGTGACTTGTTTGACACCGTTTCTGCAGGTGCAGTGGGGAGACCTGGGCGCCAAAGGGCAACGGAGGAGGCGAGCGGAGCGCTGTGAGAAGGTCAGTTGATGTACGGCGTCGGAGGGAAGATGAGAGTGGTGGCTCTATGACCACCCTATAAACGTGTTTTATTTTGGAGGTGTAAAGCAGGATAGCGGCAGCCGAGGGCAGTCGAGCGAGGTGAGCTGGGACTAGCTTAGCAGTTATTTTTCAGGTTCTGTATTGTTGGTGCCATTAGAAGCATCCCTTGCAGTCTGTGTCTTACAGGTGGTACCCAAGCCTCCACAGAACAAGCTGTGACCAGCAGAGGTGGGGTGGGTGAGCACGCAAGGTAAAGGAGTGGGAGAGGGTTATGGGTGTGGGCAGGCTGTAGTTTTGGGCGGTATCCCAGCAAGCGGTACTTTGGTTTTTGCAGGTGACGCACGTGGCGTCGGAAGAGTGAAGCCACTGCGTCATCATAGCTTTCAGTCTTTCCCAGCATTTTGTCTCCATTGGTCACTGGGGTGTTATTACCCATCTTTCATCCAGAGTTCTGGCATTATTGTACAGCAGGCCACACCGGGGCATCTGTGTCAGGTGGCCTTGGCATTATTGCACGTACTGTCAGGCTGTGTCTTTTGATCTGGCGTTAACTCTAGCCTGTGTGGTAGTCCTGCAACCTTAGGTCCTGTTTGTGGAGCGTGTAGATGTGTGTGTTTGAGGTGGAGCTGCTTTGTGTGTTTGTAGCCATTCCAGATGGGGTGGAATGGTCCAAGCAGGGGATGGTAGTGTGGTGGTGAGTGTGGCCTGTTTGGGTGGAGGTTGTGTAGGCTGGTTTTGGGGATAGACAGTAGTTATCATCAAGCAGGCTCTAGAGTTCCTTCTTCTGTCTGCTGCTGGTGCCATAGGGCCACTGGCATCCCAGAAGCGAATCCTTCCAGGAGATTTGATGGAGTGTACAAATGGAAGCAAAGAAGGAGTGGTGGACGTATTCCTCTGCTCCCAACTGTGGGGGCCTGTGGTGTGGAATCATGTGGAGCGATGGCGATGGCTTCAGGTGTGTGATGATGCAGTTCCAGTGATGGTTATGGAATTGGGTTGCTCTGCCACTCCGGGAGGTGAAGGTTGGATAGAGTAGATGCTGAATGAGTGTTAGTTTTAGAAGGTATCTATCCTTGTATGTGAGGCTGTCTTTCATTTCAGGGTCTATGGAATGTAGAGGTAGCTCCTCCTGTCTTTCAAAAATAGTAGAGAAACTCTCAAGCGGGGCAATTTCTGTTTCTCCTTGACCTGGTTGATGGTCACCTGGTGCTGGCTGCTCTGTCAGCTGATGTTCATGGCCAGTGTTTGGGTGGAGGTTGGGCTCAGGCTGTGGTGTTTGCAGGCAGGGGGATTTTTGGAGGCCTCTGGGAGCTGTGTTGTGAGGAGTGCTGCAGCTGTGGGGCAGAGAACTGTTGCGGTGGTCAGGTGGCTGGGTGGGTGAGCTGAGAGTGAGGGGGGGGTTTGTGGGGTAACTGAAGGAGTGCTGTGCTTGGAATGGGTCTCCCTGGGTGTGATTGTTTTATGCATTGGCTTTGTGTTGCAGGTGGAGTTGAGGTTTTTGAGTATTTAGAAAAAAATAATTTAAAAATGCCAGGTGGGGGAGCGAGGGATTTTTTTTTTTGTTTCCCCTGGCTGGGTGTTTTTTCCCTGGTCCCGGCCGTTCTGCGAGGCGATGATCAGCGCCAGTGTTTGGACGCAGAGTGGGTAGGGCTGGGGTTTCTGCAGGCCGGGCAATGTTGGAGGCCTCCCGGGAGCGGTGTTCCTGGTCTCCTGTGTGTCACAGTGGTATTTAAATAGTGATGAATCCAGGTAGGAGAGATGTGATCCCAATAGGGGTGTGTGAAATGAGCATCAGTGCTGGGAGAGGTCATGGGGGTAGGGAAATCTCTCCTCCTTAGGGCTTTAGGGTTTGTGAAGTGCATCAGTCTTGGTGTCAAGTAGGTTCAATCAAGGTGTATTTGCTTTTGGTTCCAAGGTGTATCAAATAGGTAAAAGGTGTTTTGTAATATAGCTTTAGTAAAAGTGTCTTTGCTCTGGTTCTAAGATTTCTTAAGCAAATGAAAGTTATGCTTTAACGTAGCTTCAATAAAGGTATATTTGCTCCTGGTTCTACTGTTATCAAATAAGTAAAAGCTGTTTTGTAATGTAGCTTTAAAAAAAGTCTATTAGTTAGGGTTGGTTCCTGTGTGGCTTTTTGGATGTCTGACTTTGACCCTCTTTCTCTCTGTGCATCTCACTTTGTTCCTGTGTCTCCATCTTGCACCCCTTTTTGGCATCTACCTTTTTCTGGCCTATATTTGCCCTCTGGCCTCCAAATTCTCTGGCCTCTACTTGCTTTTGGCCTCCCACCACCTCTTGGCCTCCAATTTTTCCTAGCCTCTACTTTCTTCCTAGCTCTTTTCAGCCTCCCACCCCTTTTTGGCTTCCACATTTTTCTGGCCTCTATTTCCCTTCCACCCTCCCTTTCTGACCTCTGGCAGCTTTTCAGCCCCCTCCTTTATTCTGGCCTTTATGTGCTCTTTGAACTTTGGACCCTTTTTTGCCCACCCAGCCCTTTCCAGTCTCCCACCCCATTTCGTACTCCACAAGTTTCTGCCCTTTACCTGCCCTTTGGTCTCCACTATTTGCTGGCCTCTGTGTCCCCTTGCCACTCCTGGCATGCAAGGCCAAGGGCTCAGTGCAAACCGGGCTCAAATGTTTGGAGAGGAGCTGTCACAGCTGAAGCTGGAGAGGCCTGAGAAACAGGAAGAAAGTCAAGGCCGCCTGGGCAGCAGCTGCCTCCACTGTGGGAAGAGAGACCCTGCCTCTCTGGGTGAGGAAGGAGCCCTCTTCATAGTCCACAGCGGGCCAGGCCGCCACCGTGCACCCGGGGTCTGCGTGCGTCACCCCAAGCACAGTACGGCTGTGTAGTGTGTGAGCGAGCGAGGCTGCGTGTGTAGGACGCCTCGTCTTGTAAGAGCTGAGCGACACCCGCCTATTCGCTGAGGCAGGGGACAGCCAAGGGACTGGAGCTACAGAAGAGGAAGGGAGGAGAGAAGGAGCAAGTAGGATCTGAAGTGGCAAATGTCCCTGGCAGTGCGGAGAGCGACAGCTGTGGTGAGTCCCGGGCCCTCGGGGCCCCATCATCTCTCCTGTGCTTTTTGGGCTCTCCCCTGTCCCCCTCTCTATCCCACACTGCTGTGATATGTTTGGCTTCCCTTTACCTCTGCTCTCCTCTCTCTTCTCTCCTGTTCCCTCTCCCTCTCGCTCTCTGTTCTTCTAGCCCTCCCTGTTCCTTTTTCTCTAGATGCCTTTGTCCTGCTCCCTCTCCTACCTTTTTTTTTTTCCTGTCTTGCTCCTGCAGCCTAGTGCTCTTTATTCCCTTCTCCAGTTCTTTGTCCTGATGGGCATTGGTCTCTTTTCCCCTACAAGTACTCTGGTCTGTTCCCTGGGGTTCTTTATTGTGGGAGTGTCAGCTCTGTGCAGCTGTGGGACATTCAATATGTCAAGAGCCAAATCATGTGTTACTGGTAAATGATTAAGAGGCAAGTCGGCATTGGTCTGTCAGCCCTGCACAGCTGTGGGAGATTCAATACTTAAGAGCCAAGTGGACATGGGCCAGTCAGCTCAGCCAGAGAGCTCAGTTTGGGGAGCTTGGGGAAGGGGGAGAACTCTGCCCAGAAGACCTCTGCTTGGCCAGCCAGGCAGGAACTCTGTCCTGCGCTGGTTTGGAGAAGCGCCAGCTCTGCTCTGCGCCAGCCTGGAGAAGCAGCAAGGCTTGGAGGAGAAACAGGCTTGGAGGAGAGAGATACCAGGCTGTGTTAGTGTGGTGAAGAAAATGGCAGCACCGAGACTGCCTGTGTGGTATGGAACTGTTTGTGGGATAAGAGTGTTGATGACCATCTAGCTGCTGCTTTGCTTATCATGAAGGAAGAGCTAAGGAAGCAAGAGCATAGCGAGAGCGTAAGTATGTATCATTGTAATAATAAAGGATTTTCCTTCTGCACTTCAATGGAGAGTCCGTGCCTCAGTTGCCACACTTTCCCTCTCAGTGCCTGTCTGTGCCGCTCCATGTCCTGGCCTTCCTCTCTCCCTGCCTCCTTCTCTTCCTCCCTCCATCCTGTAATCTCGCAGACTGCTGCCCCCCCCAACCTGTTGCTCGCTGTCCCTGTCCTCCACCCTCTTCACTTTGTCCTCTCTCAGACACTTTGCACTGTTCCCTGTCTCAACTCTTGATTGCTTCGCCTCTTGTTCTCTGTCCCTGTCTCTTCTCGTGTCCCTCCTCTCTGTCATTCCCTCTGTTGCTCTTGTTGGTTCCAGACCAGCATCCTGCTCTGTGTCCCTCTCCCTTCCGCAGTGGTCTCCTGCTCTCTGGCTCCCTGTCCCTCCCCTACCTTCTACATCCCTCTGGCCTGCCTCCTCTCTTTCCCGATCCCTCTGGCCTGTTTCCCGTCGCTGGCTTGCTGTTCTTTCTCCACCTCCCTGCCTTGCTTCTGTCCCTCTCCTCATCTCTTGGTGGCTGCTGTTTCTTTCTCCATCACTGCCTTGCTCTCTGTCCCTTTTCTCTTCTTCTCTCTGTCCTCCATCCTCTCCTGAACACTTTGCCTCTAGAGCCCCACACCACACTCTGTCGCGTTGTTTCCCGCTATCACCCCGTGCCCAGCTCCCTGTCCCATGATTATCATTACACTCTGTGCTGCTCCGTGGCCTTTCCCCTTCACCCTCCAGCCCATCATGGTCTTTTCTTTCTCCCTCTCTCTGTCCTGTTCCCTCTCCCTTTCTCCCTCTCCCCCTTTCTCATCCTCTCCAATCCCTCTGGATTTCACGGTCTCTTGCTCTCCCTCCCACCTTCCTTTCCCCCCACATCTCATTTCTCTCTCTCTCTGTTCTTTCTACTCCCCACTCATCATTATCTCTCTCCCTTGGTCTCGCTCCCTGACCCAGTTTTTCTTCTGCCCTGTCCCTGCAGGACTCCTCATTCCTTTTCTAGTGATTTCTCCATCTCTACTTCACCCACCTCCTCCCACCCCTTTTTGGCTTCCAGCCCTTTTCACACTCACATGCCCGTCACACCTCACACTCCTTTTTGACATCTACACTTTTCTCCCTAGATTTGCCCTCCAGCCTCCAATTTCTGTGGCCTCTACTGACCTCTGGCCTCCCACCGCATTTGAGGAGGACGGCGAGGCTGACAACGATGCTGAGGAGGCCGGTGGCGAGGGTGGTGGCAAGGAGGCTGAGAGAGACAGTGGCGGTGAGGGAGGCGAGGGCAGCGAGAGTGGCGGCGGCGGCAAGGAGGACTTGATTGTTTTGCCTCTTGCTCTCTGTCCCCATCTCCTCGGCTCACATGCCTCTCACACCTCACACCCCTTTTCTGCATTGACTTTTTTGTGGTGTATAATTTCCCTAGCGCCTTCATTTTTTTTTCTCGCCTTTTTTGGCCCCCATTTTTGGCTTCCAGAGTTTTCTGGTCTCTATGTCCCTTCTAGCCTTCCATTCTGAGTTTCTGTAGCCTTTTTGGCCTCTACTTTTTTTTGTCCTTTATGTGGTCTTTGAACTTTATGACCCTTTTTTTATGCACCCATCCCTTTTATGTCTCTCACCCCTTTTAGTCCTAAATAAATTTCTGTTTTCCTTGTGCTGTCTTTTTTTAATCACAACGTTTCATTCAAACATCCTTGCGTTGCACAGCCATTCTTTAGGTCTGTAGCAGGCTTTGTATATTTATTGTTCTGAGGCAAGTCTCTGCCTGGCTTTCCCTGTGCTCGGAGCACTATTACCATTTCATGTGCTATAGCTGGTGCTTTCATTTTTTTCCCTATAAACTGAGAACATCTGTATATCATTCAGATCCCCTCTCAAGTACCTCATTTTGTTTGCAGTGTTTTGTTTGCCTCTAAGTCCAACTTTCTTCCAACTCTTAGAGAGCACTTGTTACAGTAACTGCTCTTACTGAGGCCATTGTTACGCCACACAGTGCCCTTTGTGGTCTGTAGCCCTCTTTGTGGGACTCGTACTCAGAGACAACCATTGCTCTTGGGTTTTTCTGTGGGCTGGAACACTTGCTGTATTCAATGCCATGTCAAGTGTCTCCATGCAGTCGTTCATCCTCTGAGATGTGTACATTGCTGTGACACCTGCTTGGGTTTTGCATTGTGTCCCAGAGTTGCCTTCTGTCTCTGTGTTACTCTCAGCATCATTCTAGTGTTAATGCCTCCTGAGGCCTCCTAATGCTCTGAAGCCCTGTTTTGGTTCTGTAGTGCACTTTGCACCCTATTTGCTCAGTGGGAATATTTCCTGATGCCATATTTCATTTGCAGAACGCTTATGTTGTTTTATATGGTAGGTAGCATCTATGTGTTCAGTTCTTGATCTAGTGAGGACATCTGTAGTATGTTCAAATTGTATCTGGATGACTTGATCATGTTCTTGAGCAGTCTTTTGGATGTTCTGCTGCTCAGAACACGTCTGCAGATGTCATGATGCTTGAAGTCTTCGATATTTCAGGCAGCATGCTTTTAGCAACGTAAGCTCTCTTTGGGTTTGCTTTGTCGCAATTGTGTGCTGTTAATATCTCCATTCCAAAAAGGGAGTGTTGTTGTGGTTTTTTTTGTCTATGCCATCTAGGATGCGTCTTGAGAACTTCTTTGTGCTCCAGTGAGTTTTGGTAGCATGTTGAGTCTGTTTTGATCTCTGTTTTTCCTATGAAGATTTTGTGCCCCCTGTGGTCCCAGTCACTGTGTGTCCCGAGATGTTCTTTGAGTACTACCACCCCATTTTAGCTCCCTAGGGGATGTTGATCCTGTCTTGTTTTGTCACAAACCTGTCTGCGGGTTTATGTTTTGGAGGAAGCGGTCTTATTGTCATCCTCTCTGTCGTCTAGGGTGTCTCCATCTGGTCCCAGGCCTCCCAAGGACATCTGTACTCTTCTGAAGTCTCCTCGAGTTCTTCCTTGTGTCCATGAGCATTCTTTGGAGTCTTTGGCCTAGACGACTTGAGAGACAGCCCTATGGAGAACACAGAGAACTGGTTCACGGATGGAAACAGCTATGTCCTAAGTGGTAAAAGATATGCTGGGTATGCTGTTACTACCAGCCAGGAAATAATAGAATCAGGGCATTTGCCCATGAATACCTCTGCGCAAAATTGCCCTGACCCGCACTTTGGAGTTGGCCCAAGGCAAGGCTGTGAATATCTATATGGACTCAAAATACGCCTTTGGAGTCGTACACGTGCATGGAGCAATTTGGAAAGAGAGAGGACTATTGAACTCCCAGGGTAAAAACATCAGACATGCAGAGGAAATTTTGAGACTGTTGGAAGCAGTCCAGCTTCCTAAAAAAGTAGCAATCATGCACATCAAGGCACAGCAAAAGGTGAACTCAGATTTGGAGAAGGGAAATGAGCTGGCCAACAGAGAGGCAAAACGAGCAGCCAAAGGAGAGGTAAAAGTAGAAGGAGCTTTAATCCCTGATGGGCGAAGTTCCCTAGAGGGTAAGCCTAATTATATTAAAGAAGATCAAAAACTTATCACAGATCTGGAAGGATCATATAATGAGGAAGGTTGGGCCCTCACCCTGCAAGGAAAGATAGTCATTCCCTCTTACTTAATATGGTCCCTGGTAAGGGAGGAACCTCAGGAAGGACACTGGGGAGCAGAGGCCCTATATAAACACTTAATTAAAGATATCAGAGCTAGAAATTTATATACTACGGTAAGACAAGAGACTCAACAGTGTGATCTTTGCCTCCAAACTAATCCTAAAAATACTCCCAGATTGGAAATGGGCTCAATTGGGAAAGGCAATGCACCTGGGCAACAATGGCAGATTTCTTGGAAGTTCTGAAAAATCAAAGGGGGGTATAGATACCTATTGGTATTAACAGATACCTTTTCAGGCTGGCTAGAAGCGTTCCCTACCAGAACCGCCAAATCTCGGGAGGTGACCAGAATATTAATACAAGAAATAATATTACACTTTGGGGTTCCAGCAACAATATCTTCTGACAGAGGGCCATGTTTCATTTCAAAGGTGGTGCAACAAATCAGCTGCCATTTAGATATAGATTGGCAGCTTCATACCCCATATCATCCCCAGTCAAGTGGCCAAGTAGAAAAGATGACTCATTTAGTCAAACAGCAGATTGTGAAACTTGGACAGGAGACTAATTTGGCTTGGCTTCAGTCTCTTCCTGTGGCCCTTCTGCGCATATGAACTAAGCCAAGGGCAAGAGAGGGGTTAAGTCCTTTTGAAATTCTGTACGAATGACCCTATAGCATACAAAAGGGCATATCCATGCAGGCAGGGGATGAGACTGTAACTTCATATCTGCTGGCATTGGGTAAACAGCTCAATAAAATTGGAAAACATGTGTTTGGAACTCAAAGTAGAGGGTTAGATGGACCTGTGCATAATATACAGCCTGGGGATTACGTGTATGTTAAGTCTCTTGCAGAAAAGCCTCTGGAACCGCAATGGGAAGGACCATTCCAAGTACTCCTCACCTCCTTTACGGCAATTAAGATCAAGGAGTAGAGCGCCTGGATCCATCATACCGGAGTGAAGAAGGTCCATAGATCTCCATGGAAGGTTACACAAATTCGGCCAGGAAAATTGAATTTTTCACGATAATCTTGGTCAACATCTATGGTGTTGTGGTAGCATGGAACTAGAATTTCTTTGTAGGCCTTCTTCATGGGATGGCTCAAGGAAATAATTTGTCAGATTGCTGGATATGCACAGAATTACCAAAATCAGGTCAATTTCCTTTTTCTAGGTATTCCCAAATTTAACATCCCATGGTTTACAAATATGACAGGTTGGGTAGGGGGACCTACCCCTCATGATCTGATGGGAGTATGGAGACCACCTGATGGCAATTATGACAGAACACTGGAGATGCTTATGTCACATGGAAGAAGAATCAGCTTAGGTTTAGGCTGGAATCAAACAAGTACTTTTCTAAGGTGTTAGATCAGGAGTCAGTTTATTAAAGGTAGTAAAAGAATTTATTAATGTCTTAGAAAAGGGGGGGAATTGAGATGAGGAGCTAGGAAATTAAAATAGGATATAGAAATTAGGCACTCAAGAAATGAAGGTGTAACTTAGTTTAGAGGTAAAGATGGAAGACTTAGAGATCAAGCTAGAGGCCCATTAGTTAAAAGATAACTAAGATTGAATAGGATAATAGATCATAGTCAATGGGCCAGAGAGCAGAACAATATGGAAACCTTGATTAATGGAAGCTGTGAGGGAACGCTTCCTGATGGAATTGGAAGACAGCCCTAAAAACTGGTCAAAACCAACTCTATGGTCCGGCCTGAGTCCAGGAGGCTACAGAGACTGAGCAAGGAACGGAGGTAAAAAGTTCAACAGTGAGGAAGAGGAGCTACTTCATCTCTGCAATCCCAGCCCACAACCACCGGGACTTGCTGCACAGATGCAACTAGGAGGAGACCGGGGCTGAACACATGAAAGACTTTCAGGCTCATTATAATATGAAACAGGGATAGTCATGCATAGGTATAGGCATATTATGAATCTGTGATGCTTTGTAGCATAAAGCCAAGACAAGGTGTCATGAGAGGTGCACATGTTTCTGGTGGAGCGATCCCCCGTGTGCCTCAGCGCTGAATAAACATACCTACTTTATAACCTTATAGGTTGTGGAGTCATGTTTCCACAAGTCACCCCCCCCCCCTCTCTTCTTTCATGTCCCCCCCCTCCTTGTTCTCCCTTTCTCTCTCTCTCTCTCTTTGCTTTCCTCTCCCCACCTCCTGGTTCCCCCTCTCCCCCCTTGTCACGGTCCACTCGGTGGACTCGTGATGGTTCGTTTGCTACGATCTCGGAAGTACAAATTTAAGGGGACCAACACCAAAGGAGATACCAGTAATCAAAGAGTGAAACTTTATTGTGTTGCCTGTGAAGCAGCACGTGATAGTTAGAGATGGATGAAAGAAAGGAGAAAAGTAAAGTAAAGTTTAGAGAGAGGAGGGAGAGAGGTTATAGTTACCACCGCTGATCTCACGACGTCCTAATGGTCCAGGGTCCAGCTGACGCTGTGTCGTCAATCGTCGTGGTCCTTGGTGGGGAAGCTTCCCATTTGCGTTGTCCAGAAGTCATCTTTTATGCTCAGTAACACACCTTGCTCCTCCTCTGCCTCAGGGGTCTCCGCCCTTCTCAGAATTCAATTACCATATCTCCGCCCTTCTCAAGCGAGGCCATCGCGCATGCGCAGGGGGGAGTGTCCGAGGTGTGGTCAGTCTTGGAGGCGGGTAGCCTTCGACCAGGAGGTGTGTTCTAATGAAGCAAAGTGTATTATAATGAAGCAAAGTTCATCTAAGGTTCATGATTTCTTCATCGATGTTATGGCAACAGTCGCGATCCATCTTTTTTGACAATGGCTGTGCAATTATCTCTAACAGCTCCGGATAGGCCCAGGTACCAAACAATAGCACAACGCTCTTTGTATTACACGGCTCAGGCACCAAAGAACAGCACGGCACTGCCTGCACCACACGGGTCAGTGCTCAGGAGAACAGCACTGCACTGCCTGCACCACACGGGTCAGTGCTCAGGAGAACAGCACAGCACTGGCTGTGCCACACAGTTCTGCATTCAGAAGCCTTTGCACCACATTCCACTCCAGGGATCGACAACTGTGTTCCAAACAGGCTGTTGTCGGGTCCGTCACTGTCCATGTCCCTGATGACAATGTTGAGACAATGCTGATATTCTGACTGACTCTTACACTCCCCCCCCCGCCCCACTATCTCTCTCATCTCTCTGTCTCTCTCCTTTATCATCCCCCCCTCCGTTCCCCCTCTCTCTCTCTCTTCTTCTTCATCCCCCGCCGGCGCTCCCCCGCTGGCGCTTCATTCCTCTCCCGCCCCACCTCTCCCCCCCCACCCCCCTCTCCCCACATCTCCGCTCCCTCCCTCTCTCTCCCCCCCTCCCTCTCGCCCTCCCACCCCTCTCCCCCCCTCCCTCCCACCCATCCCCCTTCCCTCTCCCCTTCCCTCTCCCCCTCTCCCCCCTTCCTCTCCCCCCCTTCCTCACCCCCACTCCCCCCCTCCCCCCCTTCCTCAACCCCCCTTCCTCTCCCCCGCTTCCTCTCCCCCCTTCCACTCCACCCCTCCCTCTCCACACATCCCCCTCTCCCTCGCCCCCCTCACTCTCCCCCCCTTCCTCACCCCCCCTTCCTCACCCGCTCTTCCTCACCCCCCCTTAATCCCCCCGTTCCTCTCCCCCACTTCCTCTCCCCCTTTCCTCTCACCCCTTCATCTCCCCCCCTTCCTCTCCCCCTCCTCTCCCCCCTTCCTCTCCCCCTACTCCTCTCCCCAACTTACTCTCCCCCCCTCCTCTCCCCCTCTCCTCAACCCCTCCTCTCCCCACCTCTTCTCCCGAACCTCCTCTCCCCACCTCCCCCCCTCCTCACCCCCGTCATCTCCCCCCCTTCCTCTCCCACCTTCCTCTACCCCCCTTCCTCTCCGCCCCTACCTCTCCCCCGCTTCCTCTCAGCCCTTCCTCTCCCGTGCTTCCTATCCCCCCCTCACTCACAACCTACTATCTACGCCTCCCTCTCCCTCCCTCCCCTCCCACTCCCCACCTACCTCACTGCCCACATTCCTCTTCCCCCACTTTCCTCTCCCCCACCTCTTCTCCCCCGCCTGTCTCCCTCTCCTCTCCTCCTCTCCTCTGCACCTCCCCTCTCCTCCTCTCTCCCTTTTCCGCCACCTGCTTCTCGTTCCCCATCCCCCTCTCATCTCCTCTCTATTCCTATCTTTTTCTCTCTCTTCCTCTGATTTCCTCCTCTCTCTTCTTCCTCTCTCTCCCTCCTCTCTCTCCCTCCTCACTCTCCCTACTGTCTCTCCCTTCTCTCTCTCCCTCCTGTCTCTCCCTCCTCTCCCTCATATCACTTCTTCCTCTCTCTTCTTCCTCTATGTTCTTCCTCCTCTCTCCACGTCCTCTCTCCTCCTCTGTTCATCACTCTTCCTCTCTCATCCTCTCTTCCATTTCCCTCCTCCTCATCTCTCCTCCACCACTCTCTTCCTCCTCACTCTTCCTCCTCACTCTTCCTCCTCACTCTTCCTCCTCACTCTTCCTCCTCACTCTTCCTCCTCACTCTTCCTCCTCACTCTTCCTCCTCACTCTTCCTCCTCTCTCTCCCTCCTCGCTGCTCCTCCTCTCTCCTCCTCTCTCTTACTCCTCTCTCCTCCACCTCTCTAATCCTACTCTCTCTTCCTCCTCTCTCTCCCTTCTCCCCCTTTCTCCTCTCTTCCACCTCTCTCCTCCTCCACTCTCCTCCTCCTCTCTCCTCCTCCTCTCTCCTCCTCCTCTCTCCTCCTCCTCTCTCCTCCTCCTCTCTCCTCCTCCTCTCTCCTCCTCCTCTCTCCTCCTCCTCTCTCTTCCTCCTCTCTCTTCCTCCTCTCTCTTCCTCCTCTCTCTTCCTCCTCTCTCTTCCTCCTCTCTCTTCCTCCTCTCTCTTCCTCCTCTCTCTTCCTCCTCTCTCTTCCTCCTCTCTCTTCCTCCTCTCTCTTCCTCCTCTCTCTTCCTCCTCTCTCTTCCTCCTCTCTCTTCCTCCTCTCTCTTCCTCCTCTCTCTTCCTCCTCTCTCTTCCTCCTCTCTCTTCCTCCTCTCTCTTCCTCCTCTCTCTTCCTCCTCTCTCTTCCTCCTCTCTCTTCCTCCTCTCTCTTCCTCCTCTCTCTTCCTCCTCTCTCTTCCTCCTCTCTTTTCCTCCTCTCTACTTTTCCTCTCTCTTCCTTGTCTCCATTCCTCCTCTATCTTCCTCCTCTCTCTTCCTCCTCTCTCTTCCTCCTCTCTCTTTCTACTCTCTCCTCTTCCTCCACTCTATTCCTCCTCTCTCTTTCCTCTCTTTTCCTCCTCTCTACTTTTTCTCTCTCTTCCTCCTCTCTCTTTCTCTTCTCTCTTCCTCTGCTATTTTCCTCCTCTTCCCTCTTCCTCTATCCTCCTGTATCTCCTATTCCTGTGTCTTCCTCCTTTCTCTTCCTCCTTTCTCTTCCTTCTTTCTATTCCTCCTCTCTCTTCCTCCTCTCTCTTCCTCCTATCTCCTCTTCTACTCTCTTACTCCTCTCTCTTCCTCCTCTCTCTTCCTCCTCTGTGCTCCTCCTCTCTCCTCCTCATCTCTCCTGTTCGTCTCTCATTCTCCTATCTCTTCCTACACTCTCCTCCTTCTCTCTCCTCAACCTCTCTCCTCTTCCTCTCGCTTCCTCCTTTCTCTTCCTCCTCTCTCCTCTTCCTCTATCTTCCTCCTCTCTATTCCTCCTCTCTCTTATTCCTTTCTCTTCCTCCTCTCTTTTCCTCCTGTGTCCTCCTTTGCTCTCTTCCTCCTCTCTCTTTCTCGTCTGTATTCCTCCTCTCGCCTTTTCCTCTCTCTTCTACCTTTCTCCTCTTCCTCACTCTTCCTCCTCTATCTTCCTCCTCTCTCTTCCTCCTCTCTCCTCTTCCTCTCTCTTCCTCCTCTCTCTTCCTCTCTCTTCCTCCTCTCTCTTCCTCCTCTCTCCTCATCCTCTCTGTTCCTCCTCCCTTTTCCTCCTCTATCTTCCTCCTCTCTCCTTTTTCTCTCTCTTCCTTGTCTCTCTTCCTCTCTCTCTTCCTCCTCTCTCCTCGTCCTCTCTATTTCTCCTCTCTCTTCCTCCTCTCTTTTCCTCCTCTCTCTGCCTCCTCTGTCCTCTTCCTCTCTCTTCTCCTCCTCTCTTCTCCTCTCTCTTCCTCCTCTCTCTTCCTCCTCTCTCTTCCTCCTCTCTCTTCCTCCTCTCTCTTCCTCCTCTCTCTTCCTCCTCTCTCTTCCTCCTCTCTCCTATTCCTCTCTCTTCCTCCTCTCTCCTCCTCCTCTCTACTTTTCCTCTCTCTTCCTCCCCTCCCTTCCTCCACTCTCCTCGTCCTCTCTCTTTCTCCTCTCTCTTCCTCCTCTCTTTTCCTCCTCTCTCTGCCTCCTCTGTCTTCTTACTCTCTCTTCCTCCTCTCTCTGTTCGTCCTCTCTTTTCCTCCTCTCTCACATTCCTCTCTTTTCCTCCTCTCTCCTCCTCCTCTCTTCTTTTCCTCTTTCTTTCTCCTCTCTCTTCCTCCTCTCTCCTCTTCCTCTCTCTTCCTCCTCTCTCTTCCTCCTCTCTCCTCCTCCTCTCTCCTCTTCCTCTCTCTTCCTCCTCTCTCTTCCTCCTCTCTCTTCCTCCTCTCTCTTCCTCCTCTCTCCTCGTCCTCTCTCTTTCTCCTCTCTCTTCCTCCTCTCTTTTCCTCCTCTCTCCCATTCCTCTCTCTTCCTCCTCTCTCCTCCTCCTCTCTACTTTTTCTTCCTCCTCTATCTTCCTCCTCTCTCCTCCTCCTTTTTTCTCTTCCTCTCTCTTCCTCCTGTCTGTTCCTCATTTCTCTTCCTTTGCACTCTGCCTCCTCTCTCTTTCTCCTTTCTCTTCCTCCTGTCTCTTCCTCGTATCTTCTCTTCCTCTGTCCTACTCCTCTATCCTCTTCCTCTTTCTTCCTCCTCTCTCTACCTCCTCTTTCTTCCTCCTCTTTCTTCCTCCTCTTTCTTCCTCCTCTTTCTTCCTCCTCTTTCTTCCTCCTCTCTCTTCCTCCTCTCTCTTCCTCCTCTCTCTTCCTCCTCTCTCCTCCTCCTCTCTCCTTTTCCTCTCTCTTCCTCCTCTCCCTTAGTCCTCCATCTTCCTCCTCTCTCTTCCTGCTCTCTCTTCCTGCTCTCTCTTCCTGCTCTCTTCCTGCTCTCTCTTCCTGCTCTCTCTTCCTGCTCTCTCTTCCTGCTCTCTCTTCCTGCTCTCTCTTCCTGCTCTCTCTTCCTGCTCTCTCTTCCTGCTCTCTCTTCCTGCTCTCTCTTCCTGCTCTCTCTTCCTGCTCTCTCTTCCTGCTCTCTCTTCCTGCTCTCTCTTCCTGCTCTCTCTTCCTGCTCTCTCTTCCTGCTCTCTCTTCCTGCTCTCTCTTCCTGCTCTCTCTTCCTGCTCTCTCTTCCTGCTCTCTCTTCCTGCTCTCTCTTCCTGCTCTCTCTTCCTGCTCTCTCTTCCTGCTCTCTCTTCCTGCTCTCTCTTCCTGCTCTCTCTTCCTGCTCTCTCCTCCTGCTCTCTCCTCCTGCTCTCTGTTCCTCCTCTATCCTCCACCTCTCTCCTCTTCCTCTCTCTCTTTCTCTTCTCTCTTCCTCTGCTATTTTCCTCCTCTTCCCTCCTCCTCTATTCTCCTGTATCTCCTATTCCTGTCTCTTCCTCCTTTCTCTTCTCTCCTTCTCTTCTCTCCTCCTTTCTCTTCCTCCTTTCTCTTCCTCCTTTCTATTCCTCCTCTCTCATCCTACTCTCTGTTCCTCCTCTCTCTTCCTCCTCTCTCCTCTTCCTCTCTCTTCCTCCTCTCTCTTCCTCCTCTCTTTTCCTCCTCTCTCTGCCTCCTCTGTCTTCTTACTCTCTCTTCCTCCTCTCTCTGTTCGTCCTCTCTTTTCCTCCTCTCTCCCATTCCTCTATCTTCCTCCTCTCTCCTCCTCCTTTTTTCTCTTCCTCTCTCTTCCTCCTGTCTCTTCCTCATTTCTCTTCCTTTTCACTCTGCCTCCTCTCTCTTTCTCCTTTCTCTTCCTCCTGTCTCTTCCTCGTATCTCCTCTTCCTCTGTCCTACTCCTCTATCCTCTTCCTCTTTCTTCCTCCTCTTTCTTCCTCCTCTCTCTTCCTCCTCTCTCTTCCTCCTCTCTCCTCCTCCTCTCTCCTCCTCCTCTCTCCTCCTCCTCTCTCCTCCTCCTCTCTCCTCCTCCTCTCTCCTCCTCCTCTCTCCTCCTCCTCTCTCTTCCTCCTCTCCCTTAGTCCTCCATCTTCCTCCTCTCTCTTCCTCCTCTCTCTTCCTCCTCTCTCTTCCTGCTCTCTCTTCCTGCTCTCTCTTCCTGCTCTCTCCTCCACCTCTCTTTTCCTCCTCTATCCTCCACCTCTCTCC